>NC_142077.1:8342500-8670000 GCF_059756535.1 Pantherophis guttatus | reverse complement strand
CCACGCCGTGGAAAGGGGGGGGGAGGGAGGGAAAGCTGGCAAAGGAGTTTTTTGTTTTTTTTTTAAAGGAGGGAGAGAAGAGCAGCGAGACGAAACGGGCTCGCCTTTTAATTCTGCATTTGTGGAGCGGACTTCGCAAACGTGGCTTGTTGGAAGTCATGTATAGGGTTGTCATTAATGTTTTTAAGGTTTTTAATTTTAAAATGTTTTTTATAATGATTTTAAATGCATTGTGAGCCGCCCTGAGTCTTCGGAGAGGGGCAGCATACAAATTGAATTAATAATAATAATAATAATAATAATAATAATAATAATAATAATAATAATAATAATAATAATAATAATAATAATAATAATAATAATAATAATAAAAAAAAAAAAAAACAAAAAAAAACAACCACCTTACTCGGAACAGCTTACATCCTCCGACGATACCTTAACAGTTCCTAGGTCCTTGGTTAGGACTTGAGCTGCTGAGCTATTAACCAGCCTCAAAGGCTGTGAATCTCACTAAAGATTAACCAGTAATAATAATAATAATAATAATAATAATAATAATAATAATAATAATAATAATAATAATAATAATAATAATAATAATAATAATAATAAACAACCACCTTACTCGGAACAGCTTACATCCTCCGACGATACCTTAACAGTTCCTAGGTCCTTGGTTAGGACTCGAGCTGCTGAGCTATTAACCAGCCTCAAAAGCTGTGAATCTCACTAAAGATTAACCAATAATAATAATAATAATAATAATAATAATAATAATAATGATGATGATGATGATGATGATGATGATGTCTGACCCTATTGATGAATATTGTGTACAACAGTTGAAAGAATAGGAGGGGGGAAGACTTTGGAGTCAGCAAGAAAAGGAGGTCTGGAGCTTCCTGAAGACGAAGAAGAGAAAAAGAGAAACAGGAGGAGGAGAAAGCCACGTTGGAAAGTCTCCGCAAGATTCATGAAAGATCTACTTGAAAAGAAAGTCGAGAAGGTTGTAGATTGGTTACTCCTCCATGCTGCATTGTAATCGGTACATTGATTGATTGATTGATTGATTGATTGATTGGTTCGATTTATATGCCGCCCTTCTCCGGAGACTCAAGGCGGCTTACAATGCGTTAAGCAATAGCCTTCATACTTTTTTTTTTTAATTTTATTAACATAAACAAACATAAAACACAAATACATGTAAACACTTATACATTAACAAAGAGTCAATCGACTAACTTCTAGAAAACCTTCGCATCGGTGATTAATGTCAGCCTTCATACTTTTGTATGTACCTGTTTAGTAGGACTTTCGGACCCCCCTAAGCAGTGTTCTTTTTTATACAAAGTCAGCTTATTGCCCCCCCACAATCCGGGTCCTCATTTGACCTACCTCGAAAGGATGGAAGGCTGAGTCAACCTTGAGCCTGGTGAGATTCGAACTTGCAGTAATTGCAGGCAGCTGGTGTTACTTAACAGCGCTTTAGTCTCCTGCACCACCAAGGCTCTTCTCATATGGCTGGACTGCAACCATGGAGAGGATCATGAAAGATAACTCCTGACCTCTCTATCATTGAAACACTGAGACAGAAAGCAGAAGGAGACAAGAATGACAAGTCATTGAAGGATCTGGTCATCCTTCTGGACGAGACTGCACTTTTGTCTTCCGGCTTCAGTCTAGAGGACCCACAGACACACGCCAACCATATCTCTAGAATGATAAAACTTGGTCTGGGCATAGATGAAGATGCTGCTGCTACCGAGGAAACAAGTCCAACAGTTACCGAAGAAATGCCACCGCTGGAAGGAGATGATGACACTTCACCTACGGAAGAAGGGGATTAAATACCCAATTTACCTGAAAGAAATGTGGCTATTCCCTTTGTCCTTGGCTTTTTTTTTTTTTAATTTGATTTATATGCCGCCCTTCTCCGGAGACTCAGGGCGGCTTACAATGTGCTCAGCAATAGCCTTCATCCTTTTGTATATTTATACAAAGTCAGCTTATTGCCCCCACAACTGGGTCCTCAATTTACCTACCTTAGAAAGGATGGAAGGCTGAGTCGACCTTGAGCCTTGGCGAGATTCGAACCCTGCAGTAATTGCAGGCAGCTGGTCTTAATAACCAGCTTAATAACAGGGTGCCTTAGACCCCTGTACTACCAAGGCTCTGAATAAGTTACGTTTTGTATGTTATGAAGGTTAACCTGCTGAAAAATTCATGACACTTGTCTGCATTCCTTCTTTTGCAACCGGCTGCCCGCCAGGTGGGAAGGACTCCGCGTCCCATCGTACCCAACTCTTTTTTTTGGGATAGTTGTAGTCCAGATCCTGAAGACGAAACTCAAATATTTTGGCCACCAAATGAGAAGGAAGGACTCCCTGGAGAAGAGCCGAATGCTGGGAAAGACGGAGGGCAAAAGAAGAAGGGGAACGGCAGAGAACGAGGTGGCTGGATGGAGTCACCGAAGCAGTCGGCGTGAGCTTCAATGGACTCCGGAGGATGGTAGAGGACAGGAAGGCCTGGAGGAACGTGGTCCATGGGGGTCGCGATAGGTTGGACACAACTTTACAACTAACAACAACAACAAGTCCTGTGGAGGTTGCCAGCCAGGCTGGGACAGGGAAGATGTTTGGCCCTCTGGCAGAGTTGAGTTGGAGAGATTTATAGCCCCAGGAGAAGACAATCCGTGGTCAAAAAAACTTTCAGGGGAGACCAAACTCGCCTTCAGATCTGATGGGAGAGAAATGGGAGGATTGTTTTTCTCCCCACCCCTTGTTTGGGGGGGAAGATAACCCCCCCAACCATGTCTGGAAGGCAGAATTCCCCCACCCCTCTGCCCCGGTGCCCTGGGAGAAGATTCCTCCAGACTAGGGATCCGCTTCCCTCGAAGGGAGCACTGAGAAAGGATAGCAATGCGGGCTGCCTACCTTCCACCCTTGGAGAAAACTCCACCTAACTTCCTCCCCTAATAAGGGGGGGACAATGCAATGCAATGATGCTGTCAACTTGCAAAGCTTTCAACTTGCCCTGAGCAGGAGGGAGGGAGAACTGAAGTGAATTCCATACATTCTTTCTGACCGCAATCAGAAGGAGGGTGTTAGGTTTCACAGCTAGCCAAAGTGGTTAATTGGAGAATGTGATTTATGACAGAGGAGGGGAGAGACAGGGTCATAGGGGAACGTAAATCTACGTAGGATCAGTCCTAACTGCATCCGAGTATTGCCGGAATGTTGCTCCTAATAAATGAATATATTTCCTTTGAAGTTTGGATCATGGCTCATGAATTAATTAGGGCATCTTTCGGGAACTTGACAGATGCAATGCAACGATTGATCACATTAATCATTGATGTGATGTGATGAGCCTTGGTGGCGCAGCGGACTAAAGTGCTGTTAAAGTAGCACTTTAAGTTGCCAGCTGCCTGCAATTACTGCGAGTTCAAATCTTACCAGGCTCAAGGTTGACTCAGCCTTCCATCCTTCCGAGGTAGGTAAAATGAGGACCCGGATTGTGTGGGGGGGCAATAAGCTGGCTTTGTATAAAAAAGAAGAACACCGCTTAGGTGGGGGGGGGGCGAAAGCCCTACTAAGCAGGTATATACAAAAGTATAAGAGCCTGTAGTACAGTGGACTAAAGCACTGTTATTAACATCTGCTGCTTGCAATTACTGCAAGTTCGAATCTCCCCAGGCTCAAGGTCGACTCATCCTTCCATCCTTTCAAAGGTAGGTAAATTGAGGACCCAGATTGTGGGGGCAATAAGCTGACTTTGTATAAAAATATACAAAAGTATGAAGGCTATTGCTTAACGCATTGTAAGCCGCCCTGAGTCTCTGGAGAAGGGCGGCATATCAATCGAACCAATAAATAAATAAATAAATAAATAAATTACAACCACAAAATTACTTGGGGGGGAGCACTCTCTTCCAGTGCCCGCCTGATCTAGCTGGTCTCCCCCACAATCCAATTCCAGGGAGTCCGGTGAGCCGGGAGTGTGGGGTGAGGTGGGTGTCCCCGTTTCCAATGCAGGTATGATGCTCGGATGAATTGGTATGGGGGGAGGAGGAGGAGGAGGAGGAGGGGGATTTCATAGAAAAGATCTGGCTGGTGCAAAAGGGTTGGGAGATGGGAGCCATGTCTCCTAACCCTCCCTCTCTCTCCTTCCCCCCCCTCCTGCCCCCCCCCCGCCAATCCAGTTAGCAAAATTAAGGGACTCCTTGAATCCTGTGCATGACAAGGCATTTCTCCCAGATCAACACTGCATCTCACCTGCGGGCGCTGGAGGAGGCAGGCAGCTCTGGCTTTGAACAAGGCAGGGCGGGGTAGGGCAGGACCAGAAGCATGGTGAGATTGGGGCCAAAAGGTACGAGAGAGAGAGAGAGAGAGAGAGAGAGGGAGGGAGGGAGGGAGGGAGAGAGAGAGAGGTGGGGAGGTTATAAAGCAGCCAAGAGGAGATTAAAAAAAAAATACAGCCGAGGGGGTCCTTGGTGCTCTCTGAGCAGGCTTGTTTTCTTGCAGATTTTCATGACTCTAACTAGGTAACATCATCAGGGCTAGTCCTAGTTATGTTACCTAGTTTGGGTCATGAAACGCCTGCAAGAAAACAAGCCAGCTCAGAGAGCACTAAGGACCCCTCGCTCAGGTCAACCCTGAGCTATAAATTTTCCTTCCTTCCTTCCTTCCTCCCTCCCTCCCTCTCCTTCCTCCCTTCCTTCGCTCCCTCTCCTTCTTTCCTTCTTTCCTTCCTTCCCTCTCTCCCTCCCTCTCCTTCATTCCTTTCCTTCCTCCCTCCCTCCCTTCCTCCCTCTCCTTCCTTCCTTTCTTCCCTCCCTCTCCTTCCTTCCTTCCCTCCCTCTCCTTCTTTCCTTCCTTCCTTCCTTCCCTCTCTCCCTCCCCCTCCTTCATTCCTTTCCTTCCTCCCTTCCCTTCCTCCCTCTCCTTCCTTCATTCTCCCTCCCTCTCTCCTTCCTTCCTTCCTTCCTCCCTCCCTTCATTCCATCCCTCCCTCCCTCTCTCTCCTTCCTTCCTTCCTTCCTCCTTTCCTTCCTTCCTTCCTCCCTCCCTCCCTTCATTCCCTCCCTCACTCCCTCTCCTTCCTTCCTTTCCTCCCCTTCTTCTTTCCTTCCTTCCTTCCCCCTTCCCTCCCTCCCTCTCTCCTTCCTTCCTCCTTTCCCTCCTTCCTTCCTCCCTCCCTTCCTTCCATCCCTCCCTCCCTCTCCTTCCTTCATTCCATCCCTCCCTCTCCTTCCTTCCTTCCTTCCTTCCTTCCTTCCTTCCTTCTCTCTCTCCCTTCCTTCCTTCCTTCCTTCTCTCTCTCCCTTCCTTCCTTCCTTCCTTCCTTCCTCCTTCCCTCCCTCCCTCACTCACTCTCCTTCCTCCCTTCCTTCGCTCCCTCTCCTTCCTTCCTTCCTTCCTTCCTTCTCTCTCTTCCTTCCTTCCTTCCTTCCTTCCTTCCTCCCTCCCTCCCTCCCTCCCTCCCTCCCTCCCTCCCTCCCTTCCTTCCTTAGCACTAGCACTGATTATGTTACCTAGTTTGGATCATGAAACGCCTGCAAGAGAACAAGCCTGCTCAGAGAGCACCAAGGATCCCTCATTTCAACCCTGAGCTACAAATTAAAAAACAACAACAACAACCAGCTGGCGTACACCTATCCTCACTCACCCATTCTCAGCCGTTCTCAGAACCACAGGTTGTCCCTTTCTGAATTAGGGCCAGAAGAAAGACAGGTGAAGAAGACCCTTCATTTAGCAAAGGAGGCGCAGACAGCTCCTCCCAACAACTCCAGGGTCCAGCTGCCTTCGGGCCCTCAACAAAAGGGCGACTCTGCAGGACAAAAAGGAGGTGGAGAAAAAACTCCGACCGCTTCACAGCTTATAGTAGCCACGATGGGAGAAGCGTCTCCCTTTACGACGGGTTTCGTTCCTGCTGAAATGTCCTCCTTGCAACTACACCCTCTTGGCCTCCGTCCTTGGGCTACCCACCCAGAACTAAACGCTAGTCATTCAAAGGTAGACTGCGGCTGCAGCTGGAAGCTCCTTGCAGCTATGGTCTCCGAAAAACCAACGGAGAGCCTCTAAGGCAGTTTGCCACAGGATTGTTGGTCGGAGACAAAATACGGGGAGGTAGGGGAAGCTGCCTTGTTGGCAGGATTGTTGACCGGAGACACAATACTTGGGGGGGGGTGTTAAGGGGCAGCCCTCTGGTTGGCAGGAGTTCCCAGCTGCAAAAAAAGGCAGTTTCAAACTGACTGCAAAAGCACCCCGAGCCCTCGCAACATCCTGCGCTGTTTCTAATTCTCCTTCCATTGCTTGGAAGGCAAACCTTACTGCAAAGGGAGAGAGAGTGCTATTATATTCCTTTCCCCTTCCCCAGGGTTTTTCTGCACCATGTCTCATTTAAAAAAAAGAAACAAACCCTCAAATTGGCTTCTCTTAATGATCCCTAGTGCAAATTAGACACACATACACATACACACACACACACACACAGAGAAGCATTATTGTCCTGAGATTCTTGGGAAAAGGACCAGCAGCAGGGGTGAAATCCAACAGGTTCTGGAGAACTGGTAGCGGAAATTTTGAGCAGTTCGGAGGACTGGCAAATACCACCTCTGGCTGGCCCCAGAGTGGGGTGGGCAGGGAGATTTTGCAGTATCCTTCCCCTGCCATGCCCAAGCCACACCCACCAAGCCACACCACACCCACCAAGCCACGCCCACAGAACCAGTGGTAAAAAAAAAATTGGATTTCACCCCTGACCCTTATCCATCTTCACTTCCCTGGGGCTGGGCAAAGGTTCAGCCTCTCTTTTGAGGACAGTAACAAGAGATCTAAAAAGGGATGCAGTGGCTCAGTGGCTAAGACGTTGAGCTTGTCGATCGAAAGGTCGGCAGTTCAGCGGTTCGAATCCCTAATGTGCTGCGTAATGGGGTGAGCTCCCATGACTTGTCCCAGCTTCTGCCAACCTAGCAGTTCGAAAGCACGTAAAAAAAAATGAAAGTAGAAAAAACAGGGACCACCTTTGGTGGGAAGGGAACAGCGTTCCGTGCGCCTTTGGCGTTGAGTCATGCCGGCCACATGACCACGGAGACGTCTTCGGACAGCGCTGGCTCTTCGGCTTTGAAACGGAGATGAGCACCGCCCCCTAGATTCGGGAACGACTAGCACATATGTGCGAAGGGAACCTTTACCTTTACCAAGAGATCTCCTGTTGACACTGAGGCTCGAACCTAGATTTTGTCCTGGAAATGATGTGGTGTTGTTTTTTTTAATCTGTGAAAGGAATAAGGTCTCTTTTCATCCTGCCAGCCGGCGCAAGACGAATAAATTTTATACTCCCAAGACAAACAATTATAAACCGAGGTACCATCACCAGAGGCCAAGTGAGAGAAAAAGGCACTCCAAAGTTATCGCGTGGGGGAGATTGGAGGAAGGGATAAAAAACGGGAAATGCACAGGACATTAAGAATCCCAGCTGAGATGGCGTTTTTTTTCCCCCTCTCCCTGCAATTAAACAAGCTTAATAGCTTTCGGGGAGCTATTTTGTGGAAAGGGTTGTGGTTTTGCACAGGAATGCCGGAGGATACTTGGCAGGGGAGGTGTCGCACAATGCCAGAGGCCCCTCTCCCTCCCGTGAAGACCCCCCTTCTAGCTGTTGCATTGGGACCCTGGCGCCCAGTGGGTTTTATTCAGTGTTGGTATCTATCCGGTTCGTGCGAGCCGGTAGCGGCCACTGTGGGAGGTTCCGCCCACCCGCCCAGACGTCATCACATCCCGTTTTTTACGCTCTGCACATCCGAACCGGTAACAAAGGTAAGTGAATACCATCCCTGGTTTTATTGTGCTTTGGCTCTGCGAGGGCTCGGCAGTATTCCCGTCATCTGGACGAAGCCATGAACAGTTTTTTTGGCTCGGTGTATTTTCTCAGCCACAGAGCTAAGAGAAGGAGGGAGCTTCTCTGCTGAAGAAGACTGCAGGGACGGCTGTAAAAAGCGAAGACGAGGGGTGCGTCCCAGCACAGGAGGTGCCGTAGCCAATGGCTCCTTGGTTGGGTGGGGCCCGCCAATTCAGGAGGAGCCTCATTGGGGATGGGGGTAGGGGCTGAAATTCCCAGATGATCGTAAGGAGCTGATTTTCGGGCCTTCTGGGCCCACCAGAAGTAGGGAAACAGGCTGTTTCCTGCCTCCGGAGGGCCTGGGGACAGCAAAAAACGGGCCTTCTGGGCCTACCGGAAGTTGGCAAATGGGCCATTTCCGGACTCTGGAGGGCCTCCGGGGGAGTGGGGGAGGCCGTTTTCACCCTCCCCAGACTCCTAGAAAGGCTCTGGAGCCTTGTGAGAGAGAAAAACGGGCCTACCAGGCCATCACGTGCCAGGAGCGGGGAGAGCGGGGGGTGGGGTCACACGTGCATGTGTGGAGCGGGGCACATAGAATTATGTGTGTGGGCACATGACTGACCCCCCCCCCCGCTCCTGGCAAGCGATGGCAAAAAGGTTAGCCATCACTGCTCTATGTTCTTTTGTTCTAAGTAGACTTTCCTGTTTCCTGTTACAGTAATATAGTTGAGCAGTAAAGCACATGGTGACAGTACACCTTGTTTGCTCTGTGTATATAAACAGAATTTCTAACACTGCCTCTTGGAGCTGAAGCTTCCTGCAGCTTCTCGGCAATGCCAGTCCAAGTGAAAGAAAAGAGTCCTGCCAAGGCAGGACTTCAATGTGGAAACCTGTAAAATATCTCCGCAGGCCAATTTCATCAAATGTGGGGTTCATTTTGTCCAAAACCCCAAATTTAATCCCCAACGTTTCTAAGTAGCTTGTTGCCCATCTGCATCTTTGCTTGCACAATGCTCAACTCAGAGGAAGACTATGCTTCCAGTATTCCTTTTAATAAGAACCATGAGGACTAGGCCCTTAGCCTTTACACCCCAGTTCAAGAGGATTCAGCTAGGCAAGATTAGGTGAAAGTTCGACATATTTCATTACCCTTGCCAAGCATTTTGTACTTGATTCTCTCCAAATGTTTTGGACCCCCAACTCCCAGAATTCTCTGTTTGAAATACTGGTTAGGGAATTCAAGTCCAGCCAGTGCACCAGGTTGGAGAACAGAGGGTTCTACCCGCAATTCAGCATCTCTCCACAAGAGGCATCTGCACTTCTAAAACCAAGCATCCATGGCTCCCAGCAAAATTTGCCCGGAGCGCAAGTTTCTAGCCCTCATTTCTACTTCTATTTCTCCCACCGCTCAAAAAGACGAAGGTGTGACTGCTGTAGAACTACGAAAAAGAACAGAAAATTAAAGGGATGCTTGATTTTCCAGGCTTTGCAAAAAAGTTCCTTTTCCAAGTACATTTTTTTTCTCTCTAAAACTAGGATGGGGGAAGAGGAATTAAATTAGGCTGCAGGTGGAAGGGGGAAAAAAATTTCATCTCCTGCTGGCGTTCAAAGTCCTTTTATAGAGCAGCTGGGCCTTTCAGGAGCCTAAGAAGACTCCTGACAGATGCTCACCTGCAGGGAACTGTCAATCAAAGCAGGATTTGGAGCCTTCTCTTCCCCCACCGGTTTCTAAAACCCACTGGGAACGCGAGGAGTGAAGAACGGTCAAGGAAGGTGGGAAAAACGATCTCTTCCCATCAATTTCGGATTTCTTTCCAGGTTTACAATTGGTGCTGCGCAATATTCTCTGCTTTCATTGCTACCGTGTTTCCCCAAAAATAAGACCCTGTCATGTATGTATGTAGATAGATAGATAGATAGATAGATAGATAGATAGATAGATAGATAGATAGATAGATAGATAGATGATAGATAGATGTGTGTGTGTGTGTGTGTGTGTGTGTACAGTTAATATCTAGGGTTTCTTCCCGTGTAATTGTAAACATATCCTTAAAAGGGTAGTAGCGAAGTTTCGACGAAATCGCATTCGTCATCTTCTGGCTGAAGTTCTCGGTTTGGTGCTTATGGGCAAACTGTGTGATCGTAACTGACGTTTTTCTATGAAAAGAGGCAAAGGTGTATTCGGATTGGTCGACAGTGTTGTTGTATTCTGATTGGCTGATGACGTAGCTGTATTTTGATTGGGTGGAAGCGCTGTTGCTTGGTTGTGGGTTAATGGATAAGTTATGCTGGAAATGGTGGCAACACAAATATATATATATTTGTGTTTTATATATATATATATATATATTTGAACCCTGAAATAAGTGCTTGGCCTTATTTTCGGGGAGGTCTTATTATTTTGGGGCGTGTGGAGCAAGACAGGGATCCTCTTGCTGTCTTACCTAATTTCCAGCTCTGTCTCCCTAACTAGAGGAAATTGCCGGGACTGGCTGCACATGGGTTTAAATATTTTCAAGGAGGGCTTATGTCAGTCTTCGATGCGATCTCAAAAGAAATGAATTTCCAAACTGCCAATCTTTAAGGAAATCTTTTCTTTAATTGAGCACAGCCACCGGATCATGATTCGATGCGGACAAGATTGACCTTTTGCCCCCCCAATCCCTCCCTTTCCCATCCCCAAATCTCTGCTTCTGATTGGCTATCTTCCAAGTCATTCTTCAGACTTCTTGTCTCGTCATTTCCCAGGAATGTCCCCTCTCCTCATTTCCACAACAACCCGACTTCAAAGGGATTTAGCAGGCAAAAGTTCAGAGCTTATCTCTCTCTCCTCTGCTCTCTATGCCAGCGTTGAAGCGCTGACATCTTATTTTTGGGGAGGTCTTATTATTTTGGGGCATGTGGAGCAAGACGGGGCTCCTCTTGTCATCTTATCTGATTTCCAGCTCTGTCTCCGTAACCCTAACTAGAGGAAATGGCGGGGACCGGCTGCACATGTGTTTAACTATTTTCGGGGAGGGCTTATTTTTCGGGAGGGCTTATTTTCGGAGAGGGTTTATTTTCAAGGAGGGATTATTATTTTGGGGCACATGGAGCAAGACTGGGATCCTCTTGCCGTCTTACCTGATTTCTACCTCTGTCTCCCTAACCTTAACCAGAGGAAATGGCGGGGACCGGCTGCACATGTGGTTAAATATTTTTAGGGACGGCTTATTTTCGGGGAGGGCTTATTATTTTGGGGCACGTGGAACAAGACAGGGATCCTCTTACCGTCTTACCTGATTTCCAGCTCTGTCTCCCTAACCAGAGGAAATGGCGGGGACCAGCTGCACATGTGTTTAAATATTTTTTGGGGGGGGTCTTATTTTTGGTGGAGGTCTTATTTTCGGGGAGGGCTTATTTTCGGGGAAACACGGTATACATCGCAATATCTTTCACGCTCATCCACCAGCGGCCGGTAGCTTTATTAAACTCAAATCCTGTTCACCCAGGTTTCCAAGTTCCTTTTTGGTCTTCCTTGAAGCAGGCTGCTTAAAATTCTCACTCCCTGCCCTCGGCCCACTTTGGCTGGCGCAGGGGATTTTTTTCCATATGTACGGAAGGAGGCACGAGAGGCGGCCTCCTGGCGTCGTCTTGTCCCCAAAGGGAACTCTCTCAGAAATCAAGACTTTGATGTCACTTCCATCTTTTCACGTCCACCCACGCTTTTTTCTTCTTCTGCTGTTGCATATTTCACACCGTTTCATCCAGTTCGCCGATGGGCACAGGGGGGTGGGTGGGTTTCTTAATTTTTTTCCCCCCCAGCCGATCCCAGCCCTTAATCTGGATGTAGGAAATCAGCACCTACCCCTCTCCTAGGAAAATGAACTATTCTAGGAAATATTAAAAAAGCAGAATATTATACTTCCCTGGATGAGAAATGGAGAAACATGTTTTAGGCAGGAAACAGACTCACTCTAGGGGACTGGAGGCTAAAACATATGAAGAACGGTTGCAGGAACTGGGTATGTCTAGTTTAATGAAAAGAAGGACATGGGGAGTCATGATAGCAGTCTTCCAATATCTCAGGGGCTGCCCCAAAGAAGAGGAAGTCAAGCTATTCTCCAAAGCACCTGAAGGCAGGACAAGAAGCAATGGGTGGAAAGTAATCCAAGGAGAGAAGCAACTTAGAACTAAGGAGAAATTTCCTGACAGTGAGAACAATTAATCAGTGGAACAACTTGCCACCAGAAGTTGTGAATGCTCCAACACTGGAAATTTTTAAGAAGATGTTTGGATAACCATTTGTCTGAAGTGGTGTAGGGTTTTCTGCCTAAGCAGGGGGTTGGACTAGAAGACCTCCAAGGTCCCTTCCAACTCTGCTATTCTATTCTATTCTATTCTATTCTATTCTATTCTATTCTATTCTATTCTATTCTATTCTATTCTATTCTATTCTATTCTATTTCTATTTCTATTTCTATTTCTATTCTTAATAACCCCCACCATCCTTAATAGCCCACAGCAGATGTCCGCAGTTAAGAGAGAAAGAGATAGCTAGCTCTATTCATAAGCAAATGCCCTCACCCAAGATCCAACATAGGGTAGGATTAGCCCTCTACCCATCTAGCAACAGAACTCACCACATGGCACCTGGGGAGATTTGCATCACCCAGCAAGGCTCAACCAAGCTTGGGACTCAGGACAGCCTACACAGTTGCCCCTGCATGACCCCATGGGAGTCTGACAACCAATCAGAACACAAGCTCAAATCCGAAGCCCAACAGAGGGCATAAAACCCAGACACTCTCAGAATCTCTGCCCTTTTTTTCCCGTCCAGGATCTCCAAGCTATGTGATCCTGTTCATCGATAAACCTTCTTTCCGAGCAACTTCCACGAATCCAGTGTCTTTTTTTTCCCCACTTGGGACTGAACCCGGAAGGATATTTCTTCCAACAAGGGAAAAAGCAGGGAATTTTAGATGCAATCCCCCAAACCCATGCAAACTTTCCTTCAAGACAAACCTGCAAAAAAAAAAAATTATTATTATTTTTGGATTGCTGCTTCTGGCAGCTGCAAAAGCTCCAGAGCTTTGTTCTGGCTGTGATCTTCTGCTCCCCTCTGGATTTTCCAAAACGGGGAAAGACTCTTGTGGCAGTAACTCTCGGTAGCAGACGGTGCCCGGCTTATTCGGCGTGTTACCTCTCCTTGCCTTTCTAATGAGCTGTGGATTGCAATATGGAATTAAGACGATCCAAGTTATTAATTGTCTACAACAATTAAGTCTTGAAGCTTAGCGGCCCCCCCTCCACCCCCCCTCCGGGCCCCTTTGGACTACATAGAGAAGCCAATTAGAGCCTCATCCATATTCATGGGCCTTAATCGACATGCTGCCAGCTTTCGGTTCCTCCGTCCGTCCGTCCTTCCCACTCTGCTTGGCGGCCCACGGAGGTGGAACCCTTCCCTTCCCTTTCCCTTTCCTTTTTTTTTTTTGGCATTTGTTGGTTTAGGTGAACATAAAAGCAAATATTTGATGCAGCCTTGATTAGTGCAAAATCAAGTTTGCTCCTGGCTGAATCTGCTAACAGCATCCGAAAGAAAGAGCTGTCTTGGATCCAGTATTGTTGACGCAGCTGAGTTCAACCTTTTTCCTTGACCCTGTCTGGATCCCTGCTGGCTGAGTCTTCACAGGGCCAAATATATATATTTTTTCCCCCAGGTTCTCAGGTGCTGTAATATTTAACCTCTTCCATACCTGAGAGCTGCAACATTCAAATAATTTAACAACTGGTTCTCTGCCCTAATGACCGGCTGGGTGGGTGTGGCCATGGTGGGCGTGGCTAGGGGGTGTGACAGGCAGCCCTCGGTCTCCTACACCCCCCTGGGAGCAAAAACAGGCCACGGGGGGGGGAATGACACACTGCCCCCTCCCACTCCCCATTTTGGGCCTAGGACAGGTGTCAGCAACCTGCAGCTCCAGAGCCGCATGTGGCTCTTTGGGCCCTCTACTGTGGCTCCCTGTCGGGTGATCCCACCACTGGCTGGCCCCGCCCCTCCCAGTCACTTCTCGCCTGGCCTGAGAAGGTAAGGGGGACGGCGGGAGATGGAGAAGTGGCCTGGGCAGAGACAGAGAGCTACCGAGAGAGGAGGAGAGAGAGAGACATAGAGAGAGGGGGGACAGAGGAAGAGAGAGATGTCAAAAGAGTTTTGTGGTTCCCGGTGTTTTTTAACAATCGGTTCTCTGCCCTAATGACCGGCTGGGTAGGCATGGCTAGAGGGTCATGTGACTGGTGGAAGTGAGTGGCATTGAGTTGGCCACGCCTACCCAAGTTTTGTGACTCCCGGTGTTTTCTTTTCTGTGGGTCCAAATGGCTCTTTGAGTGTTTAAGGTTGCAGACCCCTGGCCTAGGAGGCCTCCCTGCACTTACCTGAGAGCCAAAATGGGGCGCGTTGGGACTCCTGGAAGGGGCGGGGTGGGGCCAGCCAGCAATTTAACTACCGGTTCTCCCGAACCCTCCTGAACCGGCTGAATCCTGGTTCCACTGTGCAACACTTCATGCGAATCTTGGAGTTCTTCAACTTGGATGCGACGTTCGAGGGTCCTTTCATCAAGGAAAGGCGAGGAAGGATGCACAAAGTTGTGTAAAGGGGGTGGAGCAAGGACACAGCCATCTCACAACAATAATTAGAGCTTTTTAGGTTTGGGGGGGAAGACAGTTGGTTAGTTCACCTGGTACTGCATTTCTGGCGGGAGTTTGATAGCTTGTTCTTTGAAATATTAAGGGGAAACACACACACAATTTGCCATTGAGATGCAGACCCTTAAAATATTTTTCCCTCCCCCAGAAAGGAATATTCTACATCTGGGGTGGGGGGGGGGCAAAGTATGTTTGATCTTTTGTGACCGAATAAATGAACTCCCTTACGCACAGAGAGATAGACTGCTGGAATGTTGTTATTGTCCATCATTCGCAAAGGATCCTGGGAAAATCCTCTGAGGCTGAACAAGAGATGGAAAGAACAATCACCCCATTCTAATTTTCTCGGCCAGATTCAAACAATGATATATTTTTTTTAATTATTATTTTTAATGAGAGCCACACGGCAACCTTGGAAAGCTGAGTCGGCCCAGCTGCTTTTTACCCCAAGGTTTCGTTACTCTGAGACTCGGGCAGAATTATGTACGGATGCATGCAAATATAAACTCTATGTATGTATGCAGTTATGTATGTATATATGTATGTATATATGTATGTATGTATTTGCTCATCACGACTCTTAATCCTGTGCCGAGTTTTGCAATTAAAACAGAAAGCAGAAACGTGTAACGGCGGCGATGGAGGAGAAGAGCTTATCAGAGATAAATGAGGAGATTGTCTCAAAAGATGTGGCTCGTAGCCATTCGTATTTCTGGATTAACAAAATCTGTTAATTGCCAGAATCGTGATTCCCCCTCCCCTTGTTTCAATTTCCCCTTCGGATTGCTTTCGATAGGCATTCTACAAAGCCGGTCGGCCTGCCGGCCTGGCCAATTTTCTTGATTTTTGACAGCCAAGCTGAGAGGGGCGGATTTTTTTGCCGTGGCTAAAACAGCTTCATCTGGGCACAAGAGGGAGTTATACATCATCCTGAAGAAGTGGGGGTGGTGGGGGGAGGAAACACCGGGCCTTGCAAGAGCATACAACATTTAAAGGAAAAAGATAAGTCACAGTGGGGAAGTGGCAATGTTTCATAAAACATCTCAGTGCTTTTCTGAGGATCCCGTTGGCCCTCAAATGACTTTTTTCCCAACTTCAGCGGCCTGACGTAATTCCCACACGCTGACAGTCCCCGGAAATTTTACTTTTCTTGCATTATCACCTAAAGATGAAAACTCGGGGCTGCAAATTCTCCTCCGGTATAAGGTCACCGGGGAGTTGAAGATTACTGTATATGGTGCGTCAGATTCTGAACTCTATTCCCTCTTCCTCCCTCCCACCCCAATCTGAAGTCCAGTGGTCCTTCCTTTCTCTTCCCTCCTTGGCAGCGGTGGGTTTATCATTATGTTACTGCCAGTTCACCACGTGCACATGCTCGCTTTGTGTGCGTGCATGCCCGGTTCATGCACACGCCTGAGTTCTGTACATGCTCCCAGTCTTCCACGCATGTGCTTTGCTCTCGCGTGCACCTTCCGTGCATGCGCCCGGCCTCAAAAACGTGCCTAAATAGGCATAGAGCCGGGGATGGCATAGAGCCGGGGCAGGTGAGCAGACCCAACCGCGATTTCCGCAAGCGGTTCGGGCCAACCAGTCCAAACCGGCTGAATACCACCTCTGCTCCTTGGACGTCTCAGCTCTCTTGTTCCGTAATCATTCCTCAACTGCTTTAATATGGTGTTTTCATTTTTTTTTATTTTAAAAAAAGAGGTGAACCACAGTTGCCTTGGGAACGGTAATTCTGAGCATATCAATTAAAAAAAAGAACACTACTTGGGGAAGAAGAATACATGTCTGGATACTTCTGTGTGCTTTCAAATCAACATGTCAAAACTGACTTCCCGGAGGAAAAGCAGCAGCAGCAAAAGAGAGAGACTCAGAAGAGAGGGAGGCTGTTCCTCCTTTCCCGCAAAGCCTTTGCCCCAGATGTTGGTCAAAGGCCCAAATATTGGGCAAGACTGGTTCATTGATGGCCTTTCCTACATTGCTGTGTTTCATGTAAGGGCTGCACCACAGTGGTAGAGCACCATCTTGGCTTCCCATATTTAACAATGTTCCATTCAAAAACATTCTTGCTGGAATAGAATAGAGTGGAATGGAATGGAATGGAATGGAATGGAATGGAATGGAATGGAATGGAATGGAATGGAATGGAATGGAACGGAACAGAATGGAATGTGGTGTGGTGTGGTGTGGTGTGGTATGGTATGGTATGAAGGTTAAGGTTAAGGTTTATTAAATTTGTATACCGCCCTTCTCCCGAAGGATTCAGGGCGGTGAACAGCCAAGATTAAAATACATACAATATAAACACAATGGAATGTGGAACAGAATGGAATATGGGATATGGGAATGGGATGGGACGGAATATGGAATAGAATGGAGTATGGAGTATGGCGTATGGAATATGGAGTATGGAGTATGGAGTATGGAGTATGGAATGGAATGGAATGGAATGGGACGGGACGGAATGGGACAGAACGGAATATGGGATGGAATGGAATGGAATATGGAATAGAAAAGAATGGAATGGAATATGGAATGGAATGGAATGGAATGGAATGGAATGGAATGGAATATGGAATGGAATGGAATGGAATGGAACGGAATGGAACGTGGTGTGGTGTGGTGTGGTGTGGTGTGGTATGGTGTGGTATGAACACAATGGAATGTGGAACAGAATGGAATATGGGAATGGGATGGGATGGGATGGGATGGGATGGAATATGGAATATGGAATATGGAAGATGGAAGATGGAAGATGGAAGATGGAAGATGGAAGATGGAAGATGGAATGGAACGGAACGGAATGGAATGGAACAGAATGGAATATGAGATGGAATGGAATATGGAATAGAAAAGAACGGAATGAAATGTGGAATAGAATGGAATGGAATGGAATGGTATGGAATATGGAATGGAATGGAACAGAACGGAATGGAATGGAATAGAAAAATAGACAAACCAACAGAAAACCAAACCAGATAGCCATATAAACTAATGTTTCTCAACCTTGGCAATTTGAAGAGGTGTGGACTTCCAGAATACCCAGAGGGGAATTCCCAGAGGGGAATTCTGGGAGTTGAAACCTCTTCAAATTGCCAAGGTTGAGAAGTGCCAACATATTAAGACTGATTTTTTTCCCCCCCTGAGGAGTGTTTCCCTGAGGAATGGAAACATGCATTCATATTGTTGAAATACGACACAACATAAATTGTCCTGCTGTGCATGGATTGATCCTTTATTTCAGATCGGGGTCGGGGGTGGGGAGAGGATTTTAATTCATGCATGTAACCACAGGGGGATCAGATTATAAAGAAACGAAGGGAATGAAATTGACAGCCCGGTGGAAAGGCGCAAATTTTATGCCGAAATCCCAAATGGGAGATGTTCCCAAACGCCCCGCTTCTAGTTCGATTCTCTTCCCTACCAAAACCCAGAGGCAAAATCCAGCAGAAGGGAATGTTTGCGAACCAGGAAATATTCCCCGTAACGCTTCTGCAAAAACACAACCGCTTCCCTTCAACAGTGCCAAATCACATTTCGCTTACTAATACCGGTCCCGGTCCGAACTCGGTGGGTTTGATGTGGGTTTTTTTTCCTGACGTACAAACAGGCAGCCTTCTGTAAAACTGCCCTGTAAGCTGGTTTTATTATAAACAAGTAACAAACATAAAGCAAGAACAAAAGGGAAGGGGAGAGGGAAGGAGGGAGGGAGGGAGGAGGGAGGGGAGGGAAATATCCAGAAAATGTGGAAATCAAATAGAAAAGGATCAACCCGTGATGGAGACCCATTAATTTCTTTGTGTTTGTTCTGGGATTTTAACAACCCGCGTGCTCTGTTGTGGTTTATCTGACTTCCTCAGCTGGAAAATTCGCCTTCTCTCTGTCTCCTGAGCTTCGGAGATTTGCCAGGAAGCCAAGGGATAAAGCCACATGCTCGACAAACAGAGATAGCGGCCCTAGCATCATACATCACCCTCCGGGGGGAAGGGAGGGAAACGCGGACCTGCCCAAGGGTGAAATTACATTGTATTCTGTTTGGATAATTGGATGTCATCTACCACCCAACTTGTTAGAAGATGACGCTTCCCATCCTTAGCAGCTGCAGGGGAGGGAGTCCCCCCACCCGCCTTGGTCCAAGGACGACCTCTTGCCTTTTTGAGAGGCAGTCCGGCCCCCCTTGTTAGCCAAGAGGGACCACGGCTGACCTGCAAAGAGGAGGCAGGAAGGATTGGCCTTGGGTCGCAGGCAGGGGTGGGCTGCTGGGGGTTCGCAGGGGTTCGAGAGAACCTCTAGCTAAGATTCTGTGCAGTTCGGAGAACCCCCAAATCCCACTCCTGGCTGGCCCACCCCACCCCGCCTCTCCTAGGAGTCCCCACGTAGCCCGTTTTGGATGCAGGTAAGTGCAGGGACCGTGGGGAGGCTCGGTGAGGGCAAAAAACAGGCTTACCGGAAGTTCGGGAAGGCCAGAAACGGGCACGTTTCAAGCCTCCAGAGGGCCTCCAGAGCCTGGGGAGGTTGTTTTCGCCCTCCCGGAGGCTCGAGGAAAGCCTCTGGAGCCTGGGGAGGTCGCTTTCGCCCTCCCGGAGGCTCGAAGAAAGCCTCCAGAGCCTGGGGAGGGCAAAAACACCCCCACACCCCCGCCGTGGTGCATTAGGCCAACTAGGCCACGCCCACCCAGCAACCAAGCAGAGAACCCCTTGCTAAAATTTTTGAAGCCCACCCCAGTCGCAGAAGAAACTCGGTCATGATGCCTTGGAAGGCACAATTTAGGACCTTATTCTGAGGTCAAACCTTGACCTTCACCTCTGCTCTGGTGTGTTGGGTCCAGCTGCCCGGTCAGCAGGAAATCTGGCCGGCGGGAAGTAACACACTCCAGTGATAATTGGAAAGAAAACGATTGCTCTCCCAAAGCGAGATGCGGCTCCATTCGGCGGAAAAGAAGCCCATCCATTGATCTGACAGCCCTGCGTGATTAATGCTTTGCCCTCTTTGCCGGATCAATTCATTAATTATCCTGCAATATATGGGGGGTGGAGCCAGGCCCCTGATTTAAGCACAGCCCGTGATTTATCAAAGGAAGGATGAAGGACGGATGATTGGGAAAGAGAAGCAAGCAGTCTGGCTGCAGGGAATAAATACTGAATATCCGTGTCCAATCAGAGCAGAATCAGCGTAAACTCCCGCGTTTAGGATCAAACTGAACTTCTACACAGTTTCTTCAGGGTGTCAAACCAAGCTGGTCCCACATCTGGGTATGCCAGAAACAATAGGGAAGATTTTCCCTAGTGCCTTGCAGACTTATAGGGTAACAACTGGGGTGAAATCTACTTACCTTCCTTACCGGTTCGGAAGCTCCTGTGCTCATGCGCGCGCCCGCATTGCATGCAGGCGCACACCTTCTGCGAAGGTAAAAAAAAAAAACATGACTTCCTGGTTAAAAGCAGGAAGTAATGACACCTGGGCGGCGATCGCTATTGGATCGTCGAACCACAGGGAAAAATCGCTACCGGATCGGACGATCCGGTCCGATCCGGGAGCATTTCACCCCTGGGAAACAACCCTCAATCTGGCCAGTGTAATCAGAGACAGGGACTCTTGTCCTGGGTATCTGGGCACCTCTAGAATGGACGTCTGTAATGCGCTCTACATGGGGCCACCATGTGTTACTACCATTTTATAAGGCCTTGGTAAGGCCACACTCGGAATGCCGCATCCAGTTTTGGTCGCCAGAATGAAAAAAAGTGGTTGAATGAAAATCCCAGTGGTGGGATTCAAAATTTTTTACTACCAGTTCTGTGGGCGTGGCTTGGTGGGCGTGGTGTGGCTTGGTGGCGGGGCTTGGTGGGCGTAGCAGGGGAAGGGTACTGTAAAATCTCCATTCCCACTCCACTCCAGGGGAAGGATACTGTAAAATCTCCATTCCCTCCCCACTCCAAGGGAAGGATACTGTAAAATCCCCATTCCCTCCGCACTCCAAGGGAAGGATACTGTAAAATCTCCATTCCCTCCCCACTCCAAGGGAAGGATACTGTAAAATCCCCATTTCCTCCCAATCAGCTGGGACTCGGGAGGCAGAGAATAGATGGGGGCGGGGCCAGTCAGAGGTGGTATTTACCGGTTCTCCGAACTACTCGAAATTTCTGCTACCGGTTCTTTTTTTTTTTTTTTAATTTGATTTATATGCCGCCCTTCTCCGGGGACTCAGGGCGGCTTACAATGCATTAAGCAATAGCCTTCATACTTTTGTATATTTATACAAAGTCAGCTTATTGCCCCCACAAACTGGGTCCTCATTTCACCTACCTTTGAAAGGATGGAAGGCTGAGTCGACCTTGAGCCTGGTGGGATTCGAACTTACAGTAATTGCAGACAGCTGGTGTTAATCACAATGCTATCAGTCTGCTGAGCCACCAGGCCCTAAGGTTGAGACTCTTGCTGAACTTGTCAGAACCTGCTGAAACCCACCTCTGGTTGAGACTCTAGAAAGAGTGCAGAAAAGGGAAACAAAGATGATTAGGAGACTGGAGGCTAAAACATATGAAGAATGGTTGCAGGAACTGGGTATGTCTTGTTTAATGGAAAGAAGGACTAAGGGAGACATGATAGCAGTGTCCCAATATCTAAGGGGCTGCCCCAAAGAAGAGGGAGTCAAGCTATTCTCCAAAGCACCTGAGGGCAGAACAAGAAGCAACAGGAGGAAACTAATCAAGGAGAGAAGCAACTTAGAACTAAGGAGAAATTTCCTGACAGTGAGGACAATTAACCTGTGGAACTACTTGCCTCCAGAAGTTGTGAATGCTCCAACACTGGACATTTTTAAAGAAGAGACTGGACAACCATTTGTCTGAAATGGTATATAGGCTTTCCTGCCTGTAAGCGGAGGCTTGGACTCGAAGACCTCCAAGGTCCTTCCTATTCTGTTATTGTTCTGTCCCCGTCCCACACGCACACACACCAATAGACGTCCAAGAGTTAAAAACCAAACCAGCTGACAAAATCCTTTTCCTTATGATAACGGAACTTGGCAGCAACCTAGTGGCTGCCTGCCAAGAGTTTATTACTCACGAAGGGAAGAGATAACTTCTCTCCGCTTCTGGTACATCAAAGTAAAATGTTCAATAATTACAGAGTGAATTAAGTCCAGATATAATCCAGCAAGGTCTATAGCAAAAGTCCAGCAATGCAGAATGGTGTGGAAGCTTTCAGCTTTGTTCATCACAAGGCTTGACTGGCTACCACGCTCCCTTTTATACACTGTGGGCTGTGGTCCAGTGACTCAGCCTAATCTCGGGCATGCCTTTTCTTCTGTTGCGTGCGCTTATCTCTGCGACGCTGTCGAGGATCCAGCCAAGACTCATTACCCTCATCACTGTCCATCTGTGGCTGCGTGGATGTGCTTGGCCCCGGCCCTATCTCTTGCCCTTCGGCGGACACCGAAGGCATTGCCAGAGAGGAGGGTCCTGGAGAGGGAGGCCTTGCCAACTCCTCTCCTTCACTCTCGGAGTCCTCTCCTGCCGATGACACAGGCTCAGGTAACGGAGCCACAACAGTTATTCCTAATTCCAGTATCTGGAAGCTTCAGACGGTGCAGAATGTGGCTCCGAGGGGGAGGGAAGGTGATGGGCAGCCCTAGGAGGGCGCAGATGACACCCTCGGTCTCCCGAGCTGCATCGGTTGCCAGTTTGCTTCCAGGTGCAATTCAAGATGGCGGATTTGACCTTGAAACGCCTTCATGCACAGCGGTAGATTACCTGAGGGATAACATCTCCCTGCCTCATCAGGTCCAGCAGAAAAGGTATGGCTCCATGTATCGATGTCAGCTGATAATTGTTCTCTTTCTATCATTGGTTTTTCTGTTTTCTGGGTTTTGTTGTTTTTTTTTTTACAAAAAAACAACCTTATCCTTGAGTGTTTTATGGTTTTTATGTGTTGTAGGAGGCCCAGTGAGATGTGGTCGGCTTATATAAATCTGCTAAGTAAATAAATAAATATCGGGAAGGTCTCATCTTGTAAAATTGGCCGGGAAGAGTCCGATCTTTAAATTCTTCCAGGAAAGCTTTAGAAGACATATTGGTAATTTGTGGCTTCTTTCCTCAGAAGGCTGAAACTTCCTTTTGCCAAGTCAATTCCTGAAGGGAAGCCAAGATCTTTAATCTAGCTCTGGGTGGATTCTTAAGGAATCATTTGGGGGGGTAAGGCAGCGGTTGCTCCATGCTTCTGAACCTTGTATTTTTTTAAAAAAAAAATAATATATTTATTATTATTTTTTAAAAAATTATACATTTATATTGTATGTGAATAGAGTTGGTTCTGTGGGCATGGCTTGGTGGGCGTAGTGTGGCTTGGTGAGCGTGGCAGGGGAAGGATACTGCAAAATCTCCATTCCCTCCCCACTCCAGGGGAAGGATACTGCAAAATCTCCATTCCCTCCCCACTTCAGGAGAAGGATACTGCAAAATCTCCATTGCCTCCCCATTCCAGGGGAAGGATACTGCAAAATCTCCATTCCCTCCCCACTCCAGGGGAAGGATACTGCAAAATCCCCATTCCCTCCTCACTCCAGGCGAAGGATACTGCAAAATCTCCATTCCCTCCCCATTCCAAGGGAAGGATACTGCAAAATCCTCATTCCCTCCTCACTCCAGGGAAAGGATACTGCAAAATCTCCATTCCCTCCTCACTCTGGGGCCAGCCAGAGGTGGTATTTGCCGGTTCCCCGAACTACTCAAAATTTCCGCTACCGGTTTTCCAGAACCTGTGAGAACCTGCTGAATAGCATCCCTGGTTCTGGGTATCATTCATTTTAATCCAGTTCCCAATAACAATATTAGTGATTTCTATCACATTTCTCAAATTTAAGTAATCCTCATTATGTTGTTCAAAATATTCAAAAAATGCCTAACTCCTCACCTTTATCTCTACCTTCATCTATATCTTTCTTGTTCTATCTAAACATTTCTCTGTTGTATCTGAACAAATTTAACGAAGTTTCATTTATGTGGATCCAATTCACGCTAACACTGTTAATAATCTCCATCACATTTATCAAAGTTATAGAATCCTCATTATATTATTTATACATCTCCTCTTTAGTACTTCTTATCCAATTCTTAGTTTTTCAAACGGCAGAGAAAGCAGACAGCAGAATCAGCTTACAGAATAACACATTCACCTTTTTTAAGAGGAAGTAAGTCCCACTCTGTCTTAGACAAAAGCCGATTTGGGTCAGTCTTGACGTCTGAACCAACCAAAATGGGCTGAGTTTCCACAGTGCAGGAAGCTATAAACCCGACGTTGCAAAACTACATAAACCCAACCCAAAGATTTGAAAAAGATTTTGGCCACCATGATATTAAAAAAAGGATGCCGAGATTCCAGAAAGATGGCAGAGAAGAGCAACGAAGATCATTAGGGACTGAAAGCTAAAATATACAAAGGACAATCACAGGAATTTGGTATGTCTAGTCTAGTGAAAAAAAAAAAAGGGACACGGTGGCTCGGTGGCTAATACGCTGAACTTGTCGATCGAAAGGTCAGCAGTTCGGCGGTTCGAATCCCTAGTGCCGCGTAGTGGGGTGAGCTCCCGTGACTTGTCCCAGCTTCTGCCAACCTAGCAGTTCGAAAGCATATAAAAAAAATGCAAGTAGAAAAATAGGGACCACCTTGGGTGGGAAGGGAACAGCGTTCCATGTGCCTTTGGCGTTGAGTCATGCCAGCCACATGACCATGGAGGCGTCTTCGGACAGCGCTGGCTCTTCGGCTTTGAAACGGAGATGAGCACCTCCCCTTACGAGTCGGGAACGACTAACACATATGTGTGACGGGGAACCTTTACCTTTAGTCTAGTAAAAAGGAGGACTAGGGGTGACATGATAGCAGTGTTCCAATATTTGAGGGGATGCCACAAAGAACAAGGGGGTCGACCCAGTGGTGGGACCCTCCCGGTTTAACAACCGGTTTGGTGATCGCACTATTTGAAGCCTGAAGCGCAGTTTGGTTCCTGGTTTCTTCAGAGGAGTAACACAGCTGATTTGCACGGCAATCTGCTCTACCGCGCGAATCAGCTGAGAAGATAAAGGTCGGAAAATAGCGTGGGCGGGCGGGCCCATCTGAATGTCGAGGCGAATTGGTTCACTCCCAGCTGATCATCGGAGCTACCGGTTTTCCCAAACTGGTCCAAACCAGTAGATGGTCCGGAAACCTCTACTTTCACTGCGGAGGAAATATTTGTCTTTGTTGAAATAATCTTTGTTCGGCTCTGGTGATTATTGAACCATCTTAGTTCAACAGGCTGGCTCAATACTAACTTTCCAGACTGAATAATTGGTGCAGGAGAGCTTCATTGAAGAAATGTTTAATGTCTGATCAGGAGATTCCAAAACGGCTCAAGAAGAAGAAATTCTGGCAATGCCAAGGACCAACTGGAGAAAATTCAGGAAGGAGAATTTAGGGGAGATCATTACTCAAAAATCATGGCTCCTATCCTGATTTCTCCAACCTTTGTTTTTATTATACAGGGAGTCCTCAACTTATGACAACATTTCATGGAGTGAAATGTTACAATGGCACTGAAAAAAAGTGACTTATGACAGTTTTTCACACTTAAGACCATTGCAGTATCCCCATGGTCACATGATCAAAATTTAGTGGTTCATATTTATGACGGTTGCAATGTCCTGGGGCAGGGGTGGTATTCACCCCTGCCCCTTCACTACCCGTTTGTAAATGTGAGCCTTCCGCGCATACGCAGAGCGTCAAAAACAGGACGTGATGACGTCCAGGCGGGTGGGTGGAGCCACCCACAGTCACCATGACCAATTTGCCCGAACCGGATAGAACCAGCTGAATATCACCACTGTCCTGGGGACATGTGATCTGCTTTTTGCGACCTTCTGACAAGCACAGCCAATGGGGAATCCAGATTCACTTAACAAATGCAATGCTTCACTTAACAACTGTGGGAAAAAATCATAAAATGGTTTATTTAAAAATCATATACGTATATATGTATATGTATGTATTTGTTTTCTTTTCTTTTCGTAGGCCTTTATGTGTATTTCTCGTTAGCCAGGTTCTTCCTATGTAAGGATATAGGATACAGACACACACCAATGGTCCTTATCAAATTTATTAAGTAGTAAGAATAAACCAAAGTCTGGCAAAGGTTGGCAACCAGCCCAGAAAGCAAGATAAGACTTTTCCAAAAAATGCTCTGATGATAATTACAAGTTGTTTCCAGCAAGAAACTTACTAACTGCGTGCGACTTAAATAGGCTAAAGGAGTGGTCAATTATCCTCAAGTCTTACTCTCAAGGAGACCTCCTCCTCCTGAGTAGCCACTCCTGCCTTTTGGCAGCCCTGCGTGCTCGAGCATTGAGGAGAGGCTCCTCCACTTCACTCTCTCCACTTGAAGGAGCCTCTGGAGGTTCTGAAGGCCCTGGCTGAGTCTCTGCCTCTGGCACCACATCCTCTTCAGCCTCCTCGCTGTCCGACGCGAGCACCGGCTGCGCAGGCTGCTGGCGCGACACCACACCAGCCTCCTTGTCGTCGGGATCAGCCACGATCCGCGCAGGCCGCTGGCAGGCCACAACAGTAGAGGGTAGACACAATGTCACTTTTTTCAGTGCCATTGTAACTTCGATCGGTCGCTAAATGAACATTGTAAGTCAAGGACTACCTGCAAATCATCCTGAGCTCCGGCTCCTGATACATTTACAGAAGGCCCCGGATTCCAGATAATTTAATAAAGAATGATATATAAAAGTCCTCACATGAGAAAGACTCAAGATGACGATACAGAGTTAAAATATTTGCAAAAATACACATCTCTTTGGAGGCACACCAGAGAAATATAAATATCCAGGTGACACTTCCTTTAAAAATATCTAATCTCAGCATATCTGCATCCCCGGCGTGATCGCATTTCTATATTTGGAGGTGCGTTTCAACAGACGGAGTGACATAGCATTTTACAGCACTGAATCCCAGGAAGGATATATAGAAGGATAATTCGCCGCAAAAGGGGAAATTACTAGAAGGTTCCTCAAAACGTCTGCCCTTGTTTTCAAGCAAAACTAAGTTCAAAAGGCAGACCAAAATGTTGATTTTTTTCACAAACACCCCCCCCAAGTGCAGCAAACTTCACGAAAGCATTTAATCATCGGAACTGCTGAAACGGAGGAACAATTCTTTAGAAAAGGCCGCTGTCGGAAGCCCGGCGAAGTGTGATTATCTTTCAGAATCAGTTGAAAGAGAGCTCACTTCCAGCCGAGGTTTGCTTCCCTGGCCCAGCCTTCACCATGAAAAGAAGCTCCGGGGGTGACTGAAATAAGAACCGAGCGGTGCTCACGGAAGCAAAGAGAAAGCTTTGTGCTCCAGCGACTCCTTTGCTGCCAATAATTAAATCTCTCAGGTTCGGGGCGACTGAAACCGGCACAGCATCCTTAAGGGCCGAGGGAGAAGCAAGAAATAATGAGAGATTCTCCGGCTTTCGAAAGTTGTCCGCGGTGAGGCTGTTACCTGCACTGGTCTCTCCCCCCCCGAACATACCTGGCGAGAAAAAACAAGGAGGGACACACCATGACATGTTTTTTTGTAATTTGTTAACTAATATACACCCATGAAGTGACGCGGTGGCTCAGGGGCTAAGACGCTGGGCTTGTCGATCGAAAGGTCGGCAGTTCAGCGGTTCGAGTCCCTAGTGCTGCGTAAACGGGGTGAGCTCCCGTGACTTGTCCCAGCTTCCGCCAACCTAGCAGTCCGAAAGCACGTAAAAAAAATGCAAGTAGAAAAATAGGGACCACCTTTGGTGGGAAGGTAAGAGCGATCCATGCGCCTTTGGCGTTGAGTCATGCCGGCCACATGACCACGGAGACGTCTTTGGACAGCGCTGGCTCTTCGGCTTTGAAACGGAGATGAGCACCGCCCCCTAGAGTTGGGAACGACTAGCACATATGTGCGAGGGGAAGCTTTACCTTTACCTCGGTGGCATTTTGGTGCCGTGATGACCATTTTTTTTTACTCTTTATTGGTTCAATAATCTGTTTGCATCTTCCTCCTGCATTGTGGCTGCATGGCAACATCTCCACAATTACACGCCACTAAAAAACTCAGAGGCAGGTGAACTTAAAAAGTAGTAGGTTTGCCTACGCGAGACGAGCAAAAACCAGATGGGAGTAAGGGAGAAGGGGAGGGAAAAAAACCTGATTTTTGATCCATGAAACATCTCAGGGAGCTGGAAGGGATTTTTTCCAATGATGCCAGGCCTGGATTTAGATGATCAGAAGAATCTCTCTTTTGCCGGCTACTTTTGCAGCACACAAAATGCTCACTGAAGAAGGGAGAGATTTGGGGTTTCTCTCTTTTTTTTTCTTTCTTTCCTGGACGAATGTTTCTTTGTTTTTTTAATCATCTCCCTCGGAATTATTAAAGACGGGTGTAGGATGTGGGGGAAACAGTTAAGGCTGGCGCCCCATCCACCGTGAAGACACCGTCCCTTCTATCAGTGACATATTAGCTGTCAGTCCTTTGATCGATGGCTACAGTGCTCCAAGGGAATGAATTACTACAGCCCAGGCTCCTAACTATAAAAGAAGGCAAGAGAGAGAGAGAGAGAGACAGGGAATTGCTGCTGGAGCTACAAAATTAACTCTGCTTCTGGAGAACGCACAGAGTGAATGCAAAATATCGGGTATCCGTCTGTCCCCCCCCGCCACTTCTTTCCATTTCTGAAATGAAACAAAGAGCAAGGAAAGCTGTGATTGGGGGAAGGAGAGGGAGGGGGAAGAGGGAGCATCTTGTGACCCTGCCGAACTGTCACTTTCTCAGCTTATGGCAATGTGTGAACTCAGCTAAAGAGGAAAAAAAAGATCAGAGACGAGCGTGGGATGGCGCGGATGTCAAAACGCTGAAAAGACTGTGCGGCATTATCCCACTGGGCTCAACGGCAGACGCCGCCTTATCGCGCTGGGCTCTTTTGAGATGGTCCCGGATGTGGAGAGGTTGGGTGTCACCCCAGGACCAGACCTTAGGGAATGAAAACGAAACATCCTTCAGCATCAAAGGCTGTTTTTCAATCAGGATAGGGCGGGAAGGGACCTCGGGAGATCTTCTAGTCCAACCCCTTCGCTTGCTCAAGGAGGTGACCCTATACCACTTCAGACAAATGATGGATAATGATAACCAGAAGAAATAACCGAGTTGGAAGGGATCTGGGGGTCTTCTAATCCAGGGGTCTGCTCAAAGAGCCATTTGAACCTGCTTCCCACAGAAAAGAAAACACCGGGAGCCACAAAACCTGGGGTGGGCGTGGCCAACTCAACATCATTCACTTCCACCAGTCACATGACACACACACCCCAGCCACGCCTACCCAGCCGGTCATTAGGGCAGAGAACCGATTGTTTAAAAACACCGGGAACCACAAAAACCTTTTGATATCTCTCTCTCCCTCTCTCCCCACCTCTCTCTCTGTATCTCTCTCTGTCTCTCTCTCTCTCCCCCTCTCTCTGTATCTCTCTGTCTCTGCCCAGGCCACTTCTCCATCACCTGCCATCGCCCTTACCTTCTCAGCCCAGGCAAGGAGTGACCGGGAGGGGAGGGTGAGGGGCGGGGCCAGCCAGTGGTGGGATCGCCCGACAGGGAGCCACAGCAGAGGGCCCAAAGAGCCACATGCGGCTCCGGAGCTGCAGGTTGCTGACACCTGTTTTAGTCCAACCTCCTGTTCAAGCAGACTATTCTATTTTGTTCTGTTCTGTTGTTCTTTTGTTCTGTTCCGTTCTACCTACCCTACATTCTATTCCAGTGTTGGTGAACTTTTTCGGCCTGAGTGCAGAAATGGGAGTGCGCGTGCCAGAAACTGGAAGAGCAGCCTCCCGGCCCGCTGGGTGGCTGCTCTTCCGGTTTCTGGCACATGCATGTGTACAGACCACCTGGTCTTCCGGTTTCTGGTGCACATGTGCTCACGAAGACCAGCTGGCCGGTGCACATGCACACACCGGAAACCGGAAGAGCAGCCATCCGGCACGCACGGTTTCTGGCAACAGAAGATGATCTTCTGGTTTCCGACACTACCGCGTGTGTGAAGACCAGCTGGCCAGTGCGGCGGAACCCGGAAGAGCAACAGGCGACGGCTCGCGTGCCCGGAGAGATGTGTCTGCATGCCGCTTCCGGCACGCATGCCATAGATTCGCCATCACTATTCTATCCTATTCTATATTCTATTCTATTCTATTCTATTCTATTCTATTCTATTCTATTCTATTCTATTCTATTCTATTCTACTCTATTCTATTCTATTCTATTTTCTATTCTATTCTATTCCATTCCTTATTCCTTATTTCTATTCTATTCTATTTTATTCCTTCTTTCTTCTTTCTTCTTCTTTCTTTCTTCTTTCTATTCTATTCTATTCTATTCTATTCTATTCTATTCTATTCTATTCTATTCTATTCTATTCTATTCCATTCCATTCCATTCCATTTTATATTTCTGTTCCATTCTGCTCTGCTCTGCTCTACTCTACTCTACTCTATTCTACTCTACTCTACTCTACTCTACTCTACTCTACTCTATTCTATTCTATTCATATTCCATTCCATTCCATTCCATTCCATTCCATTCCATATTTTCTATTCTATTCTATTCTATTCTATTCTATTCTATTCTATTCTATTCTATTCTATTCTATTCTATTCTATTCTATTCTATTCTACTCTACTCCTACTCCTACTCCTACTCCTACTCTACTCCTACTCTACTCTACTCTACTCTACTCTACTCTACTCTACTCTACTCTACTCTACTCTATTCTATTCTATTCTATTCTATTCTATTCTATTCTATTCTATTCTCCTCTACCGTACCCTTCCCTTCTATTCTATTCTAGACAAATGGCTGCCCAGTCTCTTCTTAAAAGCCTCCAGTGGTGGAAGCACCTCCACAACTTCTGGAGGTAAGCCGTTGCACTGGTTAATCATCCTCCCTGTTAGGAAATTTGACCTTAGTTCTAGGTTCCTTCTCTCCTTGGTTAGATTTGAATTCCTTCCTCCGCTCTGGCTTGGTTTGCATCCCCTCACCCAGCCCCATTCCAGCACAGACGTTGTTGACTTTGAAGAGCTGGTCTTCAGATTTGCTACTGGGAGGTGGGTGAGTGGAGATGCTTTTTTCCCCCAAAGACCAAAGGTCCACCAGGAACCAACGCACCTTGGCGCTGTCCGTGGTGCTGATAAAAAAAAATATGTGGAAAAACCCAGCTCCTTCTCTCTCTCTACCTCCTCCCCGTGATACTGCAAATGAGGCGTTAAAACGGATGAAAGGCCTCGCGTGATATATAAGGAGCCAGTGAAATGGGATTTACCATTTCAGGGCACAGGTACGTGCGAGAGAGAGAGAGAACATTTATTCCCATCTTCTCCGACATGGCATTTAAGATGAAAGACATTCCCGGGGTCTGCAGACTGCTAAAATCAGGAGGAAATGGTGGAAACCTGTTTTTTCCAGGGCAGGCGTAAATTTGCAAGGCAGGGGAATGAAATGCAAAATTAATATCCTTTTCGACAGACCGCGGCGCTTAGTTCCCTTTAATCAGAGCCTCCAGGACCCAATGGATGACAACACGCGTCTGTCCTTCAACTCATTCTCGTCGGAGGCAAACATGTCAGCTGTAAATTGGTCTCCATCAGCCCCCGGGATGAATATGGAGCGCCGGAGTAAATGGAACGGCAGGATTGATATTGGAGTTTTTCATATACTCAGGGGGGACATTCAAACGCAACGGCCTCTCAGGAATGGACAAGGGAGCAGGGAAGTGCCTGTGCCGAGTCCTCGAAGTGGGCAGCACTTTTATTATATATATATATATATATATATATATATATATATATATATATATATATATATATATATATATATATATATATATAATATAAAACATATAATATATATATATATGTTTTCTTCTCTTATCATAGGCCCTTTATGTGTATTTCTCCTCAGCTGGGTATTTTCCGATGTAAACCAAGATTTTCAAAATGCTGCCGTAGCTCAGTGAAATCATAATTCACTAGTTCTAGGCTTTTCCAGACAGCAAGCAAGCAGTTTGCTGCCCTTTAGGAGAGTAATATAGATCTATTTTGGACCAATTAGTCCTCATCAGTTAGCCACACCCTCATCACATGTTTCCTCCCCTTATATGTTTTATTAGTCTCCCAAAGGGCAGCAAACTGTTTCCTTGCTGTCTGGAAAAGCCTAGAACTAGTGAATTATGATTTCACTGAGCTATGGCAGCATTTTGAAAATCTTGGTTTACGTAGGAAAATACCCGGCTGAGGAGAAATACATAAATACATACATACATAAATTAATAAAGAAAACACAGCAGAAGGATCGTGCAGTGGACTGTGGTCTAATCCAAAATTCTTGATTAATTAATTTCCCAGGGTTTAGGTAACCAATTATTCAGTAAAAACGAACGTATTCTCTGTCTTTTTGTTTCAGCAAGGGATGGGGGCTTCCTTCCCTGTCTCCCACCTCATCTCTTTCCTTTTAAAGAGAAAGGCCAGATAATGTGGGATAAATATGTATATATATACATATATATCGTGAATGCGACTGCTTGAGGGCTCCTGGATTGGAGCTGAAAGGCGAAAGGGATGCAGTATGCTCCCTCCCACATGCTGCGGTAGACCAGGTGCCTTGATAGAAAAACACTTTATACACACACACACACACACACACACACACACACACACACACACACACACATGTTTTCGTAGATTTTCACGGGTAGAGGTATGCAAGTTTTGTTGTATTCGGGTCTTTTCCCGTGTAAGATTGAGAGTATCTTGGTGACGTTTCGACGAGGTCTCACTCGTCATCTTCAGACTGGTGTCTTCGGCTTCGTGCTTTTCCTCGCACAAGCATGAAGCCGAAGACACCAGCCTGAAGACGACGAGTGAGACCTCGTCGAAACGTCATCAAGGTACTCTCAATCTTACACGGGAAAAGACCCGAATACAACAAAACTTGCATATGTGTGTGTGTGTGTGTGTTTGTGTATATATATATATATTTGCTTTCTTCTCTTATCGTAGGTTTAAAAGTGTGTATTTTTCTTGAACCGGGTATTTTCGTACGTAAACCAAGTTTTTCAAATTGCAGCCATAGCTCAGTGAAATCACATCCACTATCCTAGGCTTCTTCAGACAGCAAGCAAGCATTTGCTGCCTATTGTGTACCCCAGAATCTAACATTTAATAATATCTACTAGCTCCTGCCTGAGGAATAATGGCCAAGCTATAATTAATCCGTCTTATCGATGTTTTCATTTCTCGTACTGCTCATTCCGTGAGAAGCAGGCAAACCTCCCCCCTCCCTCCTGTGATTCCCTAAAAATGTAACTAAAAACCACAATAACGATGGATTAGTTGTATTAATGAGGGATCCAACAGGTTTAATTAATTTTAGCCCATCGTTGCCGCTATCTACTCATATCAAGGGAAGCCTGAAAAAAGGGCAGATTTTTTGGCTGGCTGAATTCCTTTGATCCCCGTAATCAACGACTAATTTTCCAGCGCACAAATACAAAGGCACACCATTGTTCTTGTGCAAAGAATTTTTGTGTGTGTGTGCGTGCTTGTGTCACAAATTGCACAAAGCAGGAGAGCTGCAAACAAGCTGCGTTTGCCGTTTATGGATTTTTTATGGTTTTGTGGTTTTTTTTTTTAGTTCCCTTTCTGTCTCCCGCTGAATAAGAAAGCATTTTTGGCAAATGAAATCAACATAAAACTTTGCAGAAGACAGCAAAGGATGGCGACTGGAAAGAGCTGCTGGCGGAGGGAGGGAGGGAAGGAGGAAGGGAGGGAGACCAGGTCTTTCGGCCCAGATTCGCCAAGAAAAGTGCAACCAGAGAGATAAAAGCTGGGGGTGCGAACTGCAAATTAAACCTTTCGATATGTTGGTTCTGTAAAATGCTCTTAAAAAGCAGGAGTCGTAACGGGAAGAGATAAATGACACCACTGCCAACAATCTAAGACAATGATGGCTAACCTTTTTGCCATCGCGTGCCAGGAGGAGGGAAAGGGATCACGCGCGTGTGCCCATATCCATAATTCTATGCGCCCTGCCCCCCACACATGCACGTGTGACACCTCCACGCTCTCCACATTCCTGGCACGTGACAGCACAATAAGCCCGTTTTTCTAGGAATCTGGGGAGGGTGAAAACAGCCTTCCCCACAATCCCACGAGGCCCTCCAGAGGCAGGAAACACCCTGTTTCCCTACTTCTGGTGGGCCCAGAAGGCCTGAAAATCAGCTGGCGTGCGCCATAGCTGAGCTCACGTGCCCACCGATATGGCTACGTGTGCCACTTGTGGCATGCGTGCCATAGGTTCGCCATCATGGACCTAGGCGGTATTTTGATGCCAAGCCCATGGCTTCCAGCCTCCCAGTGTTTGAAGAACATCTTTCTATCTGGAGCGGGGGCAAAACCACAATTTGACAAACAACTGCAGGTTTTTGCACGCAGAAATTCTGCGGGCATTCCTGCAGGCTACTAAGCAAAATGAATCAATATTTCGCGAATACAGCAATTAAAAAAAAAAAACTCCATTTCTATCCCAAGACTATGGTCTTCTACAGACCTACTAAAGGTAAAGGTAAAGGTTCCCCTCGCACATATGTGCTAGTCGTTCCTGACTCTAGGGGGCGGTGCTCCTCTCCGAAGAGCCAGCGCTGTCCGAAGACGTCTCCGTGGTCATGTGGCCGGCAGGACTCAACCACAAAGGCGCACGGAACGCTGTTCCCTTCCCACCGAAGGTGGTCCCTATTTTTCTACTTGCATTTTTTTTTACGTGCTTTCGAACTGCTAGGTTGGCAGAAGCTGAGACAAGTCACGGGAGCTCACCCCGTTACGTGGCACATGATTAGGGGACTGGAGGCTAAAACATAGGAAGAACGGTTGCAGGAACTGGGTATGTCTAGTTTGATGAAAAGAAGGACTAGGGGAGACAGGATAGCAGTCTTCCAATCTCTCAGGGGCTGCCCCAAAGAAGAGGGAGTCAAGCTATTCTCCAAAGCACCTGAAGGCAGGACAAGAAGCAATGGATGGAAATTAATCAAGGAGAGAAGCAGTTTAGAACTAAGGAGAAATTTCCTGACAGTTAACCGGTGGAACAACTTGCCACCAGAAGTTGTGAATGCTCCAACACTGGAAATTTTTAAAAAGATGTTGGATAACCATTTGCCTGAAGTGGTGGAGGGTTTCCTGCCTAAGCAGGGGGTTGGACTAGAAGACCTCCAAAGTCCCTTCCAACTCTGTTATTGTATGCAGTGGTGGGATTCAAGTAATTTAACAACTGGTTCTCTGCCCTAATGATTTCTTCCAACAGCCAGTTTGCCAAATTGCTCAGAAAGTTAACAACCGGTTCTCCCAAAGTGGTGCGAACCGGCTGAATCCCACTACTGATTGTATGATATTATGTCTTCAGTATTGCAGCTCAGCTCATCAGAGAGGGTGAAATGCAAAGTTTGGGGCTTAAATAGGATCACCGGTTGCATTTACCGTGGCTGCGTCTCTTAACCATTTTTGGGCCAAATTTATATATATTTTAATTGTTTTTAATATTTGTATTTCATGTTCTTAATTTTGGCTGTACACGGCCCTGAGTCCTCAGGGAGAAGGGCGGTATATAAATTGGAAATAAAATAAAATAAAAATAAAATAAACCATGATAGTTAGCTAGTCTGCCAGCCTTCCTGGGATTAAAGAAACTATCAGGATTCTTTGTATCTATGAAGGAAGGAAGGAAGGAAGGAAGGAAGGAAGGAAGGAAGGAAGGAAGGAAGGAAGGAAGGAAGGAGAGAGAGAGAGAAAGAAGAAAGAAAGAGAAAGGAAGGAAGGAAGGAAAGAAAAAAGAAAGAGAAAGAAAGAAAGAAAGAAAGAAAGAAAGAAAGAAAGAAAGAAAGAAAGAAAGAAAGAGAAAGGAAGGAAGGAAGGAAGGAAGGAAGGAAGGAAGGAAGGAAGGAAGGAAGGAAGGAATATCATTGTTAAGCTTTAGCAGATTAAAGGAGCTCAAGCCACGCTTTCATTCCCAGGTGTACATTTCCAACTCAGGAGTAAAAAAAAATCATTTTGCATGTTGGCGCACGGCAAAATCATAACAACAATAACAAACCCTAAACATCTGGCTGACTGCACAACTGGCCATCGTAAGGGTAACAGAAAAGGCTTCTCCCCATAGGCAGCCCCACAAATGCCCCCCCTCCACACATACAAAACCCAGTCTAATTTCTACTGGGCTAATATCCTTCCATGGGCTTTATTAGCAAAGAAACTGGGATGTCGTGTTCTTTTTTTGTTGTTTTTTTTTTTGCACACTGCATTTTTATGAAGGCAGGGAACAACTTGTGCAAGGAATGTGTCAGGTTGGAGACGGGGGAAGAGAGAAAGGCTGGGAGAATGTTAAGGAGGCAACTGCGTGGGGGAAAAAAAAGAGGGGGGAACCCCCCCTAAGAATGGGGAGAAGCTAAAGCGAGAGGTGTTTTTTTTTTTTTTGAAACGATGCAAACCGATTTTACGGCAGATGAAAAGAGAGTTTTTTAAAAAAAACCTGACCTCTCCGAGCTTCAACAGATTGCTTCTACTGGGGCCTTTAATCAGTCTATTAAATCAAATTGCTCGGTGTGGCTACAAAACTGTTGTTTCAAAAGAAAAAAGAAAAAAGAAGTGAACAGAGAAGAAAGAAAAAGAAGTGACAATCCGCTGAAATTAAACCACGGCCAAAAATACAGCTCAGTGCCGAGTCAGCCGACCGAGATTTCTTCCACAAACATGGCTGAGCAAACTGAAGCAAAACGCCTTGTTCAGGCTGAGCCTCTGCCGAGGGTGTGTGTGTGTGTGTGTGTGTGTGTGTGTGTGTGTGTGTGTGTGTAGGTGGCGGCCACGGGCGCAGCCACGGCAGGCCTTGAAGGAATAAGGTGATTGTCTATTGCAGGTGTCAGCAACCTGCGGCTCGGGAGCCACATGCGGCTCTTTGGGCCCTCTGCTGTGGCTCCCTGTTGGGTGATCCCACCACTGGCTGACACTGCCCCTCGCTCTCCCTTCCCAGTCACTCCTCGCCTGGCCTGAGAAGGTAAGGGCGACGGGGGGTGATGGAGAAGCGGCCAGGACAGAGACAGAGAGATACAGAGAGAGCGGGAGAGAGAGAGACAGAGAGAGATACAGAGAGAGCGGGAGAGAGAGAGACATAGAGAGATACAGAGAGAGCGGGAGAGAGAGAGAGACATAGAGAGATACAGAGAGAGGAGGAGAGAGAGAGAGAGAGAGAGAGAGAGAGAGAGAAACAGAGAGAGATACAGAGAGGGGGGGAGAGAGAGAGACATAGAGAGATACAGAGAGAGAGACAGAGAGAGATACAGAGAGAGCGGGAGAGAGAGAGACATAGAGAGATACAGAGAGAGCGGGAGAGAGAGAGACATAGAGAGATACAGAGAGAGCGGGAGAGAGAGAGACATAGAGAGATACAGAGAGAGGAGGAGAGAGAGAGACAGAGAGAGATACAGAGAGAGGGGGAGAGAGAGAGACATAGAGAGGGGGAGAGAGAGAGAGACAGAGAGAGAGACAGAGAGAGAGACAGAGAGAGATACAGAGAGAGGAGGAGAGAGAGAGACAGAGAGAGATATAGAGAGAGAGGTGGGGAGAGAGGGAGAGAGAGATATCAAAAGGGTTTTGTGGTTCCCGGTGTTTTTTAACAACCGGTTCTCTGCCCTAATGACCTGCTAAGTAGGCGTGGCTGGGGCGGGTCATGTGACTGGTGGAAAGTGAGTGACGTTGAGTTGGCCACGCCCACCCCAGGTTTTGTGGCTCCCGGTGTTTTCTTTTCTGTGGGAAACGGGTCCAAATGGCTCTTTGAATGTTTAAGGTTGCATATTGTAATCTTGTGTGGAATTGTGTGCCGTGCAAATTTTAAAAGAAGGGAAGGAATCAAGATCACCCTCCCTGGAGGAGAAAAAGTTACTCTGTCCACATCTGCTTCGAAGAAGGGACTGGGAGGGAAAATGACAGCTTTCTTCCCAGAACATGTAAAGCAGAAATAAATACATTATTCCGAGTTGTGTGGCTTGCTGGGAAGTACACACACACACACACACACACACACACACACACACTGTTATCATTCTAGATGTCGCCCGTCTTTCTTCAAGCTTCTCTTTTGAAGTCTCTGATGCTGGAAGGACCGGCCAAGTTGACGGACTTGCTTTGAAGATGAAATCCTGGCTGACAGCTGAAATCTCTCAGCCGTCTTTGGCAAGCTTCTCACAAGGAGGCAGATCTGGTCTTGAACCCAGAATCCTCAGCTGGTAACAGGGGGTGGGGAGGGGGGAATGCATGTGTTCTCTGCCCAAATGGTGGATCCAAGAGGTGTGCTTTCCTGCTCACACATACACACACACATCTAACTGTGCTTTACTGGGTTTATTAATATTCCCCCGCAACTCCAAGGGGTAGGATTCAGATGGTTCGGATCAGTTCGGGTGAATCAGACGCTAAATTTACATCTGGTTCATCGAACCGGTAGTTTCCAGTTTCTGAAAGTTTCCAGGTTTTCTCCACCCAAAAGAAAGTTCAAGTACAGCACCCACATGTCCGTCATGTGGTCCAATCAGGCTCCATCCAAAACTGATGATAGCTCCCAGTTCCTTCATGGCAGCTTGTAGGGCACCATGACCTTGACTCTCTGAGAAAAGAATGTTATTTTGACTACTATGTATCACCCATGCTGTATACAACCCTCCCCCCTGTCCCATTTTCCCACAGTAGAAAATGTGGCAGGCCTGAAGGCTCAACTGTAAAAGATGGCTTCCAGGTCTGACACCTTTGGTTAAATCCCCAACACGATGCCCCCCTCTTTTGTCCTTCTGGCAGATCGGCTCCTGTCTTTCTAACCTTTCTAATTGAGGCTTCTTAACCTTTCTCCTTCAATTATCCCCGTGCTATATATTTTTTTAAAAAAATTTCACAACGCAAACGGGGGTGGGGGCAATTCATCTCCCAGGTTACCTTTGGAAAAGGTTAAAAGGAAGAGCCCGGGATGGAGCGAGACATGAAAACGATTCAAGTTCAACATTTGCCATTCTGGGCCACCCTTGGAGACTTCTGCAAACAAGAGATGACATTTCCAGAAAATCGAAATTTCCTTCGGGCTGCAGTTTACGTACCTGGCAGGGAACAGAGGAGGCAGACACCCGTAAAAATAGCCTCACGGCTTCTCAATCCTGAAGGGGCCCCGTGCGAATCTCCTCACGGCTCTCCCGGTGCTTGAACCCTTAGCTTCTTCCCCCTGGTCGTGTTCACTAGGAAATTATTCTAGAATGTTCTGCCTCATAAACCTCACAGCTGTCTTGCCCTCAGAAAATCACACACAAGAATTGAGTGACAGTCAGTTTGAAAAAAAGGGGGTGCAGAGATTCTATTTTTTTTTTACTACCGGCTTGGTGGGCGTGGCAGGGGAAGGATACTGCAAAATCTCCATTCCCTCCCCACTCCTCGGGGAAGGATACTACAAAATCCCCATTCCCTCTTCACTCCAGGGGAAGGATCCTGCAAAATCCCCATTCCCTCCCCACTGCAGGGGGAAGGATACTGCAAAATCCCCATTCCCTCCCCACTCCAGGGGGAAGGATACTGCAAAATCCCCATTCCCTCCTCACTCCAGGGGGAGGGATACTGCAAAATCCCCATTCCCTCCCCACTCCTGGGAGAAAGATACTGCAAAATCCCCATTCCCTCCCCACTCCAGGGGGAAGGATACTGCAAAATCCCCATTCCCTCCCCACTCCTGGGAGAAAGATATTGCAAAATCCCCATTCCCTCCCCACTCCTGGGGCCAGCCAGAGGTGGTATTTGCCAGTTCTCTGAACTACTCAAAATTTCCGCTACCGGTTCTCCAGAACCTGTCAGAACCTGCTGGATTTCACCTCCGGTGCAGAGTTACTGTACCATGGAGCTGAGGAAGAGACATTCGGGGAGCCACACCAAAGGACTGAAGGAGGGAGGGAGGGGGAAAAAAATCAAATGGTTAATTAAATCTTAATATTATTCCATTTCATTAATCTAACTTAATGGCTAAATACACGGGCTTATAATGATCTTCCTCTACATGGGAATTAATTCCTGGCTTTAAAGTAAATTATAAACTTCTGTGAGGAGGTGGTGACGGCTGAGTTTTTGTTTTAATTAACCTATCCAGAATAAGGTTTGCCTTGGTTCTCACCTACAACCTATTTTCTGGGCCTGCCCCAAGATTCAGAATTTTAAATTAATCAAATAAGCTGGGTTCATCCATCAGGCTAAGTCACAAATAAAAGTAAACAAAATAAATAAATCATCCTTAGCCTAATCCAGTGTTGGCAAAACACTTCGGCACCAAGTGTCAAAATGGGAGCCCGTGTGTGCATGCATATGTGCTGGAAACTGGAAGATCAGACACCCGGCGGGCATGCGTGCCCCAGGAAAATGATTTCCGGTTTCCGGCATGTGCACCGGGCACCTAGTTTTCAGGTTTTCTGTCGTGCATGCCCGCACCCGTCAGCTGTTCTTTCGGTTTCCGGCACACGCATTCGCACATGCGTGCATGAAGACATCTGGCTGGTGCACATACGCACACCGTATGCACACGCGCACTGGGTAGCTGCTCTTCTGGTTTTGCGGGCGTGAAGACCAGCTGGCTAGCGTGCCGGAACCCGGAACAGCAACGGGCAACATCTTGTATGCCCGGAGAGATGGTTCTGTGTGCCACTTCCGGCATATGTGCCATAAGTTCGTCATCATGGGCCTAGTCTGTGCAGCTATTAGATCCATGTGGAGATAGGACTGGTGAGAAGATAATTGGCGTTCGAGAGAAAACTGCTCCCTTCCTTCTCCAAGACTCGGAAGGCTAGAATTTGTGATGTCTCAGCCTTAACCAGTCCATGTTTTGCCGCCAAAGGTCTCACAGCTGAGCCACCTCTGGGCTGCCTCTTTTTTCGAGGTCGTGCCTCAGCTTTGCAATCTCTTGGCCCTGAAACCCAAACTCGGTGGGTGACAAATACTTGGAGAGGGGGACAGGAAGACAAAGTCAGCAGAACGTGACCCGTTGCCATGGAGACCCAAGCTCCCTTCCGCAGCATCTTTGCAGCTCGCGGGAAGAAAACCAGCGAAGAGAGAGGGGGGGGGGAAAAATCCCTGCCAACGAACTTGCTGGGGGATTGCACCCAAGTATCGTGGTCCACCTAGGTAGAGAGGCTGAGCCCTGTGTCGATGAGGAGAGGACAACGTCAAACCACGATCCCAGACGAAACGATCAGCGGCCAGGCTCCGTTTGGCCCAGGAGAAGTAGGACTTTTGATTGTTCACTTCTCTGGAGGATCAAGGGGAGAAGCAACCTAGAACTAAGGAGAAATTTCCTAACAGCGAGAACAATCGATCTTGGCCTTCAGAAGTCGCGGGCGCTCCAATTACACGAGGCTTTTAAGAAGAGAGACTGGGACTTTTCCGGAACGGTATTAGGGTCCCCTGCTCGAGCAAGGGGCTGGACTAGAAGGCCTCCAAGGTCCCCTCCCTGTTATTCTGTTATTTTGTCATTCACTTAGAACATGAGTAGAAAATGGCACTTCGGCTCTGCTATACCTTCTTATATCTACCGTGTTTCCCCGAAAATAAGACCCTGTCTTATATTTTTTTTTTCTCCAAACTGCACAGAATCTTAGCTAGAGGTTCTCCCGAATCCCTGGACTCATCCCATCCCATCCCATCTTCTATTCTGCATTCTATTCTATTCTGTCCTATCCTAGCCTGTTCTGCATTCTATCCTACCCTACAGTATTCTATTCTGCATTCTACCCCATCCTGTCCCATCCCGTCCCGTCCCGTCCCGTCCCATTCTATATTCTATTCTGTCCTGTCCTGTCTTATGCTGTGCTATCCTATTATGTCAATAACTTGTATTTAAACACACAGGGGCCTTATTCATTTATTTAGCATATGGCATATCATACATGGACTAGCAAAACATATTAACATTTCAATTAGATTAGTAGAACCCAATAAATGGAATGGAATGGAATGGAATGGAATGGAATGGAATGGAATGGAATGGAATGGAATAGAATAGAATAGAATAGAATAGAATAGAATAGAATAGAATAGAATAGAATAGAATAGAATAGAATAGAATAGAATAGAATCAGGGGTGGGTTGTACATACCTTTACTACCGGTTTGCAACAGGGTCATTCGCGCTTGCTTGCTTTGCTCACGCAACCCACCACAGAGTAGAATAGAATAGAATAGAATAGAATAGAACAGAACAGAACAGAACAGAACAGAACAGAACAGAACAGAAAATATGGAACGGAATAGAATAGAATAGAATAGAATAGAATAGAATAGAACAGAACAGAACAGAACAGAACAGAACAGAACAGAACAGAGTAGAATAGAATAGAATAGAATAGAATAGAATAGAATTTTTTATTGGCCAAGTGTGATTGGACACACAAGGAATTTGTCTTTGGTGCATATGATTATGGTGTATACATAAAAGATATGTTCATTAAGAATCCTAAGGTACAACACTTAATGATAGTCATAGTTTCACCCGTCTCCCTCGAAATGAACTCCATCCTGGTTTCTGAAACCTTGCAAAGAAGAGGGCTCCGGATAAAAGAAGGCTGAGAGAACTACAACCTGAAGAACTGCCCTCCTTGCTGAATCTGAGTGATCGCTTTTGCCTTGGCGTTCATAGCTGGCTGCACTTGTTCAGCAAGGATGGGAACGAAAGGGAAGGATTCTGGTGCTTTTTTTAAAAAAAAACAACATGATATAACACTCCCCTCCCTGGCTTTAGATATCCCCAAGAAGCAGCCAAGGGAGTTGAGACAAGTTGCAAAGTGCTTGCCAGCAGGTTCTGCATCCCGATTCCCAGAGCGTCGTCAGTGTAGAAAGTAGCATTTTTTAATGGCAGAAGCGTTGCCGTTTTATTTTCCCGGATGGGTTATAAAAATGGGCTTTTAGCATAGGCTGTTTCTTTTCTGCTTTCTTCCAGCTGATGTATTAAAACAAGGAGGAGGAGGAGGAGGAGGAGGAGAAGGAGGAGGAAAAGGAGGAGGAGGAGGAAAAGGAGGAGAAGGAGGAGAAAGAGGAGGAGGAGGAAAAGGAGGAGGAGGAGGTGGAGGAGGAGGAGGAGGAGGAAAAGGAGGAGGAGGAGGAGGAGGAGGAGGAAAAGAAGAAGGAGGAGGTGGAGGAGGAAAAGGAGGAGAAAAAGGAGGAGGAGGAGGAGGAGGAAAAGGAGAAGGAAGAGGAGGAGGAAAAGGAGAAGGAGGAGGAGGAAAAGGAGAAGGAGGAGGAGGAGGAGGAAAAGGAGAAGGAGGAGGAAAAGGAGGAGAAAAAGGAGAAGGAGGAGGAGGAGGAGGAAAAGGAGGAGGAGGAGGAAAAGGAGGAGGAGGAGGTGGAGGAGGAGGAGGAGGAAAAGGAGAAGGAAGAGGAGGAGGAAAAGGAGAAGAAGGAGGAGGAGGAGGAGGAAAAGAAGAAGGAGGAGGAGGAAAAGGAGAAGGAGGAGGAAAAGGAGGAGAAAAAGGAGAAGGAGGAGAAGGAGGAGGAGGAGGAAAAGGAGGAGGATGAAGAGGTGGAGGAGGAAAAGGAGGAGAAAAAGGAGGAGGAGGAAAAGGAGGAGGAGGAGGAGGAAAAGGAGGAGGAGGAGGAGAAGGAGAAGGAGGAAAAGAAGGAGGAGGTGGAGGAGGAGAAGGAGGAGGAGAAGGAGGAGGAGGAAAAGGAGAAGGAGGAGGAGGAGGAAAAGGAGAAGGAGGAGGAGGAGAAGGAGGAGGAAAAGAGGAGGAGGAGGAGGAAAAGGAGGAGGAGGAGGAGAAGGAAGAGAAGAAAAAGAAGGAGGAGGAGGAAAAGGAGGAGGAGGAGAAGAAGAAGAAACAAATAAACCTGAATTCTTTTCATCCTTGTTTATACCGGAATGTTTTCCAAAGACAGCAGAGAGGTTTTTCGTTCACCTTTCTCCCTCATTAATAAAATAAAATCCCTGACTCTCTTTGGATGCACAGAAATGTTGACAGCAGCTGGGGTGGGGGGTGTGGAAACAAGCCCAGCCGACATTCTTTAAACCCTCCCTTTGGGTGGTTACTGACCCCAGACCTGCAAAAATTAAGGTTGGCGCCCTTTTGCCAAAAAGGTAAGGCTCAGTTAGCCGGCCTAATCATGCTCGCGTTCAACCCACCACCCCTGATTTTACAAGGCTGTGACAGACTGGCTCTTTCGCAGACCTTAGATTAACGCATCTCCCCGAGAAAGGGGAGCATTAAAAAAAAAAAAAAGAACCCTCCTCCGCTGTGATCACTCCTGCTCTATTATTTATGACACTTTGGTTCTTCCGTATATAAATAATCCATGACTGCAAAGTGGGGTTTGTGCATTGAATATTCATGGACGCTCTTTGCATATATAGCTCATTCATTCCCCGGGAACCTACAAAAATTCCAGACAGGAAAATAACACTGAGAACGAAATGAGCCCCGAAGAAGCCGCCCTCGCGATGGGACTTTGCAATGCCAACCCAAAGGGGCAGGAGGGAGATGAGTTAGTTGGCACGTTGGCAGTCATCCTACAGAAGCAAAAGCCCCTTCTTGCAAAAAAAAAATATTTTTTTGGGCCTCCCTAGAATGCCTCCAAAGAGCCCCGATAAAAATCTATTGTGCTTCCTACCGTGTTTCTCCGAAAATAAGACTGTGTCTTATATTAATTTTTGCTCCAAAAGACACATTAGGGCTTATTTTCTGGTTAGGTCTTATTTTGGGGGAAAATACGGTACTAAATGCACCCATCTGGCTGACAATCTTAACCGGGGCTTATTTTGGGGGGGGGTAGGGCTTATATTACGAGCATCCTGAAAAATCGTGCTAGGGCTTATTTTCCTGTTGGGTCTTATTTTGGGGGGAAATACCATACTAAATGTATCCACCTCGCTGACAATCTTAACTGGGGCTTATTTTGCGGGGTAGGGCTTATATTACGAGCATCCTGAACGTGGCCATGGTGGGCATGGCCAGGGGATGTGACAGGCAGCATTCGGCCTCCTGCACCCCCCTGGGAGCAAACACAGGCCGCGGGGGGAGGGTCGCCCCCCCTGCACCCCTTTTTGGGCCTAGTAGGCCTCCCTGCAGCCTTCTGGGAGCAAAAATGGGGCACATGGAAGGGGCGGGGCGGGGAGGGGAGGGGCCAGCCAACAATTTAACAACTGGTTCGGCCGAAGTGGTACGAACCGGTTGAATCCCACCACTGATTAAAGGCCTGGAGACTAAAACATGCGAAGAACGGCTGCAAGAATTGGGTATGGCCGGTCTAGAGAAAAGGAGATCTAGGGTTGACATGATAGCAGTATTCCAGTATCTGAGGGGCTGCCACAAAGAGGAGGGGATCAACTTATTTTCCAAAGCACCAGAAGGCAGGACAAGTAATAACTGGTGGAAATTAATCAAGGAGAGAAGCAACCTAGAACTAAGGAGAAGCTTCCCAACAGTGAGGACAATTGATCAGTGCCTTCAGACGTGGGTGCTCCAACACTGGAGGTTTTTAAGAAGAGACAACAACCTATCTGAAATGGTATAGGCCAGGGTCTACTGCCTGAGGAAAGGGTTGGACTAGAAGACCTCCAAAGTCCTTTCCAGCTCTATTCTGACTGACCCATTGCCCATGGAAGGCAGCACATTTTAAAGCAAGCTTTCCCGAATGATTCTTGGCAACCCAAAAGACAGGAACCATAGTGGCAGCTGGAAAGCCTACTCAGTTGAGGGCCAATCCATCTGTGCAGACGGAGAGCTTCCCCTGGAAGCCATCAAGAGTTTCACGACTGATATCCATGTGTGTTTGTGAGAGAGAGAGAGAGAAGGAAGAGGGAAGGAAGAGAGAGGAGAGAGACAGACAGAGACAGACAGAGAGACAGAGAGACAGAGAGAGAAGGAAGAGAGAGACAGAGAGAGAAGGAAGAGAGAGGCAGAGAGACAGAGACAGCCAGAGATAGACAGACAGCCAGAGAGAGAGAGACAGAGAGACAGAGAGAGAAGGAAGAGAGAGAAGAGAGAAGGAGGGAGAGAGAGAGAGAGAAGGGAGAGAGAGACCGAGAGAGAGACAGGCAGGCAGGCAGAGACAGGCAGACAAACAGGCAGAGAGAGAGACAGAGAGACAGGCAGAGACAGGCAGAAAGACAGAGAAACAGAGAGAGAAGGAAGAGAGATAGAGAGAGAAGGAAGAGAGGGGAGAGAGAGAGAAGAGAAAGAAGGAAGAGAGAGAGAGAGAGAGAGAGACAGACACAGACACAGACAGAGACAGAGAGACAGACTGAGACAGACAGAGAGACAGAGAGAGAAGGAAGAGAGAGAAGGAAGAGAGAGAGAGAGAAGAGAGAAGGAGGGAGAAAGAGAGAGGAGGAAGAGAGAGAAGGGAGAGAGAGAGAGAGAGATAGAAATATTGTGGGTGCTCCATCACTGGAGCCTTTTAAGAAGAGACTGGACATTTGTCTGAAATGGTATACAGTCTCTTCCCTGAGTAGGGGGTTGGATTAGATGACCTCCAAGGTCCCTTCCAACTCTAGTATTCTGTATTCTGTAAGTAGTTATAGGGAGCAGATGAGCTGGACAAGAATATTTATCGCGATTCCCCTGTTGGTCCTGGTTGGGGAAGGCAATGATACAAGCTCTGAAAACCATAGCTACTCTTGGGGAGAGAGTTTAGAATAAACAGAAAGGATGTGAGCCTTTCACCCATGTGCTGGACCTCAGAGGATGCCTGTTGTGGTCTGCCAGCAGCCTGTGGAGCTGGCAGCAGAGTCAGACAGTGAGGAGGTTGGGGAGGAACATGGGCCAGTCCTGGAGTCTGGGAAAGGCTCGGACGAGGGCTCTGCATCAGAGGCAGAGAGGGAGCCAGGGCCATCTGGGGAGTTATGTGCTGCCTCCGGAGCCGCCAGAGTTGGACATCAGCAACATGCCCCAGCAACCTTGGGTGACCTCCTCTCCTCCTTATAGTCCTTTGCTCTAGGAAATTACTGTTTTCCTCCCACTTTCCCTCACCGCCCACTCGCCCAGAGAATGAAAAAAAACCTTTCCCTGCCTCCGAGAACGGCACAGCGATTGATGTGCCGAAAATAAAAGGGGGAATAATAATAATAATAATAATAATAATAATAATAATAATAATAATAATAATAATAATTTATTAATAATAAGTGTTCGACTAGTGATTTGGGATACAATATCCAGCATGGTCATCTCGTTTGCTGTGTATACTGTTGATGATAATAATAATAATAATAATAATAATAATAATAATAATAATAATAATAATAATAATAATAATAATAATAATAGCATCCAACTCAGCTTGTGCAGCTATTGCTCGGGTTTGGCTTGGGAACCTCGCTGCTTGCAAAGCAGGGGTGAAATCCAGCAGGTTCTGACAGGTTCTGGAGAACCTGTAGCGGAAATTTTGAGCAGTTCAGAGAACCGGTAGCAGAAATTTTGAGTAGTTTGGAGAACCGGCAAATACCACCTCTGACTGGCCCCAGAGTGGGGTGGGAATGGAGATTTTGCAGTATCCTTTCCCCCTGGAGTGGTGAGGGAATGGGGATTTTGCTGTATCCATCCCCCAGGAGTGGGGAGGGAATGGAGATTTTGCAGTAACCTTTCCCCCGGGGGTGGGGAGGGAATGGGGATTTTGCAGTATCCTTCCCCTGGAGAGGTGAGGGAATGGAGATTTTGCAGTATCCTTCCTCTAGAGTGGGGAGGGAATGGAGATTTTGCAGTATCCTTCCCCCAGGACTGGTGAGGGAATGGAGATTTTGCAGTAACCTTTCCCCCGGGAGTGGGGAGGAAATGGAGATTTTGCAGTATCCTTCCCCTGGAGTGGGGTGGGAATGAGATTTTGCAATATCCTTCCCCTGAGTGGTGAGGAAATGGAGATTTTGCAGTATCCTTCCCCTGGAGTAGTGAGGGAATGGAGATTTTGCAATAACCTTCCCCCTGGAGTGGTGAGGAATGGAGATTTTGCAATATCCTTCCCCCTGGAGTGGTGAGGAAATGGAGATTTTGCAATATCCTTCCCCGGGAATGGAGATTTTGCAGTATCCTTCTCCTGGAGTGGGGTGGGAATGGAGATTTTGCAGTATCCTTCCCCTGGAGTGGGGTGGGAATGGGAATTTTGCAGTATCCTTCCCCTGCCACGCCCACCAAGCCACACCATGCCTACCAAGCCACGCCCACACAACCAGTAGTAAAAAAAAAAAATGGATTTCACCACTGTTGCAAAGACGTTCCGTTTCCACATCGGGATTTGGAACCACAGTTATCGTTGGTTCTGTTCCCTTTTTATTACACCGTTCGGATGTCCTTCCCCACCTCCCAGCTTTTACGAGTTCCAGAACTTGTCAAACTGCCCTAGGGGTGGGCAAGCGGCCACTTGCCATCCCTCCTTGCCAGACCCACTGCCTGCCATGTAAAATGTCAGCATTCTTGTAGCTCGCAGATGCTACCCCACTGTATTTCTCCCCGATGGCCCTTTGAGATTTGCACTGTTGTTCTCCCATTACAGTTTCATTTACTGAAACTGTACCAGTATTGTGCACCAATTCCGGTATCAAATGCAAACGTTGAACGAATTTTCAGCGTCGTGGGAAATTTGTGGACTGACGAACGTAACCGCCTGCTTGTACCATCGGTTCGAAGTGAACTTTGTATATTTTTTAATATTTCTCAACGTTGCACTGAAATTAAAGAATTATTCCTTGAACACAAAGAATTGATCAAAGCTGCGCAGTCAAATAAAAAATACACACGACAGCAAAGTAACATATAATTTAATATTTTACATATTATTATAATATACTTGATGTTTTAACTAAAGTTTTGAAGTGATTATTTTAATACCTGTTAAAATGTTTGTAAGAAAATATATAATTGAATTGTAATTTTTTTTTATTTTTTTACTACTATACCTCCTCCCCCCCAGCTTGTCCGCTATTTTTTGGAAGCAGACCTGGCAACCCTATCTCCCATCCCTGGCACATCGCTTGCCAGAGGTGCTCAGAATAGCCAGCGCAACAGCTGGGCCCACCTTCCCCAATGCTATTAATCTTGGCAGAAGCACATTCGATTGGAGAATGGCAGCGTCTTACAATACTCGCTCACCAGGAATCATAAAATCTGGAAGGGGTGTTGGGGGCAGCGTAGAAGAAGGCGGGGGAAAGGAAAACCCCAAAGTGACCAATTTGCTTTAACAAAAGAAGCGGGGAGGCCCCCCCCCTGCTTGTCTGCTATTTTTTGGAAGCAGACCTAGCAACCCTGTGGGGAAGAAAACGCCTGACTCTGCGGCCAGGAAAAATGCTGCCCAGGAACCAAAATGTTTTTTGGAGCCAAATTTGTTTTTTTAAAACCAAATGTAAATACAGACACCAGGATGAGTTTCGGGGTGAAATTCCATGTCTAAAAATGGTGTTGCTTCCACTTTTTAAAAATCGATCCTTTTTGGTGCCTGGGGAAGAAAACGCCTGACTCCGCGGTTAGGAAAAATGCTGCCCAGGAACCAAAATGTTTTTTGAAGCCAAATTTTTTTTTTTGTAACCAAATGCAAAAACGGACACCAGGATGAGTTTCGGGTGAAATTCCATGTCTAAAAATGGTGTTGCTTCCACTTTTTAAAAATCGAGCCTTTTTGGTGCCTCGGGAAGAAAACGCGTGACTTAATGGTCAGGAAAAATGCTGCCCAGGAACCAAAATGATTTTTGAAGCCAATTTTTTTTTTGTAACCAAATGCAAAAATGCACACCAGGATGAGTTTCGGGATGAAATTCCATGTCTAAAAATGGTGTTGCTTCCACTTTTTAAAAATCGAACCTTTTTGGTGCCTGGGGAAGAAAACGCGTGACTTAATGGTCAGGAAAAATGCTGCCCAGGAACCAAAATGTTTTTTGAAGCCAATTTTTTTTTTGTAACCAAATGCAAAAATGCACACCAGGATGAGTTTCGGGATGAAATTCCATGTCTAAAAATGGTGTTGCTTCCACTTTTTAAAAATCGAGCCTTTTTGGTGCCTGGGGAAGAAAACGCGTGACTTAATGGTCAGGAAAAATGCTGCCCAGAAATCAAAATGTTTTTTGAAGCCAATTTTTTTTTTTAAACCAAATGCAAAAACGGACACCAGGATGAGTTTCGGGATGAAATTCCATGTCTAAAAATGGTGTTGCTTCCACTTTTTAAAAATCGAGCCTTTTTGGTGCCTGGGGAAGAAAACGCGTGACTTAATGGTCAGGAAAAATGCTGCCCAGGAACCAAAATGTTTTTTGAAGCCAATTTTTTTTTTGTAACCAAATGCAAAAACGGACACCAGGATGAGTTTCGGGATGAAATTCCATGTCTAAAAATGGTGTTGCTTCCACTTTTTAAACATCAATCCTTTTTGGTGCCTGGGGAAGAAAACGCCTGATTCCGCGGTCAGGAAAAATGCTACCCAGGAACCAAAATGTTTTTTGAAGCCAATTTTTTTTTTAAACCAAATGCAAAAATGGACACCAGGATGAGTTTCGGGATGAAATTCCATGTCTCAAAATGGTGTTGCTTCCACTTTTTAAAAATCGAGCCTTTTCGGTGCCTGGGGAAGAAAACGGGTGACTTAATGGTCAGGAAAAATGCTGCCCAGGCACCAAAATGTTTTTTGAAGCCAAATTTTTTTTTTTGTAACCAAATGCAAAAACGCACATCAGGATGAGTTTCGGGATGAAATTCCATGTCTAAAAATGGTGTTGCTTCCACTTTTTAAAAATCGAGCCTTTTTGGTGCCTGGGGAAGAAAACTTGTGACTTAATGGTCAGGAAAAATGCTGCCCAGGAACCAAAATGTTTTTTGAAGCCAAATTTTTTTTTGTAACCAAATGCAAAAACGGACACCAGGATGAGTTTCGGGATGAAATTCCATGTCTAAAAATGGTGTTGCTTCCACTTTTTAAAAATCGATCCTTTTTGGTGCCTGGGGAAGAAAACGCGTGACTTAATGGTCAGGAAAAATGGTGCCCAGGAACAAAAATGTTTTTTGAAGCCAAATTTTTTTTTTAAACCAAATGCAAAAATGGACATCAGGATGAGTTTTGGGATGAAATTCCATGTCTAAAAATGGTGTTGCTTCCACTTTTTAAAAATCGATCCTTTTTGGTACCTGGGGAAGAAAACGCCTGACTCCACGGTCAGGAAAAATACTGCCCAGGAACCAAAATGTTTTTTGAAGCCAAATTTTTTTTTTGTAACCAAATGCAAAAACGCACATCAGGATGAATTTCAGGATGAAATTCCATGTCTAAAAATGGTGTTGCTTCCACTTTTTAAAAATCGAGCCTTTTTGGTGCCTGGGGAAGAAAACGCGTGACTTAATGGTCAGGATAAATGCTGCCCAGGAACCAAAATGTATTTTGAAGCCAATTTTTTTTTTTAACCAAATGCAAAAACGGACACCAGGATGAGTTTCGGGATGAAATTCCATGTCTAAAAATGGTGTTGCTTCCACTTTTTAAAAATCGAGCCTTTTCGGTGCCTGGGGAAGAAAACACGTGACTTAATGGTCAGGAAAAATGCTGCCGTGGAACCAAAATGTTTTTTGAAGCCAATTTTTTTTTTAACCAAATGCAAAAACGCACATCAGGATGAGTTTCGGGATGAAATTCCATGTCTAAAAATGGTGTTGCTTCCACTTTTTAAAAATCGAGCCTTTTTGGTGCCTGGGGAAGAAAACGCGTGACTTAATGGTCAGGAAAAATGCTGCCCAGGAACCAAAATGTTTTTTGAAGCCAATTTTTTTTGTAACCAAATGCAAAAACGGACACAAGGATGAGTTTCGGGATGAAATTCCATGTCTAAAAATGGTGTTGCTTCCACTTTTTAAACATCGATCCTTTTTGGTGCCTGGGGAAGAAAACGCCTGATTCCGCGGTCAGGAAAAATGCTACCCAGGAACCAAAATGTTTTTTGAAGCCAATTTTTTTTTTTAAACCAAATGCAAAAATGGACACCAGGATGAGTTTCGGGATGAAATTCCATGTCTCAAAATGGTGTTGCTTCCACTTTTTAAAAATCGAGCCTTTTCGGTGCCTGGGGAAGAAAACGGGTGACTTAATGGTCAGGAAAAATGCTGCCCAGGCACCAAAATGTTTTTTGAAGCCAAATTTTTTTTTTTGTAACCAAATGCAAAAACGCACATCAGGATGAGTTTCGGGATGAAATTCCATGTCTAAAAATGGTGTTGCTTCCACTTTTTAAAAATCGAGCCTTTTCGGTGCCTGGGGAAGAAAACGGGTGACTTAATGGTCAGGAAAAATGCTGCCCAGGAACCAAAATGTTTTTTGAAGCCAAATTTTTTTTTGTAACCAAATGCAAAAACGCACATCAGGATGAGTTTCGGGTGAAATTCCATGTCTAAAAATGGTGTTGCTTCCACTTTTTAAAAATCGATCCTTTTTGGTGCCTGGGGAAGAAAACGCGTGACTTAATGGTCAGGAAAAATGCTGCCCAGGAACCAAAATGTTTTTTGAAGCCAATTTTTTTTTTTGAAACCAAATGCAAAAACGGACACCAGGATGAGTTTCGGGATGAAATTCCATGTCTAAAAATGGTGTTGCTTCCACTTTTTAAAAATCGAGCCTTTTTGGTGCCTGGGGAAGAAAACGCCTGACTCCGCGGTCAGGAAAAATGCTACCCAGGAACCAAAATGTTTTTTAAAGTCAATTATTTTTTTTTAAACCAAATGCAAAAATGGAGACCAGGATGAGTTTCGGGATGAAATGCCATTTCTAAAAATGGTGTTGCTTCCACTTTTTAAAAATCGAGCCTTTTTGGTGCCTGGGGAAGAAAACGCCTGACTCCGCGGTCAGAAACAATGCTACCCAGGAACCAAAATGTTTTTTGAAGCCAAATTTTTTTTTTAAACCAAATGCAAAAACGGACACCAGGATGAGTTTCGGGATGAAATTCCATGTCTAAAAATGGTGTTGCTTCCACTTTTTAAAAATTGAGACTTTTTGGTGCCTGGGGAAGAAAACACGTGACTTAATGGTCAGGAAAAATGCTGCCCAGGAACCAAAATGTTTTTTGAAGCCAATTTTATTTTTGTAACCAAATGCAAAAATGGACACCAGGATGAGTTTAGGGATGAAATTCCATGTCTAAAAATGGTGTTGCTTCCACTTTTTAAACATCGATCCTTTTTGTTGCCTGGGGAAGAAAACGCCTGACTCCGCGGTCTGGAAAAATGCTTCCCAGGAACCAAAATGTTTTTTGAAGTCAATTTTTTTTTTGAAACCAAATGCAAAAACGGACACCAGGATGAGTTTCGGGATGAAATTCCATGTCTAAAAATGGTGTTCCTTCCACTTTTTAAAAATCGAGACTTTTTGGTGCCTGGGGAAGAAAACGCGTGACTTAATGGTCAGGAAAAATGCTGCCCAGGAACCAAAATGTTTTTTGAAGCCAATTTTTTTTTTTTTGTAACCAAATGCAAAAACGGACACCAGGATGAGTTTCGGCTTGAAATTCCATGTCTAAAAATGGTGTTGCTTCCACTTTTTAAAAATCGAGCCTTTTTGGTGCCTGGGGAAGAAAACACGTAACTTAATGGTCAGGAAAAATGCTGTCCAGGAACCGAAATGTTTTTTGAAGCCAATTTTTTTTTTTGAAACCAAATGCAGAAACGGACACCAGGATGAGTTTCGGGATGAAATTCCATGTCTAAAAATGGTGTTGCTTCCACTTTTTAAAAATCGAGCCTTTTTGGTGCCTGGGAAAGAAAACGCGTGACTTAATAGTCAGGAAAAATGCTGCCCAGGAACCAAAATGTTTTTTGAAGCCAAATTACTTTTTTTTAAACCAAATGCAAAAATGGACACCAGGATGAGTTTTTTGATGAAATTCCATGTCTAAAAATGGTGTTGCTTCCACTTTTTAAACATCGATCCTTTTTGGTACCTGGGGAAGAAAACGCGTGACTTAATGGTCAGGAAAAATGCTGCCCAGGAACAAAAATGTTTTTTGAAGCCAAATCTTTTTTTTTGTAACCAAATGCAAAAATGCACACCAGGATGAGTTTCGGGATGAAATTCCATGTCTAAAAATGGTGTTGCTTCCACTTTTTAAAAATCGAGCCTTTTCGGTGCCTGGGGAAGAAATCGCGTGATTTAATGGTCAGGAAAAATGCTGCCCAGGAACAAAAATGTTTTTTGAAGCCAAATTTTTTTTTAAACCAAATGCAAAAATGGACACCAGGATGAGTTTTGGGATAAAATTCCATGTCTAAAAATGGTGTTGCTTCCACTTTTTAAACATCGATCCTTTTTGGTACCTGGGGAAGAAAACGCCTGACTCCGCGGTCAGGAAAAATGCTACCCAGGAACCAAAATGTTTTTTAAAGTCAATTTTTTTTTTAAACCAAATGCAAAAATGGAGACCAGGATGAGTTTCGGGATGAAATGCCATTTCTAAAAATGGTGTTGCTTCCACTTTTTAAAAATCGAGCCTTTTTGGTGCCTGGGGAAGAAAACGCGTGACTTAATGGTCAGGAAAATGCTGCCCAGGAACCAAAATGTTTTTTAAAGTCAATTTTTTTTTTAAACCAAATGCAAAAATGGAGACCAGGATGAGTTTCGGGATGAAATGCCATTTCTAAAAATGGTGTTGCTTCCACTTTTTAAAAATCGAGCCTTTTTGGTGCCTGGGGAAGAAAACGCCTGACTTAATGGTCAGGAAAATGCTGCCCAGGAACCAAAATGTTTTTTGAAGCCAATTTTTTTTTTGTAACGAAATGCAGAAACGGACAACAGGATGAGTTTCGGGATGAAATTCCATGTCTAAAAATGGTGTTGCTTCCACTTTTTAAAAAGCGAGCCTTTTTGGTGCCTGGGGAAGAAAACGCGTGACTTAATGGTCAGGAAAATGCTGCCCAGTAACCGAAATGTTTTTTGAAGCCAATTTTTTTTTTGAAACCAAATGCAGAAACGGACACCAGGATGAGTTTCGGGATGAAATTCCATGTCTAAAAATGGTGTTGCTTCCACTTTTTAAAAATCGAGCCTTTTTGGTGCCTGGGGAAGAAAACGCGTGACTTAATGGTCAGGAAAAATGCTGCCCAGGAACCAAAATGTTCTTTGAAGCCAAATCTTTTTTTTTGTAACCAAATGCAAAAATGCACACCAGGATGAGTTTCAGGATGAAATTCTATGTCTAAAAATGGTGTTGCTTCCATTTTTTAAAAATCGAGACTTTTTGGTGCCTGGGGAAGAAAACGGGTGACTTAATGGTCAGGAAAAATGCTGCCCAGGAACCAAAATGTTTTTTGAAGCCAATTTTTTTTTTTTGTAACCAAATGCAAAAACCGACACCAGGATGAGTTTCGGGATGAAATTCCATGTCTAAAAATGGTGTTGCTTCCACTTTTTAAAAATCGAGCCTTTTTGGTGCCTGGGGAAGAAAACGCGTGACTTAATGGTCAGGAAAAATGCTGCCCAGGAACCAAAATGTTTTTTGAAGCCAATTTTTTTTTTCTAACCAAATGCAAAAACCGACACCAGGATGAGTTTCGGGATGAAATTCCATGTCTAAAAATGGTGTTCCTTCCACTTTTTAAAAATCGAGACTTTTTGGTGCCTGGGTAAGAAAACGCGTGACTTAATGGTCAGGAAAAATGCTGCCCAGGAACCAAAATGTTTTTTGAAGCCAAATTTTTTTTTTGTAACCAAATGCAAAAACGGACACCAGGATGAGTTTCGGGATGAAATTCCATGTCTAAAAATGGTGTTGCTTCCACTTTTTAAAAATCGAGCCTTTTTGGTGCCTGGGGAAGAAAACGCGTGACTTAATGGTCAGGAAAAATGCTGCCCAGGAACCAAAATGTTTTTTGAAGCCAAATTATTTTTTTTAAACCAAATGCAAAAATGGACACCAGGATGAGTTTTGGGATGAAATTCCATGTCTAAAAATGGTGTTCCTTGCACTTGTTAAACATCGATCCTTTTTGGTACCTGGGGAAGAAAACGCCTGACTCCACGGTCAGGAAAAATGCTACCCAGGAACCAAAATGTTTTTTGAAGTCAATTTTTTTTTTAAACCAAATGCAAAAACGGACACCAGGATGAGTTTCGGGATGAAATTCCATGTCTAAAAATGGTGTTGCTTCCACTTTTTAAAAATCGAGCCTTTTTGGTGCCTGGGGAAGAAAACGCGTGACTTAATGGTCAGGAAAAATGCTGCCCAGGAACCGAAATGTTTTTTGAAGCCAATTTTTTTTTTTGTAACGAAATGCAAAAACGCACACAAGGATGAGTTTCGCGATGAAATTCCATGTCTAAAAATGGTGTTGCTTCCACTTTTTAAAAATCGAGCCTTTTTGGTGCCTGGGGAAGAAAACGCGTGACTTAATAGTCAGGAAAAATGCTGCCCAGGAACCAAAATGTTTTTTGAAGCCAATTTTTTTTTTGTAAACAAATGCAAAAACGGACACCAGGATGAGTTTCGGAATGAAATTCCATGTCTAAAAACGGTGTTGCTTCCACTTTTTAAAAATCGAGCCTTTTTGGTGCCTGGGGAAGAAAACGCGTGACTTAATGGTTAGGAAAAATGCTGCCCAGGAACCGAAATGTTTTTTGAAGCCAATTTTTTTTTTTTGTAACGAAATGCAAAAACGCACACAAGGATGAGTTTCGCGATGAAATTCCATGTCTAAAAATGGTGTTGCTTCCACTTTTTAAAAATCGAGCCTTTTTGGTGCCTGGGGAAGAAAACGCGTGACTTAATAGTCAGGAAAAATGCTGCCCAGGAACCAAAATGTTTTTTGAAGCCAATTTTTTTTTTGTAAACAAATGCAAAAATGCACACCAGGATGAGTTTCGGGATGAAATTCCATGTCTAAAAATGGTGTTGCTTCCACTTTTTAAAAATCGAGCCTTTTTGGTGCCTGGGGAAGAAAACGCGTGACTTAATGGTCAGGAAAAATAATGCCCAGGAACCAAAATGTTTTTTGAAGCCAATTTTTTTTTTGTAAACAAATGCAAAAATGCACACCAGGATGAGTTTCGGGATGAAATTCCATGTCTAAAAATGGTGTTGCTTCCACTTTTTAAAAATCGAGCCTTTTTGGTGCCTGGGGAAGAAAACGCGTGACTTAATGGTCAGGAAAATTGCTGCCCAGGAACCAAAATGTTTTTTGAAGCCAAATTTTATTTTTGAAACCAAATGCAAAAACGGACACCAGGATGAGTTTCGGGATGAAATTCCATGTCTAAAAATGGTGTTGCTTCCACTTTTTAAAAATCGAGACTTTTTGGTGCCTGGGGAAGAAAACGCGTGACTTAATGGTCAGGAAAAATGCTGCCCAGGAACCAAAATGTTTTTTGAAGCCAATTAATTTTTTGTAAACAAATGCAAAAATGGACACCAGGATGAGTTTTGGGATGAAATTCCATGTCTAAAAATGGTGTTGCTTCCACTTTTTAAACATCGATCCTTTTTGGTACCTGGGGAAGAAAACGCCTGACTTAATGGTAAGGAAAAATGCTGCCCAGGAACCAAAATGTTTTTTGAAGCCAATTTTTTTTTTGAAACCAAATGCAGAAACGGACACCAGGATGAGTTTTGGGATGAAATTCCATGTCTAAAAATGGTGTTGCTTCCACTTTTTAAAAATCGAGCCTTTTTGGTGCCTGGGGAAGAAAACGCGTGACTTAATGGTCAGGAAAAATGCTGCCCAGGAACCAAAATGTTCTTTGAAGCCAAATCTTTTTTTTTGTAACCAAATGCAAAAATGCACACCAGGATGAGTTTCGGGATGAAATTCTATGTCTAAAAATGGTGTTGCTTCCATTTTTTAAAAATCGAGACTTTTTGGTGCCTGGGGAAGAAAACGCGTGACTTAATGGTCAGGAAAAATGCTGCCCAGGAACCAAAATGTTTTTTGAAGCCAATTTTTTTTTTCTAACCAACTGCAAAAACCGACACCAGGATGAGTTTCGGGATGAAATTCCATGTCTAAAAATGGTGTTCCTTCCACTTTTTAAAAATCGAGACTTTTTGGTGCCTGGGTAAGAAAACGCGTGACTTAATGGTCAGGAAAAATGCTGCCCAGGAACCAAAATGTTTTTTGAAGCCAAATTTTTTTTTTGTAACCAAATGCAAAAACGGACACCAGGATGAGTTTCGGGATGAAATTCCATGTCTAAAAATGGTGTTGCTTCCACTTTTTAAAAATCTAGCCTTTTTGGTGCCTGGGGAAGAAAACGCGTGACTTAATGGTCAGGAAAAATGCTGCCGTGGAACCAAAATGTTGTTTGAAGCCAATTTTTTTTTTAAACCAAATGCAAAAACGGACACCAGGATGAGTTTCGGGATGAAATTCCATGTCTAAAAATGGTGTTGCTTCCACTTTTTAAACATCGATCCTTTTTGGTACCTGGGGAAGAAAACGCCTGACTTAATGGTCAGGAAAAATGCTGCCCAGGAACCAAAATGTTTTTTGAAGCCAATTTTTTTTTGAAACCAAATGCAGAAACGGACACCAGGATGAGTTTCGGGATGAAATTCCATGTCTAAAAATGGTGTTGCTTCCACTTTTTAAAAATCGAGTCTTTTTGGTGCCTGGGGAAGAAAACGCGTGACTTAATGGTCAGGAAAAATGCTGCCCAGGAACCAAAATGTTCTTTGAAGCCAAATCTTTTTTTTTGTAACCAAATGCAAAAATGCACACCAGGATGAGTTTCGGGATGAAATTCTATGTCTAAAAATGGTGTTGCTTCCATTTTTTAAAAATCGAGACTTTTTGGTGCCTGGGGAAGAAAACGCGTGACTTAATGGTCAGGAAAAATGCTGCCCAGGAACCAAAATGTTTTTTGAAGCCAATTTTTTTTTTTTGTAACCAAATGCAAAAACCGACACCAGGATGAGTTTCGGGATGAAATTCCATGTCTAAAAATGGTGTTGCTTCCACTTTTTAAAAATCGAGCCTTTTTGGTGCCTGGGGAAGAAAACGCGTGACTTAATGGTCAGGAAAAATGCTGCCCAGGAACCAAAATGTTTTTTGAAGCCAAATTAATTTTTTGTAAACAAATGCAAAAATGCACACCAGGATGAGTTTCGGGATGAAATTCCATGTCTAAAAATGGTGTTGCTTCCACTTTTTAAAAATCGAGCCTTTTTGGTGCCTGGGGAAGAAAACGCGTGACTTAATGGTCAGGAAAAATGCTGCCCAGGAACCAAAATGTTTTTTGAAGCCAAATTAATTTTTTGTAAACAAATGCAAAAATGCACACCAGGATGAGTTTCGGGATGAAATTCCATGTCTAAAAATGGTGTTGCTTCCACTTTTTAAAAATCGAGCCTTTTTGGTGCCTGGGGAAGAAAACGCGTGACTTAATGGTCAGGAAAAATGCTGCCCAGGAACCAAAATGTTTTTTGAAGCCAAATTTTTTTTTTGTAACCAAATGCAAAAACGGACACCAGGATGAGTTTCGGGATGAAATTCCATGTCTAAAAATGGTGTTGCTTCCACTTTTTAAAAATCTAGCCTTTTTGGTGCCTGGGGAAGAAAACGCGTGACTTCATGGTCAGGAAAAATGCTGCCGTGGAACCAAAATGTTGTTTGAAGCCAATTTTTTTTTTTAAACCAAATGCAAAAACGGACACCAGGATGAGTTTCGGGATGAAATTCCATGTCTAAAAATGGTGTTGCTTCCACTTTTTAAACATCGATCCTTTTTGGTACCTGGGGAAGAAAACGCCTGACTTAATGGTCAGGAAAAATGCTGCCCAGGAACCAAAATGTTTTTTGAAGCCAATTTTTTTTTTGAAACCAAATGCAGAAACGGACACCAGGATGAGTTTCGGGATGAAATTCCATGTCTAAAAATGGTGTTGCTTCCACTTTTTAAAAATCGAGCCTTTTTGGTGCCTGGGGAAGAAAACGCGTGACTTAATGGTCAGGAAAAATGCTGCCCAGGAACCAAAATGTTCTTTGAAGCCAAATCTTTTTTTTTGTAACCAAATGCAAAAACGGACACCAGGATGAGTTTCGGGATGAAATTCTATGTCTAAAAATGGTGTTGCTTCCATTTTTTAAAAATCGAGACTTTTTGGTGCCTGGGGAAGAAAACGCGTGACTTAATGGTCAGGAAAAATGCTGCCCAGGAACCGAAATGTTTTTTGAAGCCAATTTTTTTTTTTTGTAACGAAATGCAAAAACGGACACCAGGATGAGTTTCGGGATGAAATTCCATGTCTAAAAATGGTGTTGCTTCCACTTTTTAAAAATCGAGCCTTTTTGGTGCCTGGGGAAGAAAACGCGTGACTTAATGGTCAGGAAAAATGCTGCCCAGGAACCAAAATGTTTTTTGAAGCCAATTTTTTTTTTGTAAACAAATGCAAAAACGGACACCAGGATGAGTTTCGGGATGAAATTCCATTTCTAAAAATGGTGTTGCTTCCACTTTTTAAAAATCGAGCCTTTTTGGTGCCTGGGGAAGAAAACGCGTGACTTAATGGTCAGGAAAAATGCTGCCCAGGAACCAAAATGTTTTTTGAAGCCAAATTTTTTTTTTGAAACCAAATGCAAAAACGGACACCAGGATGAGTTTCGGGATGAAATTCCACGTCTAAAAATGGTGTTGCTTCCACTTTTTAAAAATCTAGCCTTTTTGGTGCCTGGGGAAGAAAACGCGTGACTTAATGGTCAGGAAAAATGCTGCCCAGGAACCAAAATGTTTTTTGAAGCCAATTTTTTTTTTGTAACCAAATGCAAAAATGCACACCAGGATGAGTTTCGGGATGAAATTCCATGTCTAAAAATGGTGTTGCTTCCACTTTTTAAAAATCGAGCCTTTTTGGTGCCTGGGGAAGAAAACGCGTGACTTAATGGTCAGGAAAAATGCTGCCCAGGAACCAAAATGTTTTTTGAAGCCAATTTTTTTTTTGTAACCAAATGCAAAAATGCACACCAGGATGAGTTTCGGGATGAAATTCCATGTCTAAAAATGGTGTTGCTTCCACTTTTTAAAAATCGAGCCTTTTTGGTGCCTGGGGAAGAAAACGCGTGACTTAATGGTCAGGAAAAATGCTGCCCAGGAACCAAAATGTTTTTTGAAGCCAAATTAATTTTTTGTAAACAAATGCAAAAATGCACACCAGGATGAGTTTCGGGATGAAATTCCATGTCTAAAAATGGTGTTGCTTCCACTTTTTAAAAATCGAGCCTTTTTGGTGCCTGGGGAAGAAAACGCGTGACTTAATGGTCAGGAAAAATGCTGCCCAGGAACCAAAATGTTTTTTGAAGCCAAATTAATTTTTTTTAAACCAAATGCAAAAATGGACACCAGGATGAGTTTTGGGATGAAATTCCATGTCTAAAAATGGTGTTGCTTCCACTTTTTAAACATCGATCCTTTTTGGTACCTGGGGAAGAAAACGCCTGACTTAATGGTCAGGAAAAATGCTGCCCAGGAACCAAAATGTTTTTTGAAGCCAATTTTTTTTTTGAAACCAAATGCAGAAACGGACACCAGGATGAGTTTCGGGATGAAATTCCATGTCTAAAAATGGTGTTGCTTCCACTTTTTAAAAATCGAGCCTTTTTGGTGCCTGGGGAAGAAAACGCGTGACTTAATGGTCAGGAAAAATGCTGCCCAGGAACCAAAATGTTCTTTGAAGCCAAATCTTTTTTTTTGTAACCAAATGCAAAAATGCACACCAGGATGAGTTTCGGGATGAAATTCCATGTCTAAAAATGGTGTTGCTTCCATTTTTTAAAAATCGAGACTTTTTGGTGCCTGGGGAAGAAAACGCGTGACTTAATGGTCAGGAAAAATGCTGCCCAGGAACCAAAATGTTTTTTGAAGCCAAATTTTTTTTTTGTAACCAAATGCAAAAACGGACACCAGGATGAGTTTCGGGATGAAATTCCATGTCTAAAAATGGTGTTGCTTCCACTTTTTAAAAATCTAGCCTTTTTGGTGCCTGGGGAAGAAAACGCATGACTTAATGGTCAGGAAAAATGCTGCCGTGGAACCAAAATGTTGTTTGAAGCCAATTTTTTTTTTTAAACCAAATGCAAAAACGGACACCAGGATGAGTTTCGGGATGAAATTCCATGTCTAAAAATGGTGTTGCTTCCACTTTTTAAACATCGATCCTTTTTGGTACCTGGGGAAGAAAACGCCTGACTTAATGGTCAGGAAAAATGCTGCCCAGGAACCAAAATGTTTTTTGAAGCCAATTTTTTTTTTGAAACCAAATGCAGAAACGGACACCAGGATGAGTTTCGGGATGAAATTCCATGTCTAAAAATGGTGTTGCTTCCACTTTTTAAAAATCGAGCCTTTTTGGTGCCTGGGGAAGAAAACGCGTGACTTAATGGTCAGGAAAAATGCTGCCCAGGAACCAAAATGTTCTTTGAAGCCAAATCTTTTTTTTTGTAACCAAATGCAAAAACGGACACCAGGATGAGTTTCGGGATGAAATTCTATGTCTAAATATGGTGTTGCTTCCATTTTTTAAAAATCGAGACTTTTTGGTGCCTGGGGAAGAAAACGCGTGACTTAATGGTCAGGAAAAATGCTGCCCAGGAACCGAAATGTTTTTTGAAGCCAATTTTTTTTTTTGTAACGAAATGCAAAAACGGACACCAGGATGAGTTTCGGGATGAAATTCCATGTCTAAAAATGGTGTTGCTTCCACTTTTTAAAAATCGAGCCTTTTTGGTGCCTGGGGAAGAAAACGCCTGACTTAATGGTCAGGAAAAATGCTGCCCAGGAACCAAAATGTTTTTTGAAGCCAATTTTTTTTTTGAAACCAAATGCAGAAACGGACACCAGGATGAGTTTCGGGATGAAATTCCATGTCTAAAAATGGTGTTGCTTCCACTTTTTAAAAATCGAGCCTTTTTGGTGCCTGGGGAAGAAAACGCGTGACTTAATGGTCAGGAAAAATGCTGCCCAGGAACCAAAATGTTCTTTGAAGCCAAATCTTTTTTTTTGTAACCAAATGCAAAAACGGACACCAGGATGAGTTTCGGGATGAAATTCTATGTCTAAAAATGGTGTTGCTTCCATTTTTTAAAAATCGAGACTTTTTGGTGCCTGGGGAAGAAAACGCGTGACTTAATGGTCAGGAAAAATGCTGCCCAGGAACCAAAATGTTTTTTGAAGCCAAATTTTTTTTTTGAAACCAAATGCAAAAACGGACACCAGGATGAGTTTCGGGATGAAATTCCACGTCTAAAAATGGTGTTGCTTCCACTTTTCAAAAATCGAGCCTTTTTGGTGCCTGGGGAAGAAAACACGTGACTTAATGGTCAGGAAAAATGCTGCCCAGGAACCAAAATGTTTTTTGAAGCCAAATTTTTTTTTGAAACCAAATGCAAAAACGGACACCAGGATGAGTTTCGGGATGAAATTCCATGTCTAAAAATGGTGTTGCTTCCACTTTTTAAAAATCTAGCCTTTTTGGTGCCTGGGGAAGAAAACGCGTGACTTAATGGTCAGGAAAAATGCTGCCCAGGAACCAAAATGTTTTTTGAAGCCAATTTTTTTTTTGAAACCAAATGCAAAAACGGACACCAGGATGAGTTTTGGGATGAAATTCCATGTCTAAAAATGGTGTTGCTTCCACTTTTTAAACATCGATCCTTTTTGGTACCTGGGGAAGAAAACGCCTGACTTAATGGTCAGGAAAAATGCTGCCCAGGAACCAAAATGTTTTTTGAAGCCAATTTTTTTTTTGAAACCAAATGCAGAAACGGACACCAGGATGAGTTTCGGGATGAAATTCCATGTCTAAAAATGGTGTTGCTTCCACTTTTTAAAAATCGAGCCTTTTTGGTGCCTGGGGAAGAAAACGCGTGACTTAATGGTCAGGAAAAATGCTGCCCAGGAACCAAAATGTTCTTTGAAGCCAAATCTTTTTTTTTGTAACCAAATGCAAAAATGCACACCAGGATGAGTTTCGGGATGAAATTCTATGTCTAAAAATGGTGTTGCTTCCATTTTTTAAAAATCGAGACTTTTTGGTGCCTGGGGAAGAAAACGCGTGACTTAATGGTCAGGAAAAATGCTGCCCAGGAACCAAAATGTTTTTTGAAGCCAAATTTTTTTTTTGTAACCAAATGCAAAAACGGACACCAGGATGAGTTTCGGGATGAAATTCCATGTCTAAAAATGGTGTTGCTTCCACTTTTTAAAAATCTAGCCTTTTTGGTGCCTGGGGAAGAAAACGCGTGACTTAATGGTCAGGAAAAATGCTGCCGTGGAACCAAAATGTTGTTTGAAGCCAATTTTTTTTTTTAAACCAAATGCAAAAACGGACACCAGGATGAGTTTCGGGATGAAATTCCATGTCTAAAAATGGTGTTGCTTCCACTTTTTAAACATCGATCCTTTTTGGTACCTGGGGAAGAAAACGCCTGACTTAATGGTCAGGAAAAATGCTGCCCAGGAACCAAAATGTTTTTTGAAGCCAATTTTTTTTTTGAAACCAAATGCAGAAACGGACACCAGGATGAGTTTCGGGATGAAATTCCATGTCTAAAAATGGTGTTGCTTCCACTTTTTAAAAATCGAGCCTTTTTGGTGCCTGGGGAAGAAAACGCGTGACTTAATGGTCAGGAAAAATGCTGCCCAGGAACCAAAATGTTCTTTGAAGCCAAATCTTTTTTTTTGTAACCAAATGCAAAAACGGACACCAGGATGAGTTTCGGGATGAAATTCTATGTCTAAAAATGGTGTTGCTTCCATTTTTTAAAAATCGAGACTTTTTGGTGCCTGGGGAAGAAAACGCGTGACTTAATGGTCAGGAAAAATGCTGCCCAGGAACCAAAATGTTTTTTGAAGCCAATTTTTTTTTTTTGTAACGAAATGCAAAAACGGACACCAGGATGAGTTTCGGGATGAAATTCCATGTCTAAAAATGGTGTTGCTTCCACTTTTTAAAAATCGAGCCTTTTTGGTGCCTGGGGAAGAAAACGCGTGACTTAATGGTCAGGAAAAATGCTGCCCAGGAACCAAAATGTTTTTTGAAGCCAATTTTTTTTTTGTAAACAAATGCAAAAACGGACACCAGGATGAGTTTCGGGATGAAATTCCATTTCTAAAAATGGTGTTGCTTCCACTTTTTAAAAATCGAGCCTTTTTGGTGCCTGGGGAAGAAAACGCGTGACTTAATGGTCAGGAAAAATGCTGCCCAGGAACCAAAATGTTTTTTGAAGCCAAATTTTTTTTTTGAAACCAAATGCAAAAACGGACACCAGGATGAGTTTCGGGATGAAATTCCACGTCTAAAAATGGTGTTGCTTCCACTTTTCAAAAATCGAGCCTTTTTGGTGCCTGGGGAAGAAAACACGTGACTTAATGGTCAGGAAAAATGCTGCCCAGGAACCAAAATGTTTTTTGAAGCCAAATTTTTTTTTGAAACCAAATGCAAAAACGGACACCAGGATGAGTTTCGGGATGAAATTCCATGTCTAAAAATGGTGTTGCTTCCACTTTTTAAAAATCTAGCCTTTTTGGTGCCTGGGGAAGAAAACGCGTGACTTAATGGTCAGGAAAAATGCTGCCCAGGAACCAAAATGTTTTTTGAAGCCAATTTTTTTTTTGTAACCAAATGCAAAAATGCACACCAGGATGAGTTTCGGGATGAAATTCCATGTCTAAAAATGGTGTTGCTTCCACTTTTTAAAAATCGAGCCTTTTTGGTGCCTGGGGAAGAAAACGCGTGACTTAATGGTCAGGAAAAATGCTGCCCAGGAACCAAAATGTTTTTTGAAGCCAATTTTTTTTTTGTAACCAAATGCAAAAATGCACACCAGGATGAGTTTCGGGATGAAATTCCATGTCTAAAAATGGTGTTGCTTCCACTTTTTAAAAATCGAGCCTTTTTGGTGCCTGGGGAAGAAAACGCGTGACTTAATGGTCAGGAAAAATGCTGCCCAGGAACCAAAATGTTTTTTGAAGCCAAATTAATTTTTTGTAAACAAATGCAAAAATGCACACCAGGATGAGTTTCGGGATGAAATTCCATGTCTAAAAATGGTGTTGCTTCCACTTTTTAAAAATCGAGCCTTTTTGGTGCCTGGGGAAGAAAACGCGTGACTTAATGGTCAGGAAAAATGCTGCCCAGGAACCAAAATGTTTTTTGAAGCCAAATTAATTTTTTTTAAACCAAATGCAAAAATGGACACCAGGATGAGTTTTGGGATGAAATTCCATGTCTAAAAATGGTGTTGCTTCCACTTTTTAAACATCGATCCTTTTTGGTACCTGGGGAAGAAAACGCGTGACTTAATGGTCAGGAAAAATGCTGCCCAGGAACCAAAATGTTTTTTGAAGCCAATTTTTTTTTTGAAACCAAATGCAGAAACGGACACCAGGATGAGTTTCGGGATGAAATTCCATGTCTAAAAATGGTGTTGCTTCCACTTTTTAAAAATCGAGCCTTTTTGGTGCCTGGGGAAGAAAACGCGTGACTTAATGGTCAGGAAAAATGCTGCCCAGGAACCAAAATGTTCTTTGAAGCCAAATCTTTTTTTTTGTAACCAAATGCAAAAATGCACACCAGGATGAGTTTCGGGATGAAATTCCATGTCTAAAAATGGTGTTGCTTCCATTTTTTAAAAATCGAGACTTTTTGGTGCCTGGGGAAGAAAACACGTGACTTAATGGTCAGGAAAAATGCTGCCCAGGAACCAAAATGTTTTTTGAAGCCAAATTTTTTTTTTGTAACCAAATGCAAAAACGGACACCAGGATGAGTTTCGGGATGAAATTCCATGTCTAAAAATGGTGTTGCTTCCACTTTTTAAAAATCTAGCCTTTTTGGTGCCTGGGGAAGAAAACGCGTGACTTAATGGTCAGGAAAAATGCTGCCGTGGAACCAAAATGTTGTTTGAAGCCATTTTTTTTTTTTAAACCAAATGCAAAAACGGACACCAGGATGAGTTTCGGGATGAAATTCCATGTCTAAAAATGGTGTTGCTTCCACTTTTTAAACATCGATCCTTTTTGGTACCTGGGGAAGAAAACGCCTGACTTAATGGTCAGGAAAAATGCTGCCCAGGAACCAAAATGTTTTTTGAAGCCAATTTTTTTTTTGAAACCAAATGCAGAAACGGACACCAGGATGAGTTTCGGGATGAAATTCCATGTCTAAAAATGGTGTTGCTTCCACTTTTTAAAAATCGAGCCTTTTTGGTGCCTGGGGAAGAAAACGCGTGACTTAATGGTCAGGAAAAATGCTGCCCAGGAACCAAAATGTTCTTTGAAGCCAAATCTTTTTTTTTGTAACCAAATGCAAAAACGGACACCAGGATGAGTTTCGGGATGAAATTCTATGTCTAAAAATGGTGTTGCTTCCATTTTTTAAAAATCGAGACTTTTTGGTGCCTGGGGAAGAAAACGCGTGACTTAATGGTCAGGAAAAATGCTGCCCAGGAACCGAAATGTTTTTTGAAGCCAATTTTTTTTTTTGTAACGAAATGCAAAAACGGACACCAGGATGAGTTTCGGGATGAAATTCCATGTCTAAAAATGGTGTTGCTTCCACTTTTTAAAAATCGAGCCTTTTTGGTGCCTGGGGAAGAAAACGCGTGACTTAATGGTCAGGAAAAATGCTGCCCAGGAACCAAAATGTTTTTTGAAGCCAATTTTTTTTTTGTAAACAAATGCAAAAACGGACACCAGGATGAGTTTCGGGATGAAATTCCATGTCTAAAAATGGTGTTGCTTCCACTTTTTAAAAATCGAGCCTTTTTGGTGCCTGGGGAAGAAAACGCGTGACTTAATGGTCAGGAAAAATGCTGCCCAGGAACCAAAATGTTTTTTGAAGCCAAATTTTTTTTTTGAAACCAAATGCAAAAACGGACACCAGGATGAGTTTCGGGATGAAATTCCACGTCTAAAAATGGTGTTGCTTCCACTTTTCAAAAATCGAGCCTTTTTGGTGCCTGGGGAAGAAAACACGTGACTTAATGGTCAGGAAAAATGCTGCCCAGGAACCAAAATGTTTTTTGAAGCCAATTTTTTTTTTGTAACCAAATGCAAAAATGCACACCAGGATGAGTTTCGGGATGAAATTCCATGTCTAAAAATGGTGTTGCTTCCACTTTTTAAAAATCGAGCCTTTTCGGTGCGTGGGGAAGAAAACGCGTGACTTAATGGTCAGGAAAAATGCTGCCCAGGAACCAAAATGTTTTTTGAAGCCAAATTTTTTTTTTGAAACCAAATGCAAAAACGGACACCAGGATGAGTTTCGGGATGAAATTCCATGTCTAAAAATGGTGTTGCTTCCACTTTTTAAAAATCGAGCCTTTTTGGTGCCTGGGGAAGAAAACGCGTGACTTAATGGTCAGGAAAAATGCTGCCCAGGAACCAAAATGTTTTTTGAAGCCAAATTTTTTTTTTGAAACCAAATGCAAAAATGCACACCAGGATGAGTTTCGGGATGAAATTCCATGTCTAAAAATGGTGTTGCTTCCACTTTTTAAAAATCGAGCCTTTTTGGTGCCTGGAGAAGAAAACGCGTGACTTAATGGTCAGGAAAAATGCTGCCCAGGAACCAAAATGTTTTTTGAAGCCAATTTTTTTTTTTGTAACCAAATGCAAAAATGCACACCAGGATGAGTTTCGGGATGAAATTCCATGTCTAAAAATGGTGTTGCTTCCACTTTTTAAAAATCGAGCCTTTTTGGTGCCTGGGGAAGAAAACGCGTGACTTAATGGTCAGGAAAAATGCTGCCCAGGAACCAAAATGTTTTTTGAAGCCAATTTTTTTTTTGAAACCAAATGCAAAAACGGACACCAGGATGAGTTTCGGGATGAAATTCCATGTCTAAAAATGGTGTTGCTTTCACTTTTTAAAAATCGAGCCTTTTTGGTGCCTGGGGAAGAAAACGTGTGACTTAATGGTCAGGAAAAATGCTGCCCAGGAACCAAAATGTTTTTTGAAGCCAATTCTTTTTTTTGTAACCAAATGCAAAAATGCACACCAGGATGAGTTTCGGGATGAAATTCCATGTCTAAAAATGGTGTTGCTTCCACTTTTTAAAAATCGAGCCTTTTTGGTGCCTGGGGAAGAAAACGCGTGACTTAATGGTCAGGAAAAATGCTGCCCAGGAACCAAAATGTTTTTTGAAGCCAAATTTTTTTTTTGAAACCAAATGCAAAAACGGACACCAGGATGAGTTTCGGGATGAAATTCCACGTCTAAAAATGGTGTTGCTTCCACTTTTCAAAAATCGAGCCTTTTTGGTGCCTGGGGAAGAAAACACGTGACTTAATGGTCAGGAAAAATGCTGCCCAGGAACCAAAATGTTTTTTGAAGCCAATTTTTTTTTTGTAACCAAATGCAAAAATGCACACCAGGATGAGTTTCGGGATGAAATTCCATGTCTAAAAATGGTGTTGCTTCCACTTTTTAAAAATCGAGCCTTTTCGGTGCGTGGGGAAGAAAACGCGTGACTTAATGGTCAGGAAAAATGCTGCCCAGGAACCAAAATGTTTTTTGAAGCCAAATTTTTTTTTTGAAACCAAATGCAAAAACGGACACCAGGATGAGTTTCGGGATGAAATTCCATGTCTAAAAATGGTGTTGCTTCCACTTTTTAAAAATCGAGCCTTTTTGGTGCCTGGGGAAGAAAACGCGTGACTTAATGGTCAGGAAAAATGCTGCCCAGGAACCAAAATGTTTTTTGAAGCCAAATTTTTTTTTTGAAACCAAATGCAAAAATGCACACCAGGATGAGTTTCGGGATGAAATTCCATGTCTAAAAATGGTGTTGCTTCCACTTTTTAAAAATCGAGCCTTTTTGGTGCCTGGAGAAGAAAACGCGTGACTTAATGGTCAGGAAAAATGCTGCCCAGGAACCAAAATGTTTTTTGAAGCCAATTTTTTTTTTTGTAACCAAATGCAAAAATGCACACCAGGATGAGTTTCGGGATGAAATTCCATGTCTAAAAATGGTGTTGCTTCCACTTTTTAAAAATCGAGCCTTTTTGGTGCCTGGGGAAGAAAACGCGTGACTTAATGGTCAGGAAAAATGCTGCCCAGGAACCAAAATGTTTTTTGAAGCCAATTTTTTTTTTGAAACCAAATGCAAAAACGGACACCAGGATGAGTTTCGGGATGAAATTCCATGTCTAAAAATGGTGTTGCTTTCACTTTTTAAAAATCGAGCCTTTTTGGTGCCTGGGGAAGAAAACGTGTGACTTAATGGTCAGGAAAAATGCTGCCCAGGAACCAAAATGTTTTTTGAAGCCAATTCTTTTTTTTGTAACCAAATGCAAAAATGCACACCAGGATGAGTTTCGGGATGAAATTCCATGTCTAAAAATGGTGTTGCTTCCACTTTTTAAAAATCGAGCCTTTTTGGTGCCTGGGGAAGAAAACGCGTGACTTAATGGTCAGGAAAAATGCTGCCCAGGAACCAAAATGTTTTTTGAAGCCAAATTTTTTTTTTGAAACCAAATGCAAAAACGGACACCAGGATGAGTTTCGCGATGAAATTCCATGTCTAAAAATGGTGTTGCTTCCACTTTTTAAAAATCGAGCCTTTTTGGTGCCTCGGGAAGAAAACGCGTGACTTAATGGTCAGGAAAAATGCTGCCCAGGAACCAAAATGATTTTTGAAGCCAATTTTTTTTTTGTAACCAAATGCAAAAATGCACACCAGGATGAGTTTCGGGATGAAATTCCATGTCTAAAAATGGTGTTGCTTCCACTTTTTAAAAATCGAACCTTTTTGGTGCCTGGGGAAGAAAACGCGTGACTTAATGGTCAGGAAAAATGCTGCCCAGGAACCAAAATGTTTTTTGAAGCCAATTTTTTTTTTGTAACCAAATGCAAAAATGCACACCAGGATGAGTTTCGGGATGAAATTCCATGTCTAAAAATGGTGTTACTTCCACTTTTTAAAAATCGAGCCTTTTTGGTGCCTGGGGAAGAAAACGCGTGACTTAATGGTCAGGAAAAATGCTGCCCAGGAACCAAAATGTGTTTTGAAGCCAATTTTTTTTTTGTAACCAAATGCAAAAATGCACACCAGGATGAGTTTCGGGATGAAATTCCATGTCTAAAAATGGTGTTGCTTCCACTTTTTAAAAATCGAGCCTTTTTGGTGCCTGGGGAAGAAAACGCGTGACTTAATGGTCAGGAAAAATGCTGCCCAGGAACCAAAATGTTTTTTGAAGCCAAATTTTTTTTTTGAAACCAAATGCAAAAACGGACACCAGGATGAGTTTCGGGATGAAATTCCATGTCTAAAAATGGTGTTGCTTTCACTTTTTAAAAATCGAGCCTTTTTGGTGCCTGGGGAAGAAAACGTGTGACTTAATGGTCAGGAAAAATGCTGCCCAGGAACCAAAATGTTTTTTGAAGCCAATTCTTTTTTTTGTAACCAAATGCAAAAATGCACACCAGGATGAGTTTCGGGATGAAATTCCATGTCTAAAAATGGTGTTGCTTCCACTTTTTAAAAATCGAGCCTTTTTGGTGCCTGGGGAAGAAAACGCGTGACTTAATGGTCAGGAAAAATGCTGCCCAGGAACCAAAATGTTTTTTGAAGCCAAATTTTTTTTTGAAACCAAATGCAAAAACGGACACCAGGATGAGTTTCGCGATGAAATTCCATGTCTAAAAATGGTGTTGCTTCCACTTTTTAAAAATCGAGCCTTTTTGGTGCCTCGGGAAGAAAACGCGTGACTTAATGGTCAGGAAAAATGCTGCCCAGGAACCAAAATGATTTTTGAAGCCAATTTTTTTTTTGTAACCAAATGCAAAAATGCACACCAGGATGAGTTTCGGGATGAAATTCCATGTCTAAAAATGGTGTTGCTTCCACTTTTTAAAAATCGAACCTTTTTGGTGCCTGGGGAAGAAAACGCGTGACTTAATGGTCAGGAAAAATGCTGCCCAGGAACCAAAATGTTTTTTGAAGCCAATTTTTTTTTTGTAACCAAATGCAAAAATGCACACCAGGATGAGTTTCGGGATGAAATTCCATGTCTAAAAATGGTGTTGCTTCCACTTTTTAAAAATCGAGCCTTTTTGGTGCCTGGGGAAGAAAACGCGTGACTTAATGGTGAGGAAAAATGCTGCCCAGGAACCAAAATGTTTTTTGAAGCCAAATTTTTTTTTTGAAACCAAATGCAAAAATGCACACCAGGATGAGTTTCGCGATGAAATTCCATGTCTAAAAATGGTGTTGCTTCCACTTTTTAAAAATCGAGCCTTTTTGGTGCCTGGAGAAGAAAATGCGTGACTTAATGGTCAGGAAAAATGCTGCCCAGGAACCTAAATGTTTTTTGAAGCCAATTTTTTTTTTTTGAAACCAAATGCAAAAACGGACACCAGGATGAGTTTCGGGATGAAATTCCATGTCTAAAAATGGTGTTTCTTCCACTTTTTAAAAATCGAGCGTTTTTGGTGCCTGGGGAAGAAAACGCGTGACTTAATAGTCAGGAAAAATGCTGCCCAGGAACCAAAATGTTTTTTGAAGCCAATTTTTTTTTTTGTAACCAAATGCAAAAATGCACACCAGGATGAGTTTCGGGATGAAATTCCATGTCTAAAAATGGTGTTGCTTCCACTTTTTAAAAATCGAGCCTTTTTGGTGCCTGGGAAAGAAAACGCGTGACTTAATGGTCAGGAAAAATGCTGCCCAGGAACCAAAATGTTTTTTGAAGCCAATTTTTTTTTTGTAACCAAATGGAAAAATGCACACCAGGATGAGTTTCGGGATGAAATTCCATGTCTAAAAATGGTGTTGCTTCCACTTTTTAAAAATCGAGCCTTTTTGGTGCCTGGGGAAGAAAACGCGTGACTTAATGGTCAGGAAAAATGCTGCCCAGGAACCAAAATGTTTTTTGAAGCCAATTTTTTTTTTTGTAACCAAATGCAAAAATGCACACCAGGATGAGTTTCGGGATGAAATTCCATGTCTAAAAATGGTGTTGCTTCCACTTTTTAAAAATCGAGCCTTTTTGGTGCCTGGGGAAGAAAACGCGTGACTTAATGGTCAGGAAAAATGCTGCCCAGGAACCAAAATGATTTTTGAAGCCAATTTTTTTTTTTGAAACCAAATGCAAAAACGGACACCAGGATGAGTTTCGGGATGAAATTCCATGTCTAAAAATGGTGTTGCTTCCACTTTTTAAAAATCGAACCTTTTTGGTGCCTGGGGAAGAAAACGCGTGACTTAATGGTCAGGAAAAATGCTGCCCAGGAACCAAAATGTTTTTTGAAGCCAATTTTTTTTTTGTAACCAAATGCAAAAATGCACACCAGGATGAGTTTCGGGATGAAATTCCATGTCTAAAAATGGTGTTGCTTCCACTTTTTAAAAATCGAGCCTTTTTGGTGCCTGGGGAAGAAAACGCGTGACTTAATGGTCAGGAAAAATGCTGCCCAGGAACCAAAATGTTTTTTGAAGCCAATTTTTTTTTTTGTAACCAAATGCAAAAATGCACACCAGGATGAGTTTCGGGATGAAATTCCATGTCTAAAAATGGTGTTGCTTCCACTTTTTAAAAATCGAGCCTTTTTGGTGCCTGGGGAAGAAAACGCGTGACTTAATGGTCAGGAAAAATGCTGCCCAGGAACCAAAATGTTTTTTGAAGCCAAATTTTTTTTTTGAAACCAAATGCAAAAATGCACACCAGGATGAGTTTCGCGATGAAATTCCATGTCTAAAAATGGTGTTGCTTCCACTTTTTAAAAATCGAGCCTTTTTGGTGCCTGGAGAAGAAAACGCGTGACTTAATGGTCAGGAAAAATGCTGCCCAGGAACCAAAATGTTTTTTGAAGCCAATTTTTTTTTTTGAAAACAAATGCAAAAACGGACACCAGGATGAGTTTCGGGATGAAATTCCATGTCTAAAAATGGTGTTTCTTCCACTTTTTAAAAATCGAGCCTTTTTGGTGCCTGGGAAAGAAAACGCGTGACTTAATGGTCAGGAAAAATGCTGCCCAGGAACCAAAATGTTTTTTGAAGCCAAATTTTTTTTTTGAAACCAAATGCAAAAACGGACACCAGGATGAGTTTCGGGATGAAATTCCATGTCTAAAAATGGTGTTGCTTCCACTTTTTAAAAATCGAGCCTTTTTGGTGCCTGGAGAAGAAAACGCGTGACTTAATGGTCAGGAAAAATGCTGCCCAGGAACCAAAATGTGTTTTGAAGCCAATTTTTTTTTTGTAACCAAATGCAAAAATGCACACCAGGATGAGTTTCGGGATGAAATTCCATGTCTAAAAATGGTGTTGCTTCCACTTTTTAAAAATCGAGCCTTTTTGGTGCCTGGGGAAGAAAACACGTGACTTAATGGTCAGGAAAAATGCTGCCCAGGAACCAAAATGTTTTTTGAAGCCAAATTTTTTTTTTGAAACCAAATGCAAAAACGGACACCAGGATGAGTTTCGGGATGAAATTCCATGTCTAAAAATGGTGTTGCTTCCACTTTTTAAAAATCGAGCCTTTTCGGTGCCTGGGGAAGAAAACGCGTGACTTAATGGTCAGGAAAAATGCTGCCCAGGAACCAAAATGTTTTTTGAAGCCAATTTTTTTTTTTGTAACCAAATGCAAAAATGCACACCAGGATGAGTTTCGCGATGAAATTCCATGTCTAAAAATGGTGTTGCTTCCACTTTTTAAAAATCGAGCCTTTTTGGTGCCTGGGGAAGAAAACGCGTGACTTAATGGTCAGGAAAAATGCTGCCCAGGAACCAAAATGTTTTTTGAAGCCAAATTTTTTTTTTGAAACAAAATGCAAAAATGCACACCAGGATGAGTTTCGCGATGAAATTCCATGTCTAAAAATGGTGTTGCTTCCACTTTTTAAAAATCGAGCCTTTTCGGTGCCTGGGGAAGAAAACGCGTGACTTAATGGTCAGGAAAAATTCTGCCCAGGAACCAAAATGTGTTTTGAAGCCAATTTTTTTTTTGAAACCAAATGGAAAAATGCACACCAGGATGAGTTTCGGGATGAAATTCCATGTCTAAAAATGGTGTTTCTTCCACTTTTTAAAAATTGAGACTTTTTGGTGCCTGGGGAAGAAAACGCGTGACTTAATGGTCAGGAAAAATGCTGCCCAGGAACCAAAATGTTTTTTGAAGCCAAATTTTTTTTTTGAAACCAAATGCAAAAACGGACACCAGGATGAGTTTCGGGATGAAATTCCATGTCTAAAAATGGTGTTGCTTCCACTTTTTAAAAATCGAGCCTTTTTGGTGCCTGGGGAAGAAAACGCGTGACTTAATGGTCAGGAAAAATGCTGCCCAGGAACCAAAATGTTTTTTGAAGCCAATTTTTTTTTTTGAAACCAAATGCAAAAACGGACACCAGGATGAGTTTCGGGATGAAATTCCATGTCTAAAAATGGTGTTGCTTCCACTTTTTAAAAATCGAGCCTTTTTGGTGCCTGGGGAAGAAAACGCGTGACTTAATGGTCAGGAAAAATGCTGCCCAGGAACCAAAATGTTTTTTGAAGCCAAATTTTTTTTTTGAAACCAAATGCAAAAATGCACACCAGGATGAGTTTCGCGATGAAATTCCATGTCTAAAAATGGTGTTGCTTCCACTTTTTAAAAATCGAGCCTTTTTGGTGCCTGGAGAAGAAAACGCGTGACTTAATGGTCAGGAAAAATGCTGCCCAGGAACCAAAATGTTTTTTGAAGCCAATTTTTTTTTTGTAACCAAATGCAAAAACGGACACCAGGATGAGTTTCGGGATGAAATTCCATGTCTAAAAATGGTGTTTCTTCCACTTTTTAAAAATTGAGACTTTTTGGTGCCTGGGGAAGAAAACGCGTGACTTAATGGTCAGGAAAAATGCTGCCCAGGAACCAAAATGTTTTTTGAAGCCAAATTTTTTTTTTGAAACCAAATGCAAAAATGCACACCAGGATGAGTTTCGGGATGAAATTCCATGTCTAAAAATGGTGTTGCTTCCACTTTTTAAAAATCGAGCCTTTTTGGTGCCTGGAGAAGAAAACGCGTGACTTAATGGTCAGGAAAAATGCTGCCCAGGAACCAAAATGTTTTTTGAAGCCAATTTTTTTTTTTGTAACCAAATGCAAAAATGCACACCAGGATGAGTTTCGGGATGAAATTCCATGTCTAAAAATGGTGTTGCTTCCACTTTTTAAAAATCGAGCCTTTTTGGTGCCTGGGGAAGAAAACGCGTGACTTAATGGTCAGGAAAAATGCTGCCCAGGAACCAAAATGTTTTTTGAAGCCAAATTTTTTTTTGAAACCAAATGCAAAAACGGACACCAGGATGAGTTTCGCGATGAAATTCCATGTCTAAAAATGGTGTTGCTTCCACTTTTTAAAAATCGAGCGTTTTTGGTGCCTCGGGAAGAAAACGCGTGACTTAATGGTCAGGAAAAATGCTGCCGTGGAACCAAAATGTTTTTTGAAGCCAAATTTTTTTTTTTGTAACGAAATGCAAAAACGCACACCAGGATGAGTTTCGGGATGAAATTCCATGTCTAAAAATGGTGTTGCTTCCACTTTTTAAAAATCGAGACTTTTTGGTGCCTGGGGAAGAAAACGCGTGACTTAATGGTCAGGAAAAATGCTGCCCAGGAACCAAAATGTTTTTTGAAGCCAAATTTTTTTTTTGAAACCAAATGCAAAAACGGACACCAGGATGAGTTTCGGGATGAAATTCCATGTCTAAAAATGGTGTTGCTTCCACTTTTTAAAAATCGAGCCTTTTTGGTGCCTGGGGAAGAAAACGCGTGACTTAATGGTCAGGAAAAATGCTGCCCAGGAACCAAAATGTTTTTTGAAGCCAATTTTTTTTTTTGAAACCAAATGCAAAAACGGACACCAGGATGAGTTTCGGGATGAAATTCCATGTCTAAAAATGGTGTTGCTTCCACTTTTTAAAAATCGAGCCTTTTTGGTGCCTGGGGAAGAAAACGCGTGACTTAATGGTCAGGAAAAATGCTGCCCAGGAACCAAAATGTTTTTTGAAGCCAAATTTTTTTTTTGAAACCAAATGCAAAAATGCACACCAGGATGAGTTTCGCGATGAAATTCCATGTCTAAAAATGGTGTTGCTTCCACTTTTTAAAAATCGAGCCTTTTTGGTGCCTGGAGAAGAAAACGCGTGACTTAATGGTCAGGAAAAATGCTGCCCAGGAACCAAAATGTTTTTTGAAGCCAATTTTTTTTTTGTAACCAAATGCAAAAACGGACACCAGGATGAGTTTCGGGATGAAATTCCATGTCTAAAAATGGTGTTTCTTCCACTTTTTAAAAATTGAGACTTTTTGGTGCCTGGGGAAGAAAACGCGTGACTTAATGGTCAGGAAAAATGCTGCCCAGGAACCAAAATGTTTTTTGAAGCCAAATTTTTTTTTTGAAACCAAATGCAAAAACGGACACCAGGATGAGTTTCGGGATGAAATTCCATGTCTAAAAATGGTCTTGCTTTCACTTTTTAAAAATCGAGCCTTTTTGGTGCCTGGGGAAGAAAACGCGTGACTTAATGGTCAGGAAAAATGCTGCCCAGGAACCAAAATGTTTTTTGAAGCCAAATTTTTTTTTTGAAACCAAATGCAAAAATGCACACCAGGATGAGTTTCGGGATGAAATTCCATGTCTAAAAATGGTGTTGCTTCCACTTTTTAAAAATCGAGCCTTTTTGGTGCCTGGAGAAGAAAACGCGTGACTTAATGGTCAGGAAAAATGCTGCCCAGGAACCAAAATGTTTTTTGAAGCCAATTTTTTTTTTTGTAACCAAATGCAAAAATGCACACCAGGATGAGTTTCGGGATGAAATTCCATGTCTAAAAATGGTGTTGCTTCCACTTTTTAAAAATCGAGCCTTTTTGGTGCCTGGGGAAGAAAACGCGTGACTTAATGGTCAGGAAAAATGCTGCCCAGGAACCAAAATGTTTTTTGAAGCCAAATTTTTTTTTGAAACCAAATGCAAAAACGGACACCAGGATGAGTTTCGCGATGAAATTCCATGTCTAAAAATGGTGTTGCTTCCACTTTTTAAAAATCGAGCGTTTTTGGTGCCTCGGGAAGAAAACGCGTGACTTAATGGTCAGGAAAAATGCTGCCGTGGAACCAAAATGTTTTTTGAAGCCAAATTTTTTTTTTTGTAACGAAATGCAAAAACGCACACCAGGATGAGTTTCGGGATGAAATTCCATGTCTAAAAATGGTGTTGCTTCCACTTTTTAAAAATCGAGACTTTTTGGTGCCTGGGGAAGAAAACGCGTGACTTAATGGTCAGGAAAAATGCTGCCCAGGAACCAAAATGTTTTTTGAAGCCAAATTTTTTTTTTGAAACCAAATGCAAAAACGGACACCAGGATGAGTTTCGGGATGAAATTCCATGTCTAAAAATGGTGTTGCTTCCACTTTTTAAAAATCGAGCCTTTTTGGTGCCTGGGGAAGAAAACGCGTGACTTAATGGTCAGGAAAAATGCTGCCCAGGAACCAAAATGTTTTTTGAAGCCAAATTTTTTTTTTGAAACCAAATGCAAAAATGCACACCAAGATGAGTTTCGCGATGAAATTCCATGTCTAAAAATGGTGTTGCTTCCACTTTTTAAAAATCGAGCCTTTTTGGTGCCTGGAGAAGAAAACGCGTGACTTAATGGTCAGGAAAAATGCTGCCCAGGAACCAAAATGTTTTTTGAAGCCAATTTTTTTTTTTGAAACCAAATGCAAAAACGGACACCAGGATGAGTTTCGGGATGAAATTCCATGTCTAAAAATGGTGTTTCTTCCACTTTTTAAAAATCGAGCGTTTTAGGTGCCTGGGGAAGAAAACGCGTGACTTAATGGTCAGGAAAAATGCTGCCCAGGAACCAAAATGTTTTTTGAAGCCAATTTTTTTTTTGTAACCAAATGCAAAAATGCACACCAGGATGAGTTTCGGGATGAAATTCCATGTCTAAAAATGGTGTTGCTTCCACTTTTTAAAAATCGAGCCTTTTTGGTGCCTGGGGAAGAAAACGCGTGACTTAATGGTCAGGAAAAATGCTGCCCAGGAACCAAAATGTTTTTTGAAGCCAATTTTTTTTTTGTAACCAAATGCAAAAACGGACACCAGGATGAGTTTCGCGATGAAATTCCATGTCTAAAAATGGTGTTGCTTCCACTTTTTAAAAATCGAGCCTTTTTGGTGCCTGGGGAAGAAAACGCGTGACTTAATGGTCAGGAAAAATGCTGCCATGGAACCAAAATGTTTTTTGAAGCCAAATTTTTTTTTTTGTAACGAAATGCAAAAACGCACACCAGGATGAGTTTCGGGATGAAATTCCATGTCTAAAAATGGTGTTGCTTCCACTTTTTAAAAATCGAGACTTTTTGGTGCCTGGGGAAGAAAACGCGTGACTTAATGGTCAGGAAAAATGCTGCCCAGGAACCAAAATGTTTTTTGAAGCCAATTTTTTTTTTTGTAACCAAATGCAAAAACGGACACCAGGATGAGTTTCGCGATGAAATTCCATGTCTAAAAATGGTGTTGCTTCCACTTTTTCAAAATTGAGACTTTTTGGTGCCTGGGGAAGAAAACGCGTGACTTAATGGTCAGGAAAAATGCTGCCCAGGAACCAAAATGTTTTTTGAAGCCAATTTTTTTTTTTTGAAACCAAATGCAAAAACGGACACCAGGATGAGTTTCGGAATGAAATTCCATGTCTAAAAATGGTGTTGCTTCCACTTTTTAAAAATCGAGCCTTTTCGGTGCTGGGGAAGAAAACGCGTGACTTAATGGTCAGGAAAAATGCTGCCCAGGAACCAAAATGTTTTTTGAAGCCAATTTTTTTTTTGTAACCAAATGCAAAAACGGACACCAGGATGAGTTTCGGGATGAAATTCCATATCTAAAAATGGTGTTTCTTCCACTTTTTAAAAATTGAGACTTTTTGGTGCCTGGGGAAGAAAACGCGTGACTTAATGGTCAGGAAAAATGCTGCCCAGGAACCAAAATGTGTTTTGAAGCCAATTTTTTTTTTTTGAAACCAAATGCAAAAACGGACACCAGGATGAGTTTCGGGATGAAATTCCATGTCTAAAAATGGTGTTGCTTCCACTTTTTAAAAATCGAGCCTTTTCGGTGCCTGGGGAAGAAAACGCGTGACTTAATGGTCAGGAAAAATGCTTCCCAGGAACCAAAATGTTTTTTGAAGCCAATTTTTTTTTTTGTAACCAAATGCAAAAACGCACACGAGGATGAGTTTCGGGAGGAAATTCCATGTCTAAAAATGGTGTTTCTTCCACTTTTTAAAAATCGAGCCTTTTTGTTGCCTGGGGAAGAAAACACGTGACTTAATGGTCAGAAAAAATGCTGCCCAGGAACCAAAATGTGTTTTGAAGCCAATTTTTTTTTTGTAACCAAATGCAAAAATGCACACCAGGATGAGTTTCGGGATGAAATTCCATGTCTAAAAATGGTGTTGCTTCCACTTTTTAAAAATCGAGCCTTTTTGGTGCCTGGGGAAGAAAACGCGTGACTTAATGGTCAGGAAAAATGCTGCCCAGGAACCAAAATGTTTTTTGAAGCCAAATTTTTTTTTTGAAACCAAATGCAAAAATGCACACCAGGATGAGTTTCGTGATGAAATTCCATGTCTAAAAATGGTGTTGCTTCCACTTTTTAAAAATTGAGCCTTTTCGGTGCCTGGGGAAGAAAACGCGTGACTTAATGGTCAGGAAAAATGCTGCCCAGGAACCAAAATGTGTTTTGAAGCCAATTTTTTTTTTGAAACCAAATGCAAAAATGCACACCAGGATGAGTTTCGGGATGAAATTCCATGTCTAAAAATGGTGTTTCTTCCACTTTTTAAAAATTGAGACTTTTTGGTGCCTGGGGAAGAAAACGCGTGACTTAATGGTCAGGAAAAATGCTGCCCAAGAACCAAAATGTTTTTTGAAGCCAATTTTTTTTTTTGAAACCAAATGCAAAAACGGACACCAGGATGAGTTTCGGGATGAAATTCCATGTCTAAAAATGGTGTTGCTTCCACTTTTTAAAAATCGAGCCTTTTTGGTGCCTGGGGAAGAAAACGCGTGACTTAATGGTCAGGAAAAATGCTGCCCAGGAACCAAAATGTTTTTTGAAGCCAATTTTTTTTTTGTAACCAAATGCAAAAACGGACACCAGGATGAGTTTCGGGATGAAATTCCATGTCTAAAAATGGTGTTGCTTCCACTTTTTAAAAATCGAGCCTTTTTGGTGCCTGGGGAAGAAAACGCGTGACTTAATGGTCAGGAAAAATGCTGCCGTGGAACCAAAATGTTTTTTGAAGCCAAATTTTTTTTTTTGTAACGAAATGCAAAAACGCACACCAGGATGAGTTTTGGGATGAAATTCCATGTCTAAAAATGGTGTTGCTTCCACTTTTTAAAAATCGAGACTTTTTGGTGCCTGGGGAAGAAAACGCGTGACTTAATGGTCAGGAAAAATGCTGCCCAGGAACCAAAATGTTTTTTGAAGCCAATTTTTTTTTTTGTAACCAAATGCAAAAACGGACACCAGGATGAGTTTCGGGATGAAATTCCATGTCTAAAAATGGTGTAGCTTCCACTTTTTAAAAATCGAGCCTTTTTGTTGCCTGGAGAAGAAAACGCGTGACTTAATGGTCAGGAAAAATGCTGCCCAGGAACCAAAATGTTTTTTGAAGCCAATTTTTTTTTTTTGAAACCAAATGCAAAAACGGACACCAGGATGAGTTTCGGGATGAAATTCCATGTCTAAAAATGGTGTTTCTTCCACTTTTTAAAAATCGAGCCTTTTTGGTGCCTGGGGAAGAAAACGTGTGACTTAATGGTCAGGAAAAATGCTGCCCAGGAACCAAAATGTTTTTTGAAGCCAATTTTTTTTTTGTAACCAAATGCAAAAATGCACACCAGGATGAGTTTCGGGATGAAATTCCATGTCTAAAAATGGTGTTTCTTCCACTTTTTAAAAATTGAGACTTTTTGGTGCCTGGGGAAGAAAACGCGTGACTTAATGGTCAGGAAAAATGCTGCCCAGGAACCAAAATGTTTTTTGAAGCCAAATTTTTTTTTTGAAACCAAATGCAAAAACGGACACCAGGATGAGTTTCGGGATGAAATTCCATGTCTAAAAATGGTGTTGCTTTCACTTTTTAAAAATCGAGCCTTTTTGGTGCCTGGGGAAGAAAACGCGTGACTTAATGGTCAGGAAAAATGCTGCCCAGGAACCAAAATGTTTTTTGAAGCCAAATTTTTTTTTTGAAACCAAATGCAAAAATGCACACCAGGATGAGTTTCGGGATGAAATTCCATGTCTAAAAATGGTGTTGCTTCCACTTTTTAAAAATCGAGCCTTTTTGGTGCCTGGAGAAGAAAACGCGTGACTTAATGGTCAGGAAAAATGCTGCCCAGGAACCAAAATGTTTTTTGAAGCCAATTTTTTTTTTTGTAACCAAATGCAAAAATGCACACCAGGATGAGTTTCGGGATGAAATTCCATGTCTAAAAATGATGTTGCTTCCACTTTTTAAAAATCGAGCCTTTTTGGTGCCTGGGGAAGAAAACGCGTGACTTAATGGTCAGGAAAAATGCTGCCCAGGAACCAAAATGTTTTTTGAAGCCAAATTTTTTTTTTGAAACCAAATGCAAAAACGGACACCAGGATGAGTTTCGCGATGAAATTCCATGTCTAAAAATGGTGTTGCTTCCACTTTTTAAAAATCGAGCCTTTTTGGTGCCTCGGGAAGAAAACGCGTGACTTAATGGTCAGGAAAAATGCTGCCCAGGAACCAAAATGTTTTTTGAAGCCAAATTTTTTTTTTGAAACCAAATGCAAAAACGGACACCAGGATGAGTTTCGGGATGAAATTCCATGTCTAAAAATGGTGTTGCTTCCACTTTTTAAAAATCGAGCCTTTTTGGTGCCTGGGGAAGAAAACGCGTGACTTAATGGTCAGGAAAAATGCTGCCCAGGAACCAAAATGTTTTTTGAAGCCAAATTTTTTTTTTGAAACCAAATGCAAAAATGCACACCAAGATGAGTTTCGCGATGAAATTCCATGTCTAAAAATGGTGTTGCTTCCACTTTTTAAAAATCGAGCCTTTTCGGTGCCTGGGGAAGAAAACGCGTGACTTAATGGTCAGGAAAAATGCTGCCCAGGAAACAAAATGTTTTTTGAAGCCAATTTTTTTTTTTGAAACCAAATGCAAAAACGGACCCCCGGATGAGTTTCGGGATGAAATTCCATGTCTAAAAATGGTGTTTCTCTCACTTTTTAAAAATCGAGACTTTTTGGTGCCTGGGGAAGAAAACGCGTGACTTAATGGTCAGGAAAAATGCTTCCCAGGAACCAAAATGTTTTTTGAAGCCAATTTTTTTTTTGTAACCAAATGCAAAAATGCACACCAGGATGAGTTTTGGGATGAAATTCCACGTCTAAAAATGGTGTTGCTTCCACTTTTTAAAAATCGAGCCTTTTTGTTGCCTGGGGAAGAAAACGCGTGACTTAATGGTCAGGAAAAATGCTGCCCAGGAACCAAAATGTTTTTTGAAGCCAATTTTTTTTTTTGAAACCAAATGCAAAAACGGACACCAGGATGAGTTTCGGGATGAAATTCCATGTCTAAAAATGGTGTTGCTTCCACTTATTAAAAATCGAGCCTTTTCGGTGCCTGGGGAAGAAAACGCGTGACTTAATGGCCAGGAAAAATGCTGCCCAGGAACCAAAATGTTTTTTGAAGCCAATTTTTTTTTTTGAAACCAAATGCAAAAATGCACACCAGGATGAGTTTTGGGATGAAATTCCATGTCTAAAAATGGTGTTGCTTCCACTTTTTAAAAATCGAGCCTTTTTGTTGCCTGGGGAAGAAAACGCGTGACTTAATGGTCAGGAAAAATGCTGCCCAGGAACCAAAATGTTTTTTGAAGCCAAATTTTTTTTTTGAAACCAAATGCAAAAACGGACACCAGGATGAGTTTCGGGATGAAATTCCATGTCTAAAAATGGTGTTGCTTCCACTTTTTAAAAATCGAGCCTTTTTGTTGCCTGGAGAAGAAAACGCGTGACTTAATGGTCAGGAAAAATGCTGCCCAGGAACCAAAATGTTTTTTGAAGCCAATTTTTTTTTTTTGAAACCAAATGCAAAAACGGACACCAGGATGAGTTTCGGGATGAAATTCCATGTCTAAAAATGGTGTTTCTTCCACTTTTTAAAAATCGAGCCTTTTTGGTGCCTGGGGAAGAAAACGTGTGACTTAATGGTCAGGAAAAATGCTGCCCAGGAACCAAAATGTTTTTTGAAGCCAATTTTTTTTTTGTAACCAAATGCAAAAATGCACACCAGGATGAGTTTCGGGATGAAATTCCATGTCTAAAAATGGTGTTGCTTCCACTTTTTAAAAATCGAGCCTTTTTGGTGCCTGGGGAAGAAAACGCGTGACTTAATGGTCAGGAAAAATGCTGCCCAGGAACCAAAATGTTTTTTGAAGCCAATTTTTTTTTTGTAACCAAATGCAAAAACGGACACCAGGATGAGTTTCGCGATGAAATTCCATGTCTAAAAATGGTGTTGCTTCCACTTTTTAAAAATCGAGCCTTTTTGGTGCCTGGGGAAGAAAATGCGTGACTTAATGGTCAGGAAAAATGCTGCCCAGGAACCAAAATGTTTTTTGAAGCCAATTTTTTTTTTGTAACCAAATGCAAAAACGGACACCAGGATGAGTTTCGCGATGAAATTCCATATCTAAAAATGGTGTTGCTTCCACTTTTTAAAAATCGAGCCTTTTTGGTGCCTGGGGAAGAAAACGCGTGTCTTAATGGTCAGGAAAAATGCTGCCGTGGAACCAAAATGTTTTTTGAAGCCAAATTTTTTTTTTGTAACCAAATGCAAAAACGGACACCAGGATGAGTTTCGGGATGAAATTCCATGTCTAAAAATGGTGTTGCTTCCACTTTTTAAAAATCGAGACTTTTTGGTGCCTGGGGAAGAAAACGCGTGACTTAATGGTCAGGAAAAGTGCTGCCCAGGAACCAAAATGTTTTTTGAAGCCAAATTTTTTTTTTGTAACCAAATGCAAAAACGGACAGCAGGATGAGTTTCGGGATGAAATTCCATGTCTAAAAATGGTGTTGCTTCCACTTTTTTAAAATTGAGACTTTTTGGTGCCTGGGGAAGAAAACGCGTGACTTAATGGTCAGGAAAAATGCTGCCCAGGAACCAAAATGTGTTTTGAAGCCAATTTTTTTTTTTGAAACCAAATGCAAAAACGGACACCAGGATGAGTTTCGGGATGAAATTCCATGTCTAAAAATGGTGTTGCTTCCACTTATTAAAAATCGAGCCTTTTCGGTGCCTGGGGAAGAAAACGCGTGACTTAATGGCCAGGAAAAATGCTGCCCAGGAACCAAAATGTTTTTTGAAGCCAATTTTTTTTTTTGAAACCAAATGCAAAAACGGACACCAGGATGAGTTTCGGGATGAAATTCCATGTCTAAAAATGGTATTTCTTCCACTTTTTAAAAATTGAGACTTTTTGGTGCCTGGGGAAGAAAACGCGTGACTTAATGGTCAGGAAAAATGCTGCCCAGGAACCAAAATGTGTTTTGAAGCCAATTTTTTTTTTTTTGAAACCAAATGCAAAAACGGACACCAGGATGAGTTTCGGGATGAAATTCCATGTCTAAAAATGGTGTTGCTTCCACTTTTTAAAAATCGAGCCTTTTCGGTGCCTGGGGAAGAAAACGCGTGACTTAATGGTCAGGAAAAATGCTGCCCAGGAACCAAAATGTTTTTTGAAGCCAATTTTTTTTTTGAAACCAAATGCAAAAACGGACACCAGGATGAGTTTCGGGATGAAATTCCATGTCTAAAAATGGTGTTTCTTCCACTTTTTAAAAATCGAGCCTTTTTGGTGCCTGGGGAAGAAAACGCGTGACTTAATGGTCAGGAAAAATGCTGCCCAGGAACCAAAATGTTTTTTGAAGCCAAGTTTTCTTTTGTAACCAAATGCAAAAACGGACACCAGGATGAGTTTCGGGATGAAATTCCATGTCTAAAAATGGTGTTGCTTCCACTTTTTTAAAATTGAGACTTTTTGGTGCCTGGGGAAGAAAACACGTGACTTAATGGTCAGGAAAAATGCTGCCCAGGAACCAAAATGTTTTTTGAAGCCAATTTTTTTTTTGAAACCAAATGCAAAAACGGACACCAGGATGAGTTTCGGGATGAAATTCCATGTCTAAAAATGGTGTTGCTTCCACTTTTTAAAAATCGAGCCTTTTTGGTGCCTGGGGAAGAAAATGCGTGACTTAATGGTCAGGAAAAATGCTGCCCAGGAACCAAAATGTTTTTTGAAGCCAAGTTTTCTTTTGTAACCAAATGCAAAAATGCACACCAGGATGAGTTTCGGGATGAAATTCCATGTCTAAAAATGGTGTTGCTTCCACTTTTTAAAAATCGAGCCTTTTTGGTGCCTGGAGAAGAAAACGCGTGACTTAATGGTCAGGAAAAATGCTGCCCAGGAACCAAAATGTTTTTTGAAGCCAATTTTTTTTTTTTGAAACCAAATGCAAAAATGGACACCAGGATGATTTTCGGGATGAAATTCCATGTCTAAAAATGGTGTTTCTTCCACTTTTTAAAAATCGAGCGTTTTTGGTGCCTGGGGAAGAAAACGCGTGACTTAATGGTCAGGAAAAATGCTGCCCAGGAACCAAAATGTTTTTTGAAGCCAATTTTTTTTTTGTAACCAAATGCAAAAATGCACACCAGGATGAGTTTCGGGATGAAATTCCATGTCTAAAAATGGTGTTGCTTCCACTTTTTAAAAATCGAGCCTTTTTGGTGCCTGGGGAAGAAAACGCGTGACTTAATGGTCAGGAAAAATGCTGCCCAGGAACCAAAATGTTTTTTGAAGCCAATTTTTTTTTTGTAACCAAATGCAAAAACGGACACCAGGATGAGTTTCGCGATGAAATTCCATGTCTAAAAATGGTGTTGCTTCCACTTTTTAAAAATCGAGCCTTTTTGGTGCCTGGGGAAGAAAACGCGTGACTTAATGGTCAGGAAAAATGCTGCCCAGGAACCAAAATGTTTTTTGAAGCCAATTTTTTTTTTGTAACCAAATGCAAAAACGGACACCAGGATGAGTTTCGTGATGAAATTCTATGTCTAAAAATGGTGTTGCTTCCACTTTTTAAAAATCGAGCCTTTTCGGTGCCTGGGGAAGAAAACGCGTGACTTAATGGTCAGGAAAAATGCTGCCCAGGAACCAAAATGTTTTTTGAAGCCAATTTTTTTTTTGTAACCAAATGCAAAAACGGACACCAGGATGAGTTTCGGGATGAAATTCCATGTCTAAAAATGGTGTTGCTTCCACTTTTTTAAAATTGAGACTTTTTGGTGCCTGGGGAAGAAAACACGTGACTTAATGGTCAGGAAAAATGCTGCCCAGGAACCAAAATGTGTTTTGAAGCCAATTTTTTTTTTTTGAAACCAAATGCAAAAACGGACACCAGGATGAGTTTCGGGATGAAATTCCATGTCTAAAAATGGTGTTGCTTCCACTTTTTAAAAATCAAGCCTTTTCGGTGCCTGGGGAAGAAAACGCGTGACTTAATGGTCAGGAAAAATGCTGCCCAGGAACCAAAATGTTTTTTGAAGCCAATTTTTTTTTTGTAACCAAATGCAAAAACGGACACCAGGATGAGTTTCGCGATGAAATTCCATGTCTAAAAATGGTGTTGCTTCCACTTTTTAAAAATCGAGCCTTTTTGGTGCCTGGGGAATAAAACGCGTGTCTTAATGGTCAGGAAAAGTGCTGCCCAGGAACCAAAATGTTTTTTGAAGCCAAATTTTTTTTTTGTAACCAAATGCAAAAATGGACACCAGGATGAGTTTCGGGATGAAATTCCATGTCTAAAAATGGTGTTGCTTCCACTTTTTTAAAATTGAGACTTTTTGGTGCCTGGGGAAGAAAACGCGTGACTTAATGGTCAGGAAAAATGCTGCCCAGGAACCAAAATGTGTTTTGAAGCCAATTTTTTTTTTTTTTGAAACCAAATGCAAAAACGGACACCAGGATGAGTTTCGGGATGAAATTCCATGTCTAAAAATGGTGTTGCTTCCACTTTTTAAAAATCGAGCCTTTTCGGTGCCTGGGGAAGAAAACGCGTGACTTAATGGCCAGGAAAAATGCTGCCCAGGAACCAAAAAGTTTTTTGAAGCCAATTTTTTTTTTTGAAACCAAATGCAAAAACGGACACCAGGATGAGTTTCGGGATGAAATTCCATGTCTAAAAATGGTGTTGCTTCCACTTTTTAAAAATCGAGCCTTTTTGGTGCCTGGGGAAGAAAACGCGTGACTTAATGGTCAGGAAAAATGCTGCCCAGGAACCAAAATGTTTTTTGAAGCCAATTTTTTTTTTGTAACCAAATGCAAAAATGCACACCAGGATGAGTTTCGGGATGAAATTCCATGTCTAAAAATGGTGTTGCTTCCACTTTTTAAAAATCGAGCCTTTTTGGTGCCTGGAGAAGAAAACGCGTGACTTAATGGTCAGGAAAAATGCTGCCCAGGAACCAAAATGTTTTTTGAAGCCAAATTTTTTTTTTGTAACCAAATGCAAAAACGGACACCAGGATGAGTTTCGGGATGAAATTCCATGTCTAAAAATGGTGTTGCTTCCACTTTTTACAAATTGAGACTTTTTGGTGCCTGGGGAAGAAAACGCGTGACTTAATGGTCAGGAAAAATGCTGCCCAGGAACCAAAATGTTTTTTGAAGCCAATTTTTTTTTTTGAAACCAAATGCAAAAACGGACACCAGGATGAGTTTCGGGATGAAATTCCATGTCTAAAAATGGTGTTGCTTCCACTTTTTAAAAATCGAGCCTTTTCGGTGCCTGGGGAAGAAAACGCGTGACTTAATGGTCAGGAAAAATGCTGCCCAGGAACCAAAATGTTTTTTGAAGCCAATTTTTTTTTTGTAACCAAATGCAAAAACGGACACCAGGATGAGTTTCGCGATGAAATTCCATGTCTAAAAATGGTGTTGCTTCCACTTTTTAAAAATCGAGCCTTTTTGGTGCCTGGGGAAGAAAACGGGTGTCTTAATGGTCAGGAAAAGTGCTGCCCAGGAACCAAAATGTTTTTTGAAGCCAAATTTTTTTTTTGTAACCAAATGCAAAAATGGACACCAGGATGAGTTTCGGGATGAAATTCCATGTCTAAAAATGGTGTTGCTTCCACTTTTTTAAAATTGAGACTTTTTGGTGCCTGGGGAAGAAAACGCGTGACTTAATGGTCAGGAAAAATGCTGCCCAGGAACCAAAATGTGTTTTGAAGCCAATTTTTTTTTTTTTGAAACCAAATGCAAAAACGGACACCAGGATGAGTTTCGGGATGAAATTCCATGTCTAAAAATGGTGTTGCTTCCACTTTTTAAAAATCGAGCCTTTTCGGTGCCTGGGGAAGAAAACGCGTGACTTAATGGCCAGGAAAAATGCTGCCCAGGAACCAAAAAGTTTTTTGAAGCCAATTTTTTTTTTTGAAACCAAATGCAAAAACGGACACCAGGATGAGTTTCGGGATGAAATTCCATGTCTAAAAATGGTGTTTCTTCCACTTTTTAAAAATCGAGCCTTTTTGGTGCCTGGGGAAGAAAACGCGTGACTTAATGGTCAGGAAAAATGCTGCCCAGGAACCAAAATGTTTTTTGAAGCCAATTTTTTTTTTGTAACCAAATGCAAAAATGCACACCAGGATGAGTTTCGGGATGAAATTCCATGTCTAAAAATGGTGTTGCTTCCACTTTTTAAAAATCGAGCCTTTTTGGTGCCTGGAGAAGAAAACGCGTGACTTAATGGTCAGGAAAAATGCTGCCCAGGAACCAAAATGTTTTTTGAAGCCAAATTTTTTTTTTGTAACCAAATACAAAAACGGACACCAGGATGAGTTTCGGGATGAAATTCCATGTCTAAAAATGGTGTTGCTTCCACTTTTTACAAATTGAGACTTTTTGGTGCCTGGGGAAGAAAACGCGTGACTTAATGGTCAGGAAAAATTCTGCCCAGGAACCAAAATGTGTTTTGAAGCCAATTTTTTTTTTTTGAAACCAAATGCAAAAACGGACACCAGGATGAGTTTCGGGATGAAATTCCATGTCTAAAAATGGTGTTGCTTCCACTTTTTAAAAATCGAGCCTTTTCGGTGCCTGGGGAAGAAAACGCGTGACTTAATGGTCAGGAAAAATGCTGCCCAGGAACCAAAATGTTTTTTGAAGCCAATTTTTTTTTTTGAAACCAAATGCAAAAACGGACACCAGGATGAGTTTCGGGATGAAATTCCATGTCTAAAAATGGTGTTGCTTCCACTTTTTAAAAATCGAGCCTTTTCGGTGCCTGGGGAAGAAAACGCGTGACTTAATGGTCAGGAAAAATGCTGCCCAGGAACCAAAATGTTTTTTGAAGCCAATTTTTTTTTTGTAACCAAATGCAAAAACGGACACCAGGATGAGTTTCGCGATGAAATTCCATGTCTAAAAATGGTGTTGCTTCCACTTTTTAAAAATCGAGCCTTTTTGGTGCCTGGGGAAGAAAACGCGTGTCTTAATGGTCAGGAAAAGTGCTGCCCAGGAACCAAAATGTTTTTTGAAGCCAAATTTTTTTTTTGTAACCAAATGCAAAAATGGACACCAGGATGAGTTTCGGGATGAAATTCCATGTCTAAAAATGGTGTTGCTTCCACTTTTTTAAAATTGAGACTTTTTGGTGCCTGGGGAAGAAAACGCGTGACTTAATGGTCAGGAAAAATGCTGCCCAGGAACCAAAATGTGTTTTGAAGCCAATTTTTTTTTTTGAAACCAAATGCAAAAACGGACACCAGGATGAGTTTCGGGATGAAATTCCATGTCTAAAAATGGTGTTGCTTCCACTTTTTAAAAATCGAGCCTTTTCGGTGCCTGGGGAAGAAAACGCGTGACTTAATGGCCAGGAAAAATGCTGCCCAGGAACCAAAAAGTTTTTTGAAGCCAATTTTTTTTTTTGAAACCAAATGCAAAAATGGACACCAGGATGAGTTTCGGGATGAAATTCCATGTCTAAAAATGGTGTTGCTTCCACTTTTTTAAAATTGAGACTTTTTGGTGCCTGGGGAAGAAAACGCGTGACTTAATGGTCAGGAAAAATGCTGCCCAGGAACCAAAATGTGTTTTGAAGCCAATTTTTTTTTTTTTGAAACCAAATGCAAAAACGGACACCAGGATGAGTTTCGGGATGAAATTCCATGTCTAAAAATGGTGTTGCTTCCACTTTTTAAAAATCGAGCCTTTTCGGTGCCTGGGGAAGAAAACGCGTGACTTAATGGCCAGGAAAAATGCTGCCCAGGAACCAAAAAGTTTTTTGAAGCCAATTTTTTTTTTTGAAACCAAATGCAAAAACGGACACCAGGATGAGTTTCGGGATGAAATTCCATGTCTAAAAATGGTGTTTCTTCCACTTTTTAAAAATCGAGCCTTTTTGGTGCCTGGGGAAGAAAACGCGTGACTTAATGGTCAGGAAAAATGCTGCCCAGGAACCAAAATGTTTTTTGAAGCCAATTTTTTTTTTGTAACCAAATGCAAAAATGCACACCAGGATGAGTTTCGGGATGAAATTCCATGTCTAAAAATGGTGTTGCTTCCACTTTTTAAAAATCGAGCCTTTTTGGTGCCTGGAGAAGAAAACGCGTGACTTAATGGTCAGGAAAAATGCTGCCCAGGAACCAAAATGTTTTTTGAAGCCAAATTTTTTTTTTGTAACCAAATACAAAAACGGACACCAGGATGAGTTTCGGGATGAAATTCCATGTCTAAAAATGGTGTTGCTTCCACTTTTTACAAATTGAGACTTTTTGGTGCCTGGGGAAGAAAACGCGTGACTTAATGGTCAGGAAAAATTCTGCCCAGGAACCAAAATGTGTTTTGAAGCCAATTTTTTTTTTTTGAAACCAAATGCAAAAACGGACACCAGGATGAGTTTCGGGATGAAATTCCATGTCTAAAAATGGTGTTGCTTCCACTTTTTAAAAATCGAGCCTTTTCGGTGCCTGGGGAAGAAAACGCGTGACTTAATGGTCAGGAAAAATGCTGCCCAGGAACCAAAATGTTTTTTGAAGCCAATTTTTTTTTTTGAAACCAAATGCAAAAACGGACACCAGGATGAGTTTCGGGATGAAATTCCATGTCTAAAAATGGTGTTGCTTCCACTTTTTAAAAATCGAGCCTTTTCGGTGCCTGGGGAAGAAAACGCGTGACTTAATGGTCAGGAAAAATGCTGCCCAGGAACCAAAATGTTTTTTGAAGCCAATTTTTTTTTTGTAACCAAATGCAAAAACGGACACCAGGATGAGTTTCGCGATGAAATTCCATGTCTAAAAATGGTGTTGCTTCCACTTTTTAAAAATCGAGCCTTTTTGGTGCCTGGGGAAGAAAACGCGTGTCTTAATGGTCAGGAAAAGTGCTGCCCAGGAACCAAAATGTTTTTTGAAGCCAAATTTTTTTTTTGTAACCAAATGCAAAAATGGACACCAGGATGAGTTTCGGGATGAAATTCCATGTCTAAAAATGGTGTTGCTTCCACTTTTTTAAAATTGAGACTTTTTGGTGCCTGGGGAAGAAAACGCGTGACTTAATGGTCAGGAAAAATGCTGCCCAGGAACCAAAATGTGTTTTGAAGCCAATTTTTTTTTTTTGAAACCAAATGCAAAAACGGACACCAGGATGAGTTTCGGGATGAAATTCCATGTCTAAAAATGGTGTTGCTTCCACTTTTTAAAAATCGAGCCTTTTCGGTGCCTGGGGAAGAAAACGCGTGACTTAATGGCCAGGAAAAATGCTGCCCAGGAACCAAAAAGTTTTTTGAAGCCAATTTTTTTTTTTGAAACCAAATGCAAAAACGGACACCAGGATGAGTTTCGGGATGAAATTCCATGTCTAAAAATGGTGTTTCTTCCACTTTTTAAAAATCGAGCCTTTTTGGTGCCTGGGGAAGAAAACGCGTGACTTAATGGTCAGGAAAAATGCTGCCCAGGAACCAAAATGTTTTTTGAAGCCAATTTTTTTTTTGTAACCAAATGCAAAAATGCACACCAGGATGAGTTTCGGGATGAAATTCCATGTCTAAAAATGGTGTTGCTTCCACTTTTTAAAAATCGAGCCTTTTTGGTGCCTGGAGAAGAAAACGCGTGACTTAATGGTCAGGAAAAATGCTGCCCAGGAACCAAAATGTTTTTTGAAGCCAAATTTTTTTTTTGTAACCAAATGCAAAAACGGACACCAGGATGAGTTTCGGGATGAAATTCCATGTCTAAAAATGGTGTTGCTTCCACTTTTTACAAATTGAGACTTTTTGGTGCCTGGGGAAGAAAACGCGTGACTTAATGGTCAGGAAAAATTCTGCCCAGGAACCAAAATGTGTTTTGAAGCCAATTTTTTTTTTTTTGAAACCAAATGCAAAAACGGACACCAGGATGAGTTTCGGGATGAAATTCCATGTCTAAAAATGGTGTTGCTTCCACTTTTTAAAAATCGAGCCTTTTCGGTGCCTGGGGAAGAAAACGCGTGACTTAATGGTCAGGAAAAATGCTGCCCAGGAACCAAAATGTTTTTTGAAGCCAATTTTTTTTTTTGAAACCAAATGCAAAAACGGACACCAGGATGAGTTTCGGGATGAAATTCCATGTCTAAAAATGGTGTTTCTTCCACTTTTTAAAAATCGAGCCTTTTTGGTGCCTGGGGAAGAAAACGCGTGACTTAATGGTCAGGAAAAATGCTGCCCAGGAACCAAAATGTTTTTTGAAGCCAAGTTTTCTTTTGTAACCAAATGCAAAAATGCACATCAGGATGAGTTTCGGGATGAAATTCCATGTCTAAAAATGGTGTTGCTTCCACTTTTTAAAAATCGAGCCTTTTTGGTGCCTGGAGAAGAAAACGTGTGACTTAATGGTCAGGAAAAATGCTGCCCAGGAACCAAAATGTTTTTTGAAGCCAATTTTTTTTTTTTGAAACCAAATGCAAAAACGGACACCAGGATGAGTTTCGGGATGAAATTCCATGTCTAAAAATGGTGTTTCTTCCACTTTTTAAAAATCGAGCGTTTTTGGTGCCTGGGGAAGAAAACGCGTGACTTAATGGTCAGGAAAAATGCTGCCCAGGAACCAAAATGTTTTTTGAAGCCAATTTTTTTTTGTAACCAAATGCAAAAATGCACACCAGGATGAGTTTCGGGATGAAATTCCATGTCTAAAAATGGTGTTGCTTCCACTTTTTAAAAATCGAGCCTTTTTGGTGCCTGGGGAAGAAAACGCGTGACTTAATGGTCAGGAAAAATGCTGCCCAGGAACCAAAATGTTTTTTGAAGCCAATTTTTTTTTTGTAACCAAATGCAAAAACGGACACCAGGATGAGTTTCGCGATGAAATTCCATGTCTAAAAATGGTGTTGCTTCCACTTTTTAAAAATCGAGCCTTTTTGGTGCCTGGGGAAGAAAACGCGTGTCTTAATGGTCAGGAAAAATGCTAACGTGGAACCAAAATGTTTTTTGAAGCCAAATTTTTTTTTTGTAACCAAATGCAAAAACGGACACCAGGATGAGTTTCGGGATGAAATTCCATGTCTAAAAATGGTGTTGCTTCCACTTTTTAAAAATCGAGACTTTTTGGTGCCTGGGGAAGAAAACGCGTGACTTAATGGTCAGGAAAAATGCTGCCCAGGAACCAAAATGTGTTTTGAAGCCAATTTTTTTTTTTTGAAACCAAGTGCAAAAACGGACACCAGGATGAGTTTCGGGATGAAATTCCATGTCTAAAAATGGTGTTGCTTCCACTTTTTAAAAATCGAGCCTTTTCGGTGCCTGGGGAAGAAAACGCGTGACTTAATGGTCAGGAAAAATGCTGCCCAGGAACCAAAATGTTTTTTGAAGCCAATTTTTTTTTTGTAACCAAATGCAAAAACGGACACCAGGATGAGTTTCGCGATGAAATTCCATGTCTAAAAATGGTGTTGCTTCCACTTTTTAAAAATCGAGCCTTTTTGGTGCCTGGGGAAGAAAACGCGTGTCTTAATGGTCAGGAAAAGTGCTGCCCAGGAACCAAAATGTTTTTTGAAGCCAAATTTTTTTTTTGTAACCAAATGCAAAAATGGACACCAGGATGAGTTTCGGGATGAAATTCCATGTCTAAAAATGGTGTTGCTTCCACTTTTTTAAAATTGAGACTTTTTGGTGCCTGGGGAAGAAAACGCGTGACTTAATGGTCAGGAAAAATGCTGCCCAGGAACCAAAATGTTTTTTGAAGCCAATTTTTTTTTTTGAAACCAAATGCAAAAACGGACACCAGGATGAGTTTCGGGATGAAATTCCATGTCTAAAAATGGTGTTGCTTCCACTTTTTAAAAATCGAGCCTTTTCGGTGCCTGGGGAAGAAAACGCGTGACTTAATGGCCAGGAAAAATGCTGCCCAGGAACCAAAAAGTTTTTTGAAGCCAATTTTTTTTTTTGAAACCAAATGCAAAAACGGACACCAGGATGAGTTTCGGGATGAAATTCCATGTCTAAAAATGGTGTTGCTTCCACTTTTTAAAAATCGAGCCTTTTTGGTGCCTGGGGAAGAAAACGCGTGACTTAATGGTCAGGAAAAATGCTGCCCAGGAACCAAAATGTTTTTTGAAGCCAATTTTTTTTTTGTAACCAAATGCAAAAATGCACACCAGGATGAGTTTCGGGATGAAATTCCATGTCTAAAAATGGTGTTGCTTCCACTTTTTAAAAATCGAGCCTTTTTGGTGCCTGGAGAAGAAAACGCGTGACTTAATGGTCAGGAAAAATGCTGCCCAGGAACCAAAATGTTTTTTGAAGCCAAATTTTTTTTTTGTAACCAAATGCAAAAACGGACACCAGGATGAGTTTCGGGATGAAATTCCATGTCTAAAAATGGTGTTGCTTCCACTTTTTACAAATTGAGACTTTTTGGTGCCTGGGGAAGAAAACGCGTGACTTAATGGTCAGGAAAAATTCTGCCCAGGAACCAAAATGTGTTTTGAAGCCAATTTTTTTTTTTTTGAAACCAAATGCAAAAACGGACACCAGGATGAGTTTCGGGATGAAATTCCATGTCTAAAAATGGTGTTGCTTCCACTTTTTAAAAATCGAGCCTTTTCGGTGCCTGGGGAAGAAAACGCGTGACTTAATGATCAGGAAAAATGCTGCCCAGGAACCAAAATGTTTTTTGAAGCCAATTTTTTTTTTTGAAACCAAATGCAAAAACGGACACCAGGATGAGTTTCGGGATGAAATTCCATGTCTAAAAATGGTGTTTCTTCCACTTTTTAAAAATCGAGCCTTTTTGGTGCCTGGGGAAGAAAACGCGTGACTTAATGGTCAGGAAAAATGCTGCCCAGGAACCAAAATGTTTTTTGAAGCCAAGTTTTCTTTTGTAACCAAATGCAAAAATGCACATCAGGATGAGTTTCGGGATGAAATTCCATGTCTAAAAATGGTGTTGCTTCCACTTTTTAAAAATCGAGCCTTTTTGGTGCCTGGAGAAGAAAACGTGTGACTTAATGGTCAGGGAAAATGCTGCCCAGGAACCAAAATGTTTTTTGAAGCCAATTTTTTTTTTTGAAACCAAATGCAAAAACGGACACCAGGATGAGTTTCGGGATGAAATTCCATGTCTAAAAATGGTGTTTCTTCCACTTTTTAAAAATCGAGCGTTTTTGGTGCCTGGGGAAGAAAACGCGTGACTTAATGGTCAGGAAAAATGCTGCCCAGGAACCAAAATGTTTTTTGAAGCCAATTTTTTTTTGTAACCAAATGCAAAAATGCACACCAGGATGAGTTTCGGGATGAAATTCCATGTCTAAAAATGGTGTTGCTTCCACTTTTTAAAAATCGAGCCTTTTTGGTGCCTGGGGAAGAAAACGCGTGACTTAATGGTCAGGAAAAATGCTGCCCAGGAACCAAAATGTTTTTTGAAGCCAATTTTTTTTTTGTAACCAAATGCAAAAACGGACACCAGGATGAGTTTCGCGATGAAATTCCATGTCTAAAAATGGTGTTGCTTCCACTTTTTAAAAATCGAGCCTTTTTGGTGCCTGGGGAAGAAAACGCGTGACTTAATGGTCAGGAAAAATGCTGCCCAGGAACCAAAATGTTTTTTGAAGCCAATTTTTTTTTTGTAACCAAATGCAAAAACGGACACCAGGTTGAGTTTCGCGATGAAATTCCATGTCTAAAAATGGTGTTGCTTCCACTTTTTAAAAATCGAGCCTTTTTGGTGCCTGGGGAAGAAAACGCGTGTCTTAATGGTCAGGAAAAATGCTAACGTGGAACCAAAATGTTTTTTGAAGCCAAATTTTTTTTTTGTAACCAAATGCAAAAACGGACACCAGGATGAGTTTCGGGATGAAATTCCATGTCTAAAAATGGTGTTGCTTCCACTTTTTAAAAATCGAGACTTTTTGGTGCCTGGGGAAGAAAACGCGTGACTTAATGGTCAGGAAAAGTGCTGCCCAGGAACCAAAATGTTTTTTGAAGCCAAATTTTTTTTTTGTAACCAAATGCAAAAACGGACACCAGGATGAGTTTCGGGATGAAATTCCATGTCTCAAAATGGTGTTGCTTCCACTTTTTTAAAATTGAGACTTTTTGGTGCCTGGGGAAGAAAACGCGTGACTTAATGGTCAGGAAAAATGCTGCCCAGGAACCAAAATGTGTTTTGAAGCCAATTTTTTTTTTTTGAAACCAAATGCAAAAACGGACACCAGGATGAGTTTCGGGATGAAATTCCATGTCTAAAAATGGTGTTGCTTCCACTTTTTAAAAATCGAGCCTTTTCGGTGACTGGGGAAGAAAACGCGTGACTTAATGGCCAGGAAAAATGCTGCCCAGGAACCAAAATGTTTTTTGAAGCCAAATTTTTTTTTTGAAACCAAATGCAAAAATGCACACCAGGATGAGTTTCGCGATGAAATTCCATGTCTAAAAATGGTGTTGCTTCCACTTTTTAAAAATCGAGCCTTTTTGGTGCCTGGAGAAGAAAACGCGTGACTTAATGGTCAGGAAAAATGCTGCCCAGGAACCAAAATGTTTTTTGAAGCCAATTTTTTTTTTGTAACCAAATGCAAAAATGCACACCAGGATGAGTTTCGGGATGAAATTCCATGTCTAAAAATGGTGTTGCTTCCACTTTTTAAAAATCGAGCCTTTTTGGTGCCTGGGGAAGAAAACGCGTGACTTAATGGTCAGGAAAAATGCTGCCCAGGAACCAAAATGTTTTTTGAAGCCAATTTTTTTTTTGTAACCAAATGCAAAAACGGACACCAGGATGAGTTTCGCGATGAAATTCCATGTCTAAAAATGGTGTTGCTTCCACTTTTTAAAAATCGAGCCTTTTTGGTGCCTGGGGAAGAAAACGCGTGACTTAATGGTCAGGAAAAATGCTGCCCAGGAACCAAAATGTTTTTTGAAGCCAATTTTTTTTTTGTAACCAAATGCAAAAACGGACACCAGGATGAGTTTCGCGATGAAATTCCATATCTAAAAATGGTGTTGCTTCCACTTTTTAAAAATCGAGCCTTTTTGGTGCCTGGGGAAGAAAACGCGTGTCTTAATGGTCAGGAAAAATGCTGCCGTGGAACCAAAATGTTTTTTGAAGCCAAATTTTTTTTTTGTAACCAAATGCAAAAACGGACACCAGGATGAGTTTCGCGATGAAATTCCATGTCTAAAAATGGTGTTGCTTCCACTTTTTAAAAATCGAGCCTTTTTGGTGCCTGGGGAAGAAAACGCGTGACTTAATGGTCAGGAAAAATGCTGCCCAGGAACCAAAATGTTTTTTGAAGCCAATTTTTTTTTTGTAACCAAATGCAAAAACGGACACCAGGATGAGTTTCGCGATGAAATTCCATATCTAAAAATGGTGTTGCTTCCACTTTTTAAAAATCGAGCCTTTTTGGTGCCTGGGGAAGAAAACGCGTGTCTTAATGGTCAGGAAAAATGCTGCCGTGGAACCAAAATGTTTTTTGAAGCCAAATTTTTTTTTTGTAACCAAATGCAAAAACGGACACCAGGATGAGTTTCGGGATGAAATTCCATGTCTAAAAATGGTGTTGCTTCCACTTTTTAAAAATCGAGACTTTTTGCTGCCTGGGGAAGAAAACGCGTGACTTAATGGTCAGGAAAAGTGCTGCCCAGGAACCAAAATGTTTTTTGAAGCCAAATTTTTTTTTTGAAACCAAATGCAAAAACGGACACCAGGATGAGTTTCGGGATGAAATTCCATGTCTAAAAATGGTGTTGCTTCCACTTTTTAAAAATCGAGCCTTTTTGGTGCCTGGGGAAGAAAACGCGTGACTTAATGGTCAGGAAAAATGCTGCCCAGGAACCAAAATGTTTTTTGAAGCCAATTTTTTTTTTGTAACCAAATGCAAAAACGGACACCAGGATGAGTTTCGCGATGAAATTCCATGTCTAAAAATGGTGTTGCTTCCACTTTTTAAAAATCGAGCCTTTTTGGTGCCTGGGGAAGAAAACGCGTGACTTAATGGTCAGGAAAAATGCTGCCCAGGAACCAAAATGTTTTTTGAAGCCAATTTTTTTTTTGTAACCAAATGCAAAAACGGACACCAGGTTGAGTTTCGCGATGAAATTCCATGTCTAAAAATGGTGTTGCTTCCACTTTTTAAAAATCGAGCCTTTTTGGTGCCTGGGGAAGAAAACGCGTGTCTTAATGGTCAGGAAAAATGCTAACGTGGAACCAAAATGTTTTTTGAAGCCAAATTTTTTTTTTGTAACCAAATGCAAAAACGGACACCAGGATGAGTTTCGGGATGAAATTCCATGTCTAAAAATGGTGTTGCTTCCACTTTTTAAAAATCGAGCCTTTTTGGTGCCTGGGGAAGAAAACGCGTGACTTAATGGTCAGGAAAAATGCTGCCCAGGAACCAAAATGTTTTTTGAAGCCAATTTTTTTTTTGTAACCAAATGCAAAAACGGACACCAGGATGAGTTTCGCGATGAAATTCCATGTCTAAAAATGGTGTTGCTTCCACTTTTTAAAAATCGATCCTTTTTGGTGCCTGGGGAAGAAAACGCGTGACTTAATGGTCAGGAAAAATGCTGCCCAGGAACCAAAATGTTTTTTGAAGCCAATTTTTTTTTTGTAACCAAATGCAAAAACAGACACCAGGATGAGTTTCGGGATGAAATTCCATGTCTAAAAATGGTGTTTCTTCCACTTTTTAAAAATCGAGCGTTTTTGGTGCCTGGGGAAGAAAACGCGTGACTTAATGGTCAGGAAAAATGCTGCCCAGGAACCAAAATGTTTTTTGAAGCCAATTTTTTTTTGTAACCAAATGCAAAAATGCACACCAGGATGAGTTTCGGGATGAAATTCCATGTCTAAAAATGGTGTTGCTTCCACTTTTTAAAAATCGAGCCTTTTTGGTGCCTGGGGAAGAAAACGCGTGACTTAATGGTCAGGAAAAATGCTGCCCAGGAACCAAAATGTTTTTTGAAGCCAATTTTTTTTTTGTAACCAAATGCAAAAACGGACACCAGGATGAGTTTCGGGATGAAATTCCATGTCTAAAAATGGTGTTGCTTCCACTTTTTAAAAATCGAGCCTTTTTGGTGCCTGGGGAAGAAAACGCGTGACTTAATGGTCAGGAAAAATGCTGCCCAGGAACCAAAATGTTTTTTGAAGCCAATTTTTTTTTTGTAACCAAATGCAAAAACGGACACCAGGTTGAGTTTCGCGATGAAATTCCATGTCTAAAAATGGTGTTGCTTCCACTTTTTAAAAATCGAGCCTTTTTGGTGCCTGGGGAAGAAGACGCGTGTCTTAATGGTCAGGAAAAATGCTAACGTGGAACCAAAATGTTTTTTGAAGCCAAATTTTTTTTTTGTAACCAAATGCAAAAACGGACACCAGGATGAGTTTCGGGATGAAATTCCATGTCTAAAAATGGTGTTGCTTCCACTTTTTAAAAATCGAGCCTTTTTGGTGCCTGGGGAAGAAAACGCGTGACTTAATGGTCAGGAAAAATGCTGCCCAGGAACCAAAATGTTTTTTGAAGCCAATTTTTTTTTTGTAACCAAATGCAAAAACGGACACCAGGATGAGTTTCGCGATGAAATTCCATGTCTAAAAATGGTGTTGCTTCCACTTTTTAAAAATCGATCCTTTTTGGTGCCTGGGGAAGAAAACGCGTGACTTAATGGTCAGGAAAAATGCTGCCCAGGAACCAAAATGTTTTTTGAAGCCAATTTTTTTTTTGTAACCAAATGCAAAAACAGACACCAGGATGAGTTTCGGGATGAAATTCCATGTCTAAAAATGGTGTTTCTTCCACTTTTTAAAAATCGAGCGTTTTTGGTGCCTGGGGAAGAAAACGCGTGACTTAATGGTCAGGAAAAATGCTGCCCAGGAACCAAAATGTTTTTTGAAGCCAATTTTTTTTTGTAACCAAATGCAAAAATGCACACCAGGATGAGTTTCGGGATGAAATTCCATGTCTAAAAATGGTGTTGCTTCCACTTTTTAAAAATCGAGCCTTTTTGGTGCCTGGGGAAGAAAACGCGTGACTTAATGGTCAGGAAAAATGCTGCCCAGGAACCAAAATGTTTTTTGAAGCCAATTTTTTTTTTGTAACCAAATGCAAAAACGGACACCAGGATGAGTTTCGCGATGAAATTCCATGTCTAAAAATGGTGTTGCTTCCACTTTTTAAAAATCGAGCCTTTTTGGTGCCTGGGGAAGAAAACGCGTGACTTAATGGTTAGGAAAAATGCTGCCCAGGAACCAAAATGTTTTTTGAAGCCAATTTTTTTTTTGTAACCAAATGCAAAAACGGACACCAGGTTGAGTTTCGCGATGAAATTCCATGTCTAAAAATGGTGTTGCTTCCACTTTTTAAAAATCGAGCCTTTTTGGTGCCTGGGGAAGAAAACGCGTGTCTTAATGGTCAGGAAAAATGCTAACGTGGAACCAAAATGTTTTTTGAAGCCAAATTTTTTTTTTGTAACCAAATGCAAAAACGGACACCAGGATGAGTTTCGGGATGAAATTCCATGTCTAAAAATGGTGTTGCTTCCACTTTTTAAAAATCGAGCCTTTTTGGTGCCTGGGGAAGAAAACGCGTGACTTAATGGTCAGGAAAAATGCTGCCCAGGAACCAAAATGTTTTTTGAAGCCAATTTTTTTTTTGTAACCAAATGCAAAAACGGACACCAGGTTGAGTTTCGCGATGAAATTCCATGTCTAAAAATGGTGTTGCTTCCACTTTTTAAAAATCGAGCCTTTTTGGTGCCTGGGGAAGAAAACGCGTGTCTTAATGGTCAGGAAAAATGCTAACGTGGAACCAAAATGTTTTTTGAAGCCAAATTTTTTTTTTGTAACCAAATGCAAAAACGGACACCAGGATGAGTTTCGGGATGAAATTCCATGTCTAAAAATGGTGTTGCTTCCACTTTTTAAAAATCGAGACTTTTTGGTGCCTGGGGAAGAAAACGCGTGACTTAATGGTCAGGAAAAGTGCTGCCCAGGAACCAAAATGTTTTTTGAAGCCAAATTTTTTTTTTGTAACCAAATGCAAAAACGGACACCAGGATGAGTTTCGGGATGAAATTCCATGTCTAAAAATGGTGTTGCTTCCACTTTTTTAAAATTGAGACTTTTTGATGCCTGGGGAAGAAAACGCATGACTTAATGGTCAGGAAAAATGCTGCCCAGGAACCAAAATGTGTTTTGAAGCCAATTTTTTTTTTTTGAAACCAAATGCAAAAACGGACACCAGGATGAGTTTCGGGATGAAATTCCATGTCTAAAAATGGTGTTGCTTCCACTTTTTAAAAATCGAGCCTTTTCGGTGACTGGGGAAGAAAACGCGTGACTTAATGGCCAGGAAAAATGCTGCCCAGGAACCAAAATGTTTTTTGAAGCCAATTTTTTTTTTTGAAACGAAATGCAAAAACGGACACCAGGTTGAGTTTCGCGATGAAATTCCATGTCTAAAAATGGTGTTGCTTCCACTTTTTAAAAATCGAGCCTTTTTGGTGCCTGGGGAAGAAAACGCGTGTCTTAATGGTCAGGAAAAATGCTAACGTGGAACCAAAATGTTTTTTGAAGCCAAATTTTTTTTTGTAACCAAATGCAAAAACGGACACCAGGATGAGTTTCGGGATGAAATTCCATATCTAAAAATGGTGTTTCTTCCACTTTTTAAAAATCGAGTGTTTTTGGTGCCTGGGGAAGAAAACGCGTGACTTAATGGTCAGGAAAAATGCTGCCCAGGAACCAAAATGTTTTTTGAAGCCAATTTTTTTTTGTAACCAAATGCAAAAACGCACACCAGGATGAGTTTCGGGATGAAATTCCATGTCTAAAAATGGTGTTGCTTCCACTTTTTTAAAATTGAGACTTTTAGGTGCCTGGGGAAGAAAACGCGTGACTTAATGGTCAGGAAAAATGCTGCCCAGGAACCAAAATGTGTTTTGAAGCCAATTTTTTTTTTTTGAAACCAAATGCAAAAACGGACACCAGGATGAGTTTCGGGATGAAATTTCATGTCTAAAAATGGTGTTGCTTCCACTTATTAAAAATCGAGCCTTTTCGGTGCCTGGGGAAGAAAACGCGTGACTTAATGGCCAGGAAAAATGCTGCCCAGGAACCAAAATGTTTTTTGAAGCCAATTTTTTTTTTTGAAACCAAATGCAAAAACGGACACCAGGATGAGTTTCGGGATGAAATTCCATGTCTAAAAATGGTGTTTCTTCCACTTTTTAAAAATTGAGACTTTTTGGTGCCTGGGGAAGAAAACGCGTGTCTTAATGGTCAGGAAAAATGCTAACGTGGAACCAAAATATTTTTTGAAGCCAAATTTTTTTTTTGTAACCAAATGCAAAAACGGACACCAGGGTGAGTTTCGGGATGAAATTCCATGTCTAAAAATGGTGTTGCTTCCACTTTTTAAAAATCGAGACTTTTTGGTGCCTGGGGAAGAAAACGCGTGACTTAATGGTCAGGAAAAGTGCTGCCCAGGAACCAAAATGTTTTTTGAAGCCAAATTTTTTTTTTGTAACCAAATGCAAAAACGGACACCAGGATGAGTTTCGGGATGAAATTCCATGTCTAAAAATGGTGTTGCTTCCACTTTTTTAAAATTGAGACTTTTTGGTGCCTGGGGAAGAAAACGCGTGACTTAATGGTCAGGAAAAATGCTGCCCAGGAACCAAAATGTGTTTTGAAGCCAATTTTTTTTTTTTGAAACCAAATGCAAAAACGGACACCAGGATGAGTTTCGGGATGAAATTTCATGTCTAAAAATGGTGTTGCTTCCACTTATTAAAAATCGAGCCTTTTCGGTGCCTGGGGAAGAAAACGCGTGACTTAATGGCCAGGAAAAATGCTGCCCAGGAACCAAAATGTTTTTTGAAGCCAATTTTTTTTTTTGAAACCAAATGCAAAAACGGACACCAGGATGAGTTTCGGGATGAAATTCCATGTCTAAAAATGGTGTTTCTTCCACTTTTTAAAAATTGAGACTTTTTGGTGCCTGGGGAAGAAAACGCGTGACTTAATGGTCAGGAAAAATCCTGCCCAGGAACCAAAATGTGTTTTGAAGCCATTTTTTTTTTTTGAAACCAAATGAAAAAACGGACACCAGGATGAGTTTCGGGATGAAATTCCATGTCTAAAAATGGTGTTGCTTCCACTTTTTAAAAATCGAGCCTTTTCGGTGCCTGGGGAAGAAAACGCGTGACTTAATGGTCAGGAAAAATGCTGCCCAGGAACCAAAATGTGTTTTGAAGCCAATTTTTTTTTTTTGAAACCAAATGCAAAAACGGACACCAGGATGAGTTTCGGGATGAAATTCCATGTCTAAAAATGGTGTTGCTTCCACTTTTTAAAAATCGAGCCTTTTCGGTGACTGGGGAAGAAAACGCGTGACTTAATGGCCAGGAAAAATGCTGCCCAGGAACCAAAATGTTTTTTGAAGCCAATTTTTTTTTTTGAAACGAAATGCAAAAACAGACACCAGGATGAGTTTCGGGATGAAATTCCATGTCTAAAAATGGTGTTTCTTCCACTTTTTAAAAATCGAGCCTTTTTGGTGCCTGGAGAAGAAAACGCGTGACTTAATGGTCAGGAAAAATGCTGCCCAGGAACCAAAATGTTTTTTGAAGCCAATTTTTTTTTTGAAACCAAATGCAAAAATGCACACCAGGATGAGTTTCGCGATGAAATTCCATGTCTAAAAATGGTGTTGCTTCCACTTTTTAAAAATCGAGCCTTTTTGGTGCCTGGAGAAGAAAACGCGTGACTTAATGGTCAGGAAAAATGCTGCCCAGGAACCAAAATGTTTTTTGAAGCCAATTTTTTTTTTGTAACCAAATGCAAAAATGCACACCAGGATGAGTTTCGGGATGAAATTCCATGTCTAAAAATGGTGTTGCTTCCACTTTTTAAAAATCGAGCCTTTTTGGTGCCTGGGGAAGAAAACGCGTGACTTAATGGTCAGGAAAAATGCTGCCCAGGAACCAAAATGTTTTTTGAAGCCAATTTTTTTTTTGTAACCAAATGCAAAAACGGACACCAGGATGAGTTTCGCGATGAAATTCCATGTCTAAAAATGGTGTTGCTTCCACTTTTTAAAAATCGAGCCTTTTTGGTGCCTGGGGAAGAAAACGCGTGACTTAATGGTCAGGAAAAATGCTGCCCAGGAACCAAAATGTGTTTTGAAGCCAATTTTTTTTTTGTAACCAAATGCAAAAACGGACACCAGGATGAGTTTCGGGATGAAATTCCATGTCTAAAAATGGTGTTGCTTCCACTTATTAAAAATCGAGCCTTTTCGGTGCCTGGGGAAGAAAACGCGTGACTTAATGGCCAGGAAAAATGCTGCCCAGGAACCAAAATGTTTTTTGAAGCCAATTTTTTTTTTTGTAACCAAATGCAAAAATGCACACCAGGATGAGTTTCGGGATGAAATTCCATGTCTAAAAATGGTGTTTCTTCCACTTTTTAAAAATTGAGACTTTTTGGTGCCTGGGGAAGAAAACGCGTGACTTAATGGTCAGGAAAAATGCTGCCCAGGAACCAAAATGTGTTTTGAAGCCAATTTTTTTTTTTTGAAACCAAATGCAAAAACGGACACCAGGATGAGTTTCGGGATGAAATTCCATGTCTAAAAATGGTGTTGCTTCCACTTTTTAAAAATCGAGCGTTTTCGGTGCCTGGGGAAGAAAACGCGTGACTTAATGGTCAGGAAAAATGCTGCCCAGGAACCAAAATGTTTTTTGAAGCCAATTTTTTTTTTGAAACCAAATGCAAAAACGGACACCAGGATGAGTTTCGGGATGAAATTCCATGTCTAAAAATGGTGTTGCTTCCACTTTTTAAAAATCGAGCCTTTTTGGTGCCTGGGGAAGAAAACGCGTGACTTAATGGTCAGGAAAAATGCTGCCCAGGAACCAAAATGTTTTTTGAAGCCAAGTTTTCTTTTGTAACCAAATGCAAAAATGCACACCAGGATGAGTTTCGGGATGAAATTCCATGTCTAAAAATGGTGTTGCTTCCACTTTTTAAAAATCGAGCCTTTTTGGTGTCTGGAGAAGAAAACGCGTGACTTAATGGTCAGGAAAAATGCTGCCCAGGAACCAAAATGTTTTTTGAAGCCAATTTTTTTTTTTTTGAAACCAAATGCAAAAACGGACACCAGGATGAGTTTCGGGATGAAATTCCATGTCTAAAAATGGTGTTTCTTCCACTTTTTAAAAATCGAGCGTTTTTGGTGCCTGGGGAAGAAAACGCGTGACTTAATGGTCAGGAAAAATGCTGCCCAGGAACCAAAATGTTTTTTGAAGCCAATTTTTTTTTTGTAACCAAATGCAAAACTGCACACCAGGATGAGTTTCGGGATGAAATTCCATGTCTAAAAATGGTGTTTCTTCCACTTTTTAAAAATCGAGCCTTTTTGGTGCCTGGGGAAGAAAACGCGTGACTTAATGGTCAGGAAAAATGCTGCCCAGGAACCAAAATGTTTTTTGAAGCCAATTTTTTTTTGTAACCAAATGCAAAAATGCACACCAGGATGAGTTTCGGGATGAAATTCCATGTCTAAAAATGGTGTTGCTTCCACTTTTTAAAAATCGAGCCTTTTTGGTGCCTGGAGAAGAAAACGCGTGACTTAATGGTCAGGAAAAATGCTGCCCAGGAACCAAAATGTTTTTTGAAGCCAATTTTTTTTTTGAAACCAAATGCAAAAACGGACACCAGGATGAGTTTCGGGATGAAATTCCATGTCTAAAAATGGTGTTTCTTCCACTTTTTAAAAATCGAGCGTTTTTGGTGCCTGGGGAAGAAAACGCGTGACTTAATGGTCAGGAAAAATGCTGCCCAGGAACCAAAATGTGTTTTGAAGCCAATTTTTTTTTTGAAACCAAATGCAAAAACGGACACCAGGATGAGTTTCGGGATGAAATTCCATGTCTAAAAATGGTGTTGCTTCCACTTTTTAAAAATCGAGCCTTTTCGGTGACTGGGGAAGAAAACGCGTGACTTAATGGCCAGGAAAAATGCTGCCCAGGAACCAAAATGTTTTTTGAAGCCAAATTTTTTTTTTGTAACCAAATGCAAAAACGGACACCAGGGTGAGTTTCGGGATGAAATTCCATGTCTAAAAATGGTGTTGCTTCCACTTTTTTAAAATTGAGACTTTTAGGTGCCTGGGGAAGAAAACGCGTGACTTAATGGTCAGGAAAAATGCTGCCCAGGAACCAAAATGTGTTTTGAAGCCAATTTTTTTTTTTTGAAACCAAATGCAAAAACGGACACCAGGATGAGTTTCGGGATGAAATTTCATGTCTAAAAATGGTGTTGCTTCCACTTATTAAAAATCGAGCCTTTTCGGTGCCTGGGGAAGAAAACGCGTGACTTAATGGCCAGGAAAAATGCTGCCCAGGAACCAAAATGTTTTTTGAAGCCAATTTTTTTTTTTAAACCAAATGCAAAAACGGACACCAGGATGAGTTTCGGGATGAAATTCCATGTCTAAAAATGGTGTTTCTTCCACTTTTTAAAAATTGAGACTTTTTGGTGCCTGGGGAAGAAAACGCGTGTCTTAATGGTCAGGAAAAATGCTAACGTGGAACCAAAATGTTTTTTGAAGCCAAATTTTTTTTTTGTAACCAAATGCAAAAACGGACACCAGGGTGAGTTTCGGGATGAAATTCCATGTCTAAAAATGGTGTTGCTTCCACTTTTTAAAAATCGAGACTTTTTGGTGCCTGGGGAAGAAAACGCGTGACTTAATGGTCAGGAAAAGTGCTGCCCAGGAACCAAAATGTTTTTTGAAGCCAAATTTTTTTTTTGTAACCAAATGCAAAAACGGACACCAGGATGAGTTTCGGGATGAAATTCCATGTCTAAAAATGGTGTTGCTTCCACTTTTTTAAAATTGAGACTTTTTGGTGCCTGGGGAAGAAAACGCGTGACTTAATGGTCAGGAAAAATGCTGCCCAGGAACCAAAATGTGTTTTGAAGCCAATTTTTTTTTTTTGAAACCAAATGCAAAAACGGACACCAGGATGAGTTTCGGGATGAAATTTCATGTCTAAAAATGGTGTTGCTTCCACTTATTAAAAATCGAGCCTTTTCGGTGCCTGGGGAAGAAAACGCGTGACTTAATGGCCAGGAAAAATGCTGCCCAGGAACCAAAATGTTTTTTGAAGCCAATTTTTTTTTTTGAAACCAAATGCAAAAACGGACACCAGGATGAGTTTCGGGATGAAATTCCATGTCTAAAAATGGTGTTTCTTCCACTTTTTAAAAATTGAGACTTTTTGGTGCCTGGGGAAGAAAACGCGTGACTTAATGGTCAGGAAAAATGCTGCCCAGGAACCAAAATGTGTTTTGAAGCCAATTTTTTTTTTTTGAAACCAAATGCAAAAACGGACACCAGGATGAGTTTCGGGATGAAATTCCATGTCTAAAAATGGTGTTGCTTCCACTTTTTAAAAATCGAGCCTTTTCGGTGACTGGGGAAGAAAACGCGTGACTTAATGGCCAGGAAAAATGCTGCCCAGGAACCAAAATGTTTTTTGAAGCCAATTTTTTTTTTTTGAAACGAAATGCAAAAACAGACACCAGGATGAGTTTCGGGATGAAATTCCATGTCTAAAAATGGTGTTGCTTCCACTTTTTAAAAATCGAGCCTTTTTGGTGCCTGGAGAAGAAAACGCGTGACTTAATGGTCAGGAAAAATGCTGCCCAGGAACCAAAATTTTTTTGAAGCCAATTTTTTTTTTGAAACCAAATGCAAAAATGCACACCAGGATGAGTTTCGCGATGAAATTCCATGTCTAAAAATGGTGTTGCTTCCACTTTTTAAAAATCGAGCCTTTTTGGTGCCTGGAGAAGAAAACGCGTGACTTAATGGTCAGGAAAAATGCTGCCCAGGAACCAAAATGTTTTTTGAAGCCAATTTTTTTTTTGTAACCAAATGCAAAAATGCACACCAGGATGAGTATCGGGATGAAATTCCATGTCTAAAAATGGTGTTGCTTCCACTTTTTAAAAATCGAGCCTTTTTGGTGCCTGGGGAAGAAAACGCGTGACTTAATGGTCAGGAAAAATGCTGCCCAGGAACCAAAATGTTTTTTGAAGCCAATTTTTTTTTTGTAACCAAATGCAAAAACGGACACCAGGATGAGTTTCGCGATGAAATTCCATGTCTAAAAATGGTGTTGCTTCCACTTTTTAAAAATCGAGCCTTTTTGGTGCCTGGGGAAGAAAACGCGTGACTTAATGGTCAGGAAAAATGCTGCCCAGGAACCAAAATGTTTTTTGAAGCCAATTTTTTTTTGGTAACCAAATGCAAAAACGGACACCAGGATGAGTTTCGCGATGAAATTCCATATCTAAAAATGGTGTTGCTTCCACTTTTTAAAAATCGAGCCTTTTTGGTGCCTGGGGAAGAAAACGCGTGTCTTAATGGTCAGGAAAAATGCTGCCGTGGAACCAAAAAGTTTTTTGAAGCCAAATTTTTTTTTTGTAACCAAATGCAAAAACGGACACCAGGATGAGTTTCGGGATGAAATTCCATGTCTAAAAATGCTGTTGCTTCCACTTTTTAAAAATCGAGACTTTTTGGTGCCTGGGGAAGAAAATGCGTGACTTAATGGTCAGGAAAAGTGCTGCCCAGGAACCAAAATGTTTTTTGAAGCCAAATTTTTTTTTTGTAACCAAATGCAAAAACGGACACCAGGATGAGTTTCGGGATGAAATTCCATGTCTAAAAATGGTGTTGCTTCCACTTTTTTAAAATTGAGACTTTTTGGTGCCTGGGGAAGAAAACGCGTGACTTAATGGTCAGGAAAAATGCTGCCCAGGAACCAAAATGTGTTTTGAAGCCAATTTTTTTTTTTTGAAACCAAATGCAAAAACGGACACCAGGATGAGTTTCGGGATGAAATTTCATGTCTAAAAATGGTGTTGCTTCCACTTATTAAAAATCGAGCCTTTTCGGTGCCTGGGGAAGAAAACGCGTGACTTAATGGCCAGGAAAAATGCTGCCCAGGAACCAAAATGTTTTTTGAAGCCAATTTTTTTTTTTGAAACCAAATGCAAAAACGGACACCAGGATGAGTTTCGGGATGAAATTCCATGTCTAAAAATGGTGTTTCTTCCACTTTTTAAAAATTGAGACTTTTTGGTGCCTGGGGAAGAAAACGCGTGACTTAATGGTCAGGAAAAATGCTGCCCAGGAACCAAAATGTGTTTTGAAGCCAATTTTTTTTTTTTGAAACCAAATGCAAAAACGGACACCAGGATGAGTTTCGGGATGAAATTCCATGTCTAAAAATGGTGTTGCTTCCACTTTTTAAAAATCGAGCGTTTTCGGTGCCTGGGGAAGAAAACGCGTGACTTAATGGTCAGGAAAAATGCTGCCCAGGAACCAAAATGTTTTTTGAAGCCAATTTTTTTTTTGAAACCAAATGCAAAAACGGACACCAGGATGAGTTTCGGGATGAAATTCCATGTCTAAAAATGGTGTTTCTTCCACTTTTTAAAAATCGAGCCTTTTTGGTGCCTGGGGAAGAAAACGCGTGACTTAATGGTCAGGAAAAATGCTGCCCAGGAACCAAAATGTTTTTTGAAGCCAAGTTTTCTTTTGTAACCAAATGCAAAAATGCACACCAGGATGAGTTTCGGGATGAAATTCCATGTCTAAAAATGGTGTTGCTTCCACTTTTTAAAAATCGAGCCTTTTTGGTGTCTGGAGAAGAAAACGCGTGACTTAATGGTCAGGAAAAATGCTGCCCAGGAACCAAAATGTTTTTTGAAGCCAATTTTTTTTTTTTTGAAACCAAATGCAAAAACGGACACCAGGATGAGTTTCGGGATGAAATTCCATGTCTAAAAATGGTGTTTCTTCCACTTTTTAAAAATCGAGCGTTTTTGGTGCCTGGGGAAGAAAACGCGTGACTTAATGGTCAGGAAAAATGCTGCCCAGGAACCAAAATGTTTTTTGAAGCCAATTTTTTTTTTGTAACCAAATGCAAAACTGCACACCAGGATGAGTTTCGGGATGAAATTCCATGTCTAAAAATGGTGTTTCTTCCACTTTTTAAAAATCGAGCCTTTTTGGTGCCTGGGGAAGAAAACGCGTGACTTAATGGTCAGGAAAAATGCTGCCCAGGAACCAAAATGTTTTTTGAAGCCAATTTTTTTTTGTAACCAAATGCAAAAATGCACACCAGGATGAGTTTCGGGATGAAATTCCATGTCTAAAAATGGTGTTGCTTCCACTTTTTAAAAATCGAGCCTTTTTGGTGCCTGGAGAAGAAAACGCGTGACTTAATGGTCAGGAAAAATGCTGCCCAGGAACCAAAATGTTTTTTGAAGCCAATTTTTTTTTTTGAAACCAAATGCAAAAACGGACACCAGGATGAGTTTCGGGATGAAATTCCATGTCTAAAAATGGTGTTTCTTCCACTTTTTAAAAATCGAGCGTTTTTGGTGCCTGGGGAAGAAAACGCGTGACTTAATGGTCAGGAAAAATGCTGCCCAGGAACCAAAATGTGTTTTGAAGCCAATTTTTTTTTTGAAACCAAATGCAAAAACGGACACCAGGATGAGTTTCGGGATGAAATTCCATGTCTAAAAATGGTGTTGCTTCCACTTTTTAAAAATCGAGCCTTTTCGGTGACTGGGGAAGAAAACGCGTGACTTAATGGCCAGGAAAAATGCTGCCCAGGAACCAAAATGTTTTTTGAAGCCAATTTTTTTTTTTTGAAACGAAATGCAAAAACGGACACCAGGATGAGTTTCGGGATGAAATTCCATGTCTAAAAATGGTGTTGCTTCCACTTTTTAAAAATCGAGCCTTTTCGGTGCCTGGGGAAGAAAACGCGTGACTTAATGGTCAGGAAAAATGCTGCCCAGGAACCAAAATGTTTTTTGAAGCCAATTTTTTTTTGTAACCAAATGCAAAAATGCACACCAGGATGAGTTTCGGGATGAAATTCCATGTCTAAAAATGGTGTTGCTTCCACTTATTAAAAATCGAGCCTTTTTGGTGCCTGGAGAAGAAAACGCGTGACTTAATGGTCAGGAAAAATGCTGCCCAGGAACCAAAATGTTTTTTGAAGCCAATTTTTTTTTTGAAACCAAATGCAAAAACGGACACCAGGATGAGTTTCGGGATGAAATTCCATGTCTAAAAATGGTGTTGCTTCCACTTTTTAAAAATCGAGCCTTTTTGGTGCCTGGGGAAGAAAACGCGTGACTTAATGGTCAGGAAAAATGCTGCCCAGGAACCAAAATGTTTTTTGAAGTCAATTTTTTTTTTGTAACCAAATGCAAAAATGCACACCAGGATGAGTTTCGGGATGAAATTCCATGTCTAAAAATGGTGTTGCTTCCACTTTTTAAAAATCGAGCCTTTTTGGTGCCTGGGGAAGAAAACGCGTGACTTAATGGTCAGGAAAAATGCTGCCCAGGAACCAAAATGTTTTTTGAAGCCAATTTTTTTTTTGTAACCAAATGCAAAAACGGACACCAGGATGAGTTTCGCGATGAAATTCCATGTCTAAAAATGGTGTTGCTTCCACTTTTTAAAAATCGAGCCTTTTCGGTGCCTGGGGAAGAAAACGCGTGACTTAATGGTCAGGAAAAATGCTGCCCAGGAACCAAAATGTTTTTTGAAGCCAATTTTTTTTTTTGAAACCAAATGCAAAAACGGACACCAGGATGAGTTTCGGGATGAAATTCCATGTCTAAAAATGGTGTTTCTTCCACTTTTTAAAAATCGAGCGTTTTTGGTGCCTGGGGAAGAAAACGCGTGACTTAATGGTCAGGAAAAATGCTGCCCAGGAAAAAAAATGTTTTTTGAAGCCAATTTTTTTTTTGTAACCAAAAGCAAAAATGCACACTAGGATGAGTTTCGGGATGAAATTCCATGTCTAAAAATGGTGTTGCTTCCACTTTTTAAAAATCGAGCGTTTTTGGTGCCGGGGGAAGAAAACGCGTGACTTAATGGTCAGGAAAAATGCTGCCCAGGAACCAAAATGTTTTTTGAAGCCAATTTTTTTTTTGTAACCAAAAGCAAAAATGCACACTAGGATGAGTTTCGGGATGAAATTCCATGTCTAAAAATGGTGTTGCTTCCACTTTTTAAAAATCGAGCCTTTTTGGTGCCTGGGGAAGAAAACGCGTGACTTAATGGTCAGGAAAAATGCTGCCGTGGAACCAAAATGTTTTTTGAAGCCAAATTTTTTTTTTGTAACCAAATGCAAAAGCGGACACCAGGATGAGTTTCGGGATGAAATTCCATGTCTAAAAATGGTGTTGCTTCCACTTTTTAAAAATCGAGACTTTTTGGTGCCTGGGGAAGAAAACGCGTGACTTAATGGTCAGGAAAAATGCTGCCCAGGAACCAAAATGTTTTTTGAAGCCAATTTTTTTTTTGAAACCAAATGCAAAAACGGACACCAGGATGAGTTTCGGGATGAAATTCCATGTCTAAAAATGGTGTTGCTTCCACTTTTTAAAAATCGAGCCTTTTCGGTGCCTGGGGAAAAAAACGCGTGACTTAATGGTCAGGAAAAATGCTGCCCAGGAACCAAAATGTTTTTTGAAGCCAATTTTTTTTTTTGAAACCAAATGCAAAAACGGACACCAGGATGAGTTTCGGGATGAAATTCCATGTCTAAAAATGGTGTTTCTTCCACTTTTTAAAAATCGAGCCTTTTTGGTGCCTGGGGAAGAAAACGCGTGACTTAATGGTCAGGAAAAATGCTGCCCAGGAACCAAAATGTTTTTTGAAGCCAATTTTTTTTTTGTAACCAAATGCAAAAATGCACACGAGGATGAGTTTCGGGATGAAATTCCATGTCTAAAAATGGTGTTGCTTCCACTTTTTAAAAATCGAGCCTTTTTGGTGCCTGGAGAAGAAAACGCGTGACTTAATGGTCTGGAAAAATGCTGCCCAGGAACCAAAATGTTTTTTGAAGCCAATTTTTTTTTTGTAACCAAATGCAAAAATGCACACCAGGATGAGTTTCGGGATGAAATTCCATGTCTAAAAATGGTGTTGCTTCCACTTTTTAAAAATCGAGCCTTTTTGGTGCCTGGGGAAGAAAACGCGTGACTTAATGGTCAGGAAAAATGCTGCCCAGGAACCAAAATGTTTTTTGAAGCCAAGTTTTTTTTTGTAACCAAATGCAGAAACGGACACCAGGATGAGTTTCGCGATGAAGTTCCATGTCTAAAAATGGTGTTGCTTCCACTTTTTTAAAATCGAGCCTTTTTGGTGCCTGGGGAAGAAAACGCGTGACTTAATGGTCAGGAAAAATGCTGCCCAGGAACCAAAATGTTTTTTGAAGCCAATTTTTTTTTTGTAACCAAATGCAAAAATGCACACCAGGATGAGTTTCGGGATGAAATTCCATGTCTAAAAATGGTGTTGCTTCCACTTTTTAAAAATCGAGCGTTTTTGGTGCCTGGGGAAGAAAACGCGTGACTTAATGGTCAGGAAAAATGCTGCCCAGGAACCAAAATGTTTTTTGAAGCCAAATTTTTTTTTTTGAAACCAAATGCAAAAACGGACACCAGGATGAGTTTCGCGATGAAATTCCATGTCTAAAAATGGTGTTGCTTCCACTTTTTAAAAATCGAGCTTTTTGGTGCCTGGAGAAGAAAACGCATGATTTAATGGTCAGGAAAAATGCTGCCCAGGAACCAAAATGTTTTTTGAAGCCAATTTTTTTTTTTTGAAACCAAATGCAAAAACGGACACCAGGATGAGTTTCGGGATGAAATTCCATGTCTAAAAATGGTGTTGCTTCCACTTTTTAAAAATTGAGACTTTTTGGTGCCTGGGGAAGAAAACGCGTGACTTAATGGTCAGGAAAAATGCTGCCCAGGAACCAAAATGTTTTTTGAAGCCAATTTTTTTTTTGAAACCAAATGCAAAAACGGACACCAGGATGAATTTCGGGATGAAATTCCATGTCTAAAAATGGTGTTGCTTCCACTTTTTAAAAATCGAGCCTTTTCGGTGCCTGGGGAAGAAAACGCGTGACTTAATGGTCAGGAAAAATGCTGCCCAGCTACCAAAATGTTTTTTGAAGCCAATTTTTTTTTTGAAACCAAATGCAAAAACGGACACCAGGATGAGTTTCGGGATGAAATTCCATGTCTAAAAATGGTGTTTCTTCCACTTTTTAAAAATCGAGCCTTTTTGGTGCCTGGGGAAGAAAACGCGTGACTTAATGGTCAGGAAAAATGCTGCCCAGGAACCAAAATGTTTTTTGAAGCCAATTTTTTTTTTGTAACCAAATGCAAAAATGCACACGAGGATGAGTTTCGGGATGAAATTCCATGTCTAAAAATGGTGTTGCTTCCACTTTTTAAAAATCGAGCCTTTTTGGTGCCTGGAGAAGAAAACGCGTGACTTAATGGTCTGGAAAAATGCTGCCCAGGAACCAAAATGTTTTTTGAAGCCAATTTTTTTTTTGTAACCAAATGCAAAAATGCACACCAGGATGAGTTTCGGGATGAAATTCCATGTCTAAAAATGGTGTTGCTTCCACTTTTTAAAAATCGAGCCTTTTTGGTGCCTGGGGAAGAAAACGCGTGACTTAATGGTCAGGAAAAATGCTGCCCAGGAACCAAAATGTTTTTTGAAGCCAAGTTTTTTTTTGTAACCAAATGCAAAAACGGACACCAGGATGAGTTTCGCGATGAAGTTCCATGTCTAAAAATGGTGTTGCTTCCACTTTTTTAAAATCGAGCCTTTTTGGTGCCTGGGGAAGAAAACGCGTGACTTAATGGTCAGGAAAAATGCTGCCCAGGAACCAAAATGTTTTTTGAAGCCAATTTTTTTTTTGTAACCAAATGCAAAAATGCACACCAGGATGAGTTTCGGGATGAAATTCCATGTCTAAAAATGGTGTTGCTTCCACTTTTTAAAAATCGAGCCTTTTTGGTGCCTGGGGAAGAAAACGCGTGACTTAATGGTCAGGAAAAATGCTGCCCAGGAACCAAAATGTTTTTTGAAGCCAAATTTTTTTTTTGAAACCAAATGCAAAAACGGACACCAGGATGAGTTTCGCGATGAAATTCCATGTCTAAAAATGGTGTTGCTTCCACTTTTTAAAAATCGAGCTTTTTGGTGCCTGGAGAAGAAAACGCATGATTTAATGGTCAGGAAAAATGCTGCCCAGGAACCAAAATGTTTTTTGAAGCCAATTTTTTTTTTTTGAAACCAAATGCAAAAACGGACACCAGGAAGAGTTTCGGGATGAAATTCCATGTCTAAAAATGGTGTTGCTTCCACTTTTTAAAAATTGAGACTTTTTGGTGCCTGGGGAAGAAAACGCGTGACTTAATGGTCAGGAAAAATGCTGCCCAGGAACCAAAATGTTTTTTGAAGCCAATTTTTTTTTTTGGAAACCAAATGCAAAAACGGACACCAGGATGAGTTTCGGGATAAAATTCCATGTCTAAAAATGGTGTTGCTTCCACTTTTTAAAAATTGAGACTTTTTGGTGCCTGGGGAAGAAAACGCGTGACTTAATGGTCAGGAAAAATGCTGCCCAGGAACCAAAATGTTTTTTGAAGCCAATTTTTTTTTTTGAAACCAAATGCAAAAACGGACACCAGGATGAGTTTCGGGATGAAATTCCATGTCTAAAAATGGTGTTGCTTCCACTTTTTAAAAATCAAGCCTTTTTGGTGCCTGGGGAAGAAAACGCGTGACTTAATGGTCAGGAAAAATGCTGCCCAGGAACCAAAATGTTTTTTGAAGCCAATTTTTTTTTTGTAACCAAATGCAAAAACGGACACCAGGATGAGTTTCGGGATGAAATTCCATGTCTAAAAATGGTGTTGCTTCCACTTTTTAAAAATCGAGCCTTTTCGGTGCCTGGGGAAAAAAACGCGTGACTTAATGGTCAGGAAAAATGCTGCCCAGGAACCAAAATGTTTTTTGAAGCCAATTTTTTTTTTTGAAACCAAATGCAAAAACGGACACCAGGATGAGTTTCGGGATGAAATTCCATGTCTAAAAATGGTGTTTCTTCCACTTTTTAAAAATCGAGCGTTTTTGGTGCCTGGGGAAGAAAACGCGTGACTTAATGGTCAGGAAAAATGCTGCCCAGGAAAAAAAATGTTTTTTGAAGCCAATTTTTTTTTTGTAACCAAATGCAAAAATGCACACTAGGATGAGTTTCGGGATGAAATTCCATGTCTAAAAATGGTGTTGCTTCCACTTTTTAAAAATCGAGCGTTTTTGGTGCCTGGGGAAGAAAACGCGTGACTTAATGGTCAGGAAAAATGCTGCCCAGGAACCAAAATGTTTTTTGAAGCCAATTTTTTTTTTGTAACCAAATGCAAAAACGGACACCAGGATGAGTTTCGCGATGAAATTCCATGTCTAAAAATGGTGTTGCTTCCACTTTTTAAAAATCGAGCCTTTTTGGTGCCTGGGGAAGAAAACGCGTGACTTAATGGTCAGGAAAAATGCTGCCGTGGAACCAAAATGTTTTTTGAAGCCAAATTTTTTTTTTGTAACCAAATGCAAAAGCGGACACCAGGATGAGTTTCGGGATGAAATTCCATGTCTAAAAATGGTGTTGCTTCCACTTTTTAAAAATCGAGACTTTTTGGTGCCTGGGGAAGAAAACGCGTGACTTAATGGTCAGGAAAAATGCTGCCCAGGAACCAAAATGTTTTTTGAAGCCAATTTTTTTTTTGTAACCAAATGCAAAAATGCACACGAGGATGAGTTTCGGGATGAAATTCCATGTCTAAAAATGGTGTTGCTTCCACTTTTTAAAAATCGAGCCTTTTTGGTGCCTGGAGAAGAAAACGCGTGACTTAATGGTCTGGAAAAATGCTGCCCAGGAACCAAAATGTTTTTTGAAGCCAATTTTTTTTTTGTAACCAAATGCAAAAATGCACACCAGGATGAGTTTCGGGATGAAATTCCATGTCTAAAAATGGTGTTGCTTCCACTTTTTAAAAATCGAGCCTTTTTGGTGCCTGGGGAAGAAAACGCGTGACTTAATGGTCAGGAAAAATGCTGCCCAGGAACCAAAATGTTTTTTGAAGCCAAGTTTTTTTTTGTAACCAAATGCAAAAACGGACACCAGGATGAGTTTCGCGATGAAGTTCCATGTCTTAAAATGGTGTTGCTTCCACTTTTTTAAAATCGAGCCTTTTTGGTGCCTGGGGAAGAAAACGCGTGACTTAATGGTCAGGAAAAATGCTGCCCAGGAACCAAAATGTTTTTTGAAGCCAAATTTTTTTTTTGTAACCAAATGCAAAAGCGGACACCAGGATGAGTTTCGGGATGAAATTCCATGTCTAAAAATGGTGTTGCTTCCACTTTTTAAAAATCGAGACTTTTTGGTGCCTGGGGAAGAAAACGCGTGACTTAATGGTCAGGAAAAATGCTGCCCAGGAACCAAAATGTTTTTTGAAGCCAATTTTTTTTTTGTAACCAAATGCAAAAATGCACACGAGGATGAGTTTCGGGATGAAATTCCATGTCTAAAAATGGTGTTGCTTCCACTTTTTAAAAATCGAGCCTTTTTGGTGCCTGGAGAAGAAAACGCGTGACTTAATGGTCTGGAAAAATGCTGCCCAGGAACCAAAATGTTTTTTGAAGCCAAGTTTTTTTTTGTAACCAAATGCAAAAATGCACACCAGGATGAGTTTCGGGATGAAATTCCATGTCTAAAAATGGTGTTGCTTCCACTTTTTAAAAATCGAGCCTTTTTGGTGCCTGGGGAAGAAAACGCGTGACTTAATGGTCAGGAAAAATGCTGCCCAGGAACCAAAATGTTTTTTGAAGCCAAGTTTTTTTTTGTAACCAAATGCAAAAACGGACACCAGGATGAGTTTCGCGATGAAGTTCCATGTCTTAAAATGGTGTTGCTTCCACTTTTTTAAAATCGAGCCTTTTTGGTGCCTGGGGAAGAAAACGCGTGACTTAATGGTCAGGAAAAATGCTGCCCAGGAACCAAAATGTTTTTTGAAGCCAATTTTTTTTTTGTAACCAAATGCAAAAATGCACACCAGGATGAGTTTCGGGATGAAATTCCATGTCTAAAAATGGTGTTGCTTCCACTTTTTAAAAATCGAGCGTTTTTGGTGCCTGGGGAAGAAAACGCGTGACTTAATGGTCAGGAAAAATGCTGCCCAGGAACCAAAATGTTTTTTGAAGCCAAATTTTTTTTTTTGAAACCAAATGCAAAAACGGACACCAGGATGAGTTTCGCGATGAAATTCCATGTCTAAAAATGGTGTTGCTTCCACTTTTTAAAAATCGAGCTTTTTGGTGCCTGGAGAAGAAAACGCATGATTTAATGGTCAGGAAAAATGCTGCCCAGGAACCAAAATGTTTTTTGAAGCCAATTTTTTTTTTTTGAAACCAAATGCAAAAACGGACACCAGGATGAGTTTCGGGATGAAATTCCATGTCTAAAAATGGTGTTGCTTCCACTTTTTAAAAATTGAGACTTTTTGGTGCCTGGGGAAGAAAACGCGTGACTTAATGGTCAGGAAAAATGCTGCCCAGGAACCAAAATGTTTTTTGAAGCCAATTTTTTTTTTTGAAACCAAATGCAAAAACGGACACCAGGATGAGTTTCGGGATGAAATTCCATGTCTAAAAATGGTGTTGCTTCCACTTTTTAAAAATCGAGCCTTCTCGGTGCCTGGGGAAGAAAACGCGTGACTTAATGGTCAGGAAAAATGCTGCCCAGGAACCAAAATGTTTTTTGAAGCCAATTTTTTTTTTTGAAACCAAATGCAAAAACGGACACCAGGATGAGTTTCGGGATGAAATTCCATGTCTAAAAATGGTGTTTCTTCCACTTTTTAAAAATCGAGCCTTTTTGGTGCCTGGGGAAGAAAACGCGTGACTTAATGGTCAGGAAAAATGCTGCCCAGGAACCAAAATGTTTTTTGAAGCCAATTTTTTTTTTGTAACCAAATGCAAAAATGCACACGAGGATGAGTTTCGGGATGAAATTCCATGTCTAAAAATGGTGTTGCTTCCACTTTTTAAAAATCGAGCCTTTTTGGTGCCTGGAGAAGAAAACGCGTGACTTAATGGTCTGGAAAAATGCTGCCCAGGAACCAAAATGTTTTTTGAAGCCAATTTTTTTTTTGTAACCAAATGCAAAAATGCACACCAGGATGAGTTTCGGGATGAAATTCCATGTCTAAAAATGGTGTTGCTTCCACTTTTTAAAAATCGAGCCTTTTTGGTGCCTGGGGAAGAAAACGCGTGACTTAATGGTCAGGAAAAATGCTGCCCAGGAACCAAAATGTTTTTTGAAGCCAAGTTTTTTTTTGTAACCAAATGCAAAAACGGACACCAGGATGAGTTTCGCGATGAAGTTCCATGTCTAAAAATGGTGTTGCTTCCACTTTTTTAAAATCGAGCCTTTTTGGTGCCTGGGGAAGAAAACGCGTGACTTAATGGTCAGGAAAAATGCTGCCCAGGAACCAAAATGTTTTTTGAAGCCAATTTTTTTTTTGTAACCAAATGCAAAAATGCACACCAGGATGAGTTTCGGGATGAAATTCCATGTCTAAAAATGGTGTTGCTTCCACTTTTTAAAAATCGAGCCTTTTTGGTGCCTGGGGAAGAAAACGCGTGACTTAATGGTCAGGAAAAATGCTGCCCAGGAACCAAAATGTTTTTTGAAGCCAAATTTTTTTTTTTGAAACCAAATGCAAAAACGGACACCAGGATGAGTTTCGCGATGAAATTCCATGTCTAAAAATGGTGTTGCTTCCACTTTTTAAAAATCGAGCTTTTTGGTGCCTGGAGAAGAAAACGCATGATTTAATGGTCAGGAAAAATGCTGCCCAGGAACCAAAATGTTTTTTGAAGCCAATTTTTTTTTTTTGAAACCAAATGCAAAAACGGACACCAGGAAGAGTTTCGGGATGAAATTCCATGTCTAAAAATGGTGTTGCTTCCACTTTTTAAAAATTGAGACTTTTTGGTGCCTGGGGAAGAAAACGCGTGACTTAATGGTCAGGAAAAATGCTGCCCAGGAACCAAAATGTTTTTTGAAGCCAATTTTTTTTTTTTGAAACCAAATGCAAAAACGGACACCAGGATGAGTTTCGGGATGAAATTCCATGTCTAAAAATGGTGTTGCTTCCACTTTTTAAAAATTGAGACTTTTTGGTGCCTGGGGAAGAAAACGCGTGACTTAATGGTCAGGAAAAATGCTGCCCAGGAACCAAAATGTTTTTTGAAGCCAATTTTTTTTTTTGAAACCAAATGCAAAAACGGACACCAGGATGAGTTTCGGGATGAAATTCCATGTCTAAAAATGGTGTTGCTTCCACTTTTTAAAAATCAAGCCTTTTTGGTGCCTGGGGAAGAAAACGCGTGACTTAATGGTCAGGAAAAATGCTGCCCAGGAACCAAAATGTTTTTTGAAGCCAATTTTTTTTTTGTAACCAAATGCAAAAACGGACACCAGGATGAGTTTCGGGATGAAATTCCATGTCTAAAAATGGTGTTGCTTCCACTTTTTAAAAATCGAGCCTTTTCGGTGCCTGGGGAAGAAAACGCGTGACTTAATGGTCAGGAAAAATGCTGCCCAGGAACCAAAATGTTTTTTGAAGCCAATTTTTTTTTGGTAACCAAATGCAAAAATGCACACCAGGATGAGTTTCGGGATGAAATTCCATGTCTAAAAATGGTGTTGCTTCCACTTTTTAAAAATCGAGCCTTTTTGGTGCCTGGGGAAGAAAACGCGTGACTTAATGGTCAGGAAAAATGCTGCCCAGGAACCAAAATGTTTTTTGAAGCCAAGTTTTTTTTTGTAACCAAATGCAAAAACGGACACCAGGATGAGTTTCGCGATGAAGTTCCATGTCTAAAAATGGTGTTGCTTCCACTTTTTTAAAATCGAGCCTTTTTGGTGCCTGGGGAAGAAAACGCGTGACTTAATGGTCAGGAAAAATGCTGCCCAGGAACCAAAATGTTTTTTGAAGCCAATTTTTTTTTTGTAACCAAATGCAAAAATGCACACCAGGATGAGTTTCGGGATGAAATTCCATGTCTAAAAATGGTGTTGCTTCCACTTTTTAAAAATCGAGCCTTTTTGGTGCCTGGGGAAGAAAACGCGTGACTTAATGGTCAGGAAAAATGCTGCCCAGGAACCAAAATGTTTTTTGAAGCCAAATTTTTTTTTTTGAAACCAAATGCAAAAACGGACACCAGGATGAGTTTCGCGATGAAATTCCATGTCTAAAAATGGTGTTGCTTCCACTTTTTAAAAATCGAGCTTTTTGGTGCCTGGAGAAGAAAACGCATGATTTAATGGTCAGGAAAAATGCTGCCCAGGAACCAAAATGTTTTTTGAAGCCAATTTTTTTTTTTGAAACCAAATGCAAAAACGGACACCAGGATGAGTTTCGGGATGAAATTCCATGTCTAAAAATGGTGTTGCTTCCACTTTTTAAAAATTGAGACTTTTTGGTGCCTGGGGAAGAAAACGCGTGACTTAATGGTCAGGAAAAATGCTGCCCTGGAACCAAAATGTTTTTTGAAGCCAATTTTTTTTTTTGAAACCAAATGCAAAAACGGACACCAGGATGAGTTTCGGGATGAAATTCCATGTCTAAAAATGGTGTTGCTTCCACTTTTAGAAAAATCGAGCCTTTTCGGTGCCTGGGGAAGAAAACGCGTGACTTAATGGTCAGGAAAAATGCTGCCCAGGAACCAAAATGTTTTTTGAAGCCAATTTTTTTTTTTGAAACCAAATGCAAAAACGGACACCAGGATGAGTTTCGGGATGAAATTCCATGTCTAAAAATGGTGTTGCTTCCACTTTTAGAAAAATCGAGCCTTTTCGGTGCCTGGGGAAGAAAACGCGTGACTTAATGGTCAGGAAAAATGCTGCCCAGGAACCAAAATGTTTTTTGAAGCCAATTTTTTTTTTTGAAACCAAATGCAAAAACGGACACCAGGATGAGTTTCGGGATGAAATTCCATGTCTAAAAATGGTGTTTCTTCCACTTTTTAAAAATCGAGCCTTTTTGGTGCCTGGGGAAGAAAACGCGTGACTTAATGGTCAGGAAAAATGCTGCCCAGGAACCAAAATGTTTTTTGAAGCCAATTTTTTTTTTGTAACCAAACGCAAAAATGCACACCAGGATGAGTTTCGGGATGAAATTCCATGTCTAAAAATGGTGTTGCTTCCACTTTTTAAAAATCGAGCCTTTTTGGTGCCTGGGGAAGAAAACGCGTGACTTAATGGTCAGGAAAAATGCTGCCCAGGAACCAAAATGTTTTTTGAAGCCAATTTTTTTTTTGTAACCAAATGCAAAAATGCACACCAGGATGAGTTTCGGGATGAAATTCCATGTCTAAAAATGGTGTTGCTTCCACTTTTTAAAATTCGAGCCTTTTTGGTGCCTGGGGAAGAAAACGCGTGACTTAATGGTCAGGAAAAATGCTGCCCAGGAACCAAAATGTTTTTTGAAGCCAAATTTTTTTTTTTGAAACCAAATGCAAAAACGGACACCAGGATGAGTTTCGCGATGAAATTCCATGTCTAAAAATGGTGTTGCTTCCACTTTTTAAAAATCGAGCTTTTTGGTGCCTGGAGAAGAAAACGCATGATTTAATGGTCAGGAAAAATGCTGCCCAGGAACCAAAATGTTTTTTGAAGCCAATTTTTTTTTTTTGAAACCAAATGCAAAAACGGACACCAGGATGAGTTTCGGGATGAAATTCCATGTCTAAAAATGCTGTTGCTTCCACTTTTTAAAAATCGAGCGTTTTTGGTGCCTGGGGAAGAAAACGCGTGACTTAATGGTCAGGAAAAATGCTGCCCAGGAAAAAAAATGTTTTTTGAAGCCAATTTTTTTTTTGTAACCAAATGCAAAAATGCACACTAGGATGAGTTTCGGGATGAAATTCCATGTCTAAAAATGGTGTTGCTTCCACTTTTTAAAAATCGAGCGTTTTTGGTGCCTGGGGAAGAAAACGCGTGACTTAATGGTCAGGAAAAATGCTGCCCAGGAACCAAAATGTTTTTTGAAGCCAATTTTTTTTTTGTAACCAAATGCAAAAACGGACACCAGGATGAGTTTCGCGATGAAATTCCATGTCTAAAAATGGTGTTGCTTCCACTTTTTAAAAATCGAGCCTTTTTGGTGCCTGGGGAAGAAAACGCGTGACTTAATGGTCAGGAAAAATGCTGCCGTGGAACCAAAATGTTTTTTGAAGCCAAATTTTTTTTTTGTAACCAAATGCAAAAGCGGACACCAGGATGAGTTTCGGGATGAAATTCCATGTCTAAAAATGGTGTTGCTTCCACTTTTTAAAAATCGAGACTTTTTGGTGCCTGGGGAAGAAAACGCGTGACTTAATGGTCAGGAAAAATGCTGCCCAGGAACCAAAATGTTTTTTGAAGCCAATTTTTTTTTTGTAACCAAATGCAAAAATGCACACGAGGATGAGTTTCGGGATGAAATTCCATGTCTAAAAATGGTGTTGCTTCCACTTTTTAAAAATCGAGCCTTTTTGGTGCCTGGAGAAGAAAACGCGTGACTTAATGGTCTGGAAAAATGCTGCCCAGGAACCAAAATGTTTTTTGAAGCCAATTTTTTTTTTGTAACCAAATGCAAAAATGCACACCAGGATGAGTTTCGGGATGAAATTCCATGTCTAAAAATGGTGTTGCTTCCACTTTTTAAAAATCGAGCCTTTTTGGTGCCTGGGGAAGAAAACGCGTGACTTAATGGTCAGGAAAAATGCTGCCCAGGAACCAAAATGTTTTTTGAAGCCAAGTTTTTTTTTGTAACCAAATGCAAAAACGGACACCAGGATGAGTTTCGCGATGAAGTTCCATGTCTTAAAATGGTGTTGCTTCCACTTTTTTAAAATCGAGCCTTTTTGGTGCCTGGGGAAGAAAACGCGTGACTTAATGGTCAGGAAAAATGCTGCCCAGGAACCAAAATGTTTTTTGAAGCCAATTTTTTTTTTGTAACCAAATGCAAAAATGCACACCAGGATGAGTTTCGGGATGAAATTCCATGTCTAAAAATGGTGTTGCTTCCACTTTTTAAAAATCGAGCGTTTTTGGTGCCTGGGGAAGAAAACGCGTGACTTAATGGTCAGGAAAAATGCTGCCCAGGAACCAAAATGTTTTTTGAAGCCAAATTTTTTTTTTTGAAACCAAATGCAAAAACGGACACCAGGATGAGTTTCGCGATGAAATTCCATGTCTAAAAATGGTGTTGCTTCCACTTTTTAAAAATCGAGCTTTTTGGTGCCTGGAGAAGAAAACGCATGATTTAATGGTCAGGAAAAATGCTGCCCAGGAACCAAAATGTTTTTTGAAGCCAATTTTTTTTTTTTGAAACCAAATGCAAAAACGGACACCAGGATGAGTTTCGGGATGAAATTCCATGTCTAAAAATGGTGTTGCTTCCACTTTTTAAAAATTGAGACTTTTTGGTGCCTGGGGAAGAAAACGCGTGACTTAATGGTCAGGAAAAATGCTGCCCAGGAACCAAAATGTTTTTTGAAGCCAATTTTTTTTTTTGAAACCAAATGCAAAAACGGACACCAGGATGAGTTTCGGGATGAAATTCCATGTCTAAAAATGGTGTTGCTTCCACTTTTTAAAAATCGAGCCTTTTCGGTGCCTGGGGAAGAAAACGCGTGACTTAATGGTCAGGAAAAATGCTGCCCAGGAACCAAAATGTTTTTTGAAGCCAATTTTTTTTTTGTAACCAAATGCAAAAATGCACACCAGGATGAGTTTCGGGATGAAATTCCATGTCTAAAAATGGTGTTGCTTCCACTTTTTAAAAATCGAGCGTTTTTGGTGCCTGGGGAAGAAAACGCGTGACTTAATGGTCAGGAAAAATGCTGCCCAGGAACCAAAATGTTTTTTGAAGCCAAATTTTTTTTTTTGAAACCAAATGCAAAAACGGACACCAGGATGAGTTTCGCGATGAAATTCCATGTCTAAAAATGGTGTTGCTTCCACTTTTTAAAAATCGAGCTTTTTGGTGCCTGGAGAAGAAAACGCATGATTTAATGGTCAGGAAAAATGCTGCCCAGGAACCAAAATGTTTTTTGAAGCCAATTTTTTTTTTTTGAAACCAAATGCAAAAACGGACACCAGGATGAGTTTCGGGATGAAATTCCATGTCTAAAAATGGTGTTGCTTCCACTTTTTAAAAATTGAGACTTTTTGGTGCCTGGGGAAGAAAACGCGTGACTTAATGGTCAGGAAAAATGCTGCCCAGGAACCAAAATGTTTTTTGAAGCCAATTTTTTTTTTTGAAACCAAATGCAAAAACGGACACCAGGATGAGTTTCGGGATGAAATTCCATGTCTAAAAATGGTGTTGCTTCCACTTTTTAAAAATCGAGCCTTTTCGGTGCCTGGGGAAGAAAACGCGTGACTTAATGGTCAGGAAAAATGCTGCCCAGGAACCAAAATGTTTTTTGAAGCCAATTTTTTTTTTTGAAACCAAATGCAAAAACGGACACCAGGATGAGTTTCGGGATGAAATTCCATGTCTAAAAATGGTGTTTCTTCCACTTTTTAAAAATCGAGCCTTTTTGGTGCCTGGGGAAGAAAACGCGTGACTTAATGGTCAGGAAAAATGCTGCCCAGGAACCAAAATGTTTTTTGAAGCCAATTTTTTTTTTGTAACCAAATGCAAAAATGCACACGAGGATGAGTTTCGGGATGAAATTCCATGTCTAAAAATGGTGTTGCTTCCACTTTTTAAAAATCGAGCCTTTTTGGTGCCTGGAGAAGAAAACGCGTGACTTAATGGTCTGGAAAAATGCTGCCCAGGAACCAAAATGTTTTTTGAAGCCAATTTTTTTTTTGTAACCAAATGCAAAAATGCACACCAGGATGAGTTTCGGGATGAAATTCCATGTCTAAAAATGGTGTTGCTTCCACTTTTTAAAAATCGAGCCTTTTTGGTGCCTGGGGAAGAAAACGCGTGACTTAATGGTCAGGAAAAATGCTGCCCAGGAACCAAAATGTTTTTTGAAGCCAAGTTTTTTTTTGTAACCAAATGCAAAAACGGACACCAGGATGAGTTTCGCGATGAAGTTCCATGTCTAAAAATGGTGTTGCTTCCACTTTTTTAAAATCGAGCCTTTTTGGTGCCTGGGGAAGAAAACGCGTGACTTAATGGTCAGGAAAAATGCTGCCCAGGAACCAAAATGTTTTTTGAAGCCAATTTTTTTTTTGTAACCAAATGCAAAAATGCACACCAGGATGAGTTTCGGGATGAAATTCCATGTCTAAAAATGGTGTTGCTTCCACTTTTTAAAAATCGAGCCTTTTTGGTGCCTGGGGAAGAAAACGCGTGACTTAATGGTCAGGAAAAATGCTGCCCAGGAACCAAAATGTTTTTTGAAGCCAAATTTTTTTTTTTGAAACCAAATGCAAAAACGGACACCAGGATGAGTTTCGCGATGAAATTCCATGTCTAAAAATGGTGTTGCTTCCACTTTTTAAAAATCGAGCTTTTTGGTGCCTGGAGAAGAAAACGCATGATTTAATGGTCAGGAAAAATGCTGCCCAGGAACCAAAATGTTTTTTGAAGCCAATTTTTTTTTTTTGAAACCAAATGCAAAAACGGACACCAGGAAGAGTTTCGGGATGAAATTCCATGTCTAAAAATGGTGTTGCTTCCACTTTTTAAAAATTGAGACTTTTTGGTGCCTGGGGAAGAAAACGCGTGACTTAATGGTCAGGAAAAATGCTGCCCAGGAACCAAAATGTTTTTTGAAGCCAATTTTTTTTTTTTGAAACCAAATGCAAAAACGGACACCAGGATGAGTTTCGGGATGAAATTCCATGTCTAAAAATGGTGTTGCTTCCACTTTTTAAAAATTGAGACTTTTTGGTGCCTGGGGAAGAAAACGCGTGACTTAATGGTCAGGAAAAATGCTGCCCAGGAACCAAAATGTTTTTTGAAGCCAATTTTTTTTTTTGAAACCAAATGCAAAAACGGACACCAGGATGAGTTTCGGGATGAAATTCCATGTCTAAAAATGGTGTTGCTTCCACTTTTTAAAAATCAAGCCTTTTTGGTGCCTGGGGAAGAAAACGCGTGACTTAATGGTCAGGAAAAATGCTGCCCAGGAACCAAAATGTTTTTTGAAGCCAATTTTTTTTTTGTAACCAAATGCAAAAACGGACACCAGGATGAGTTTCGGGATGAAATTCCATGTCTAAAAATGGTGTTGCTTCCACTTTTTAAAAATCGAGCCTTTTCGGTGCCTGGGGAAGAAAACGCGTGACTTAATGGTCAGGAAAAATGCTGCCCAGGAACCAAAATGTTTTTTGAAGCCAATTTTTTTTTGGTAACCAAATGCAAAAATGCACACCAGGATGAGTTTCGGGATGAAATTCCATGTCTAAAAATGGTGTTGCTTCCACTTTTTAAAAATCGAGCCTTTTTGGTGCCTGGGGAAGAAAACGCGTGACTTAATGGTCAGGAAAAATGCTGCCCAGGAACCAAAATGTTTTTTGAAGCCAAGTTTTTTTTTGTAACCAAATGCAAAAACGGACACCAGGATGAGTTTCGCGATGAAGTTCCATGTCTAAAAATGGTGTTGCTTCCACTTTTTTAAAATCGAGCCTTTTTGGTGCCTGGGGAAGAAAACGCGTGACTTAATGGTCAGGAAAAATGCTGCCCAGGAACCAAAATGTTTTTTGAAGCCAATTTTTTTTTTGTAACCAAATGCAAAAATGCACACCAGGATGAGTTTCGGGATGAAATTCCATGTCTAAAAATGGTGTTGCTTCCACTTTTTAAAAATCGAGCCTTTTTGGTGCCTGGGGAAGAAAACGCGTGACTTAATGGTCAGGAAAAATGCTGCCCAGGAACCAAAATGTTTTTTGAAGCCAAATTTTTTTTTTTGAAACCAAATGCAAAAACGGACACCAGGATGAGTTTCGCGATGAAATTCCATGTCTAAAAATGGTGTTGCTTCCACTTTTTAAAAATCGAGCTTTTCGGTGCCTGGAGAAGAAAACGCATGATTTAATGGTCAGGAAAAATGCTGCCCAGGAACCAAAATGTTTTTTGAAGCCAATTTTTTTTTTTGAAACCAAATGCAAAAACGGACACCAGGATGAGTTTCGGGATGAAATTCCATGTCTAAAAATGGTGTTGCTTCCACTTTTTAAAAATTGAGACTTTTTGGTGCCTGGGGAAGAAAACGCGTGACTTAATGGTCAGGAAAAATGCTGCCCTGGAACCAAAATGTTTTTTGAAGCCAATTTTTTTTTTTGAAACCAAATGCAAAAACGGACACCAGGATGAGTTTCGGGATGAAATTCCATGTCTAAAAATGGTGTTGCTTCCACTTTTAGAAAAATCGAGCCTTTTCGGTGCCTGGGGAAGAAAACGCGTGACTTAATGGTCAGGAAAAATGCTGCCCAGGAACCAAAATGTTTTTTGAAGCCAATTTTTTTTTTTGAAACCAAATGCAAAAACGGACACCAGGATGAGTTTCGGGATGAAATTCCATGTCTAAAAATGGTGTTGCTTCCACTTTTAGAAAAATCGAGCCTTTTCGGTGCCTGGGGAAGAAAACGCGTGACTTAATGGTCAGGAAAAATGCTGCCCAGGAACCAAAATGTTTTTTGAAGCCAATTTTTTTTTTTGAAACCAAATGCAAAAACGGACACCAGGATGAGTTTCGGGATGAAATTCCATGTCTAAAAATGGTGTTTCTTCCACTTTTTAAAAATCGAGCCTTTTTGGTGCCTGGGGAAGAAAACGCGTGACTTAATGGTCAGGAAAAATGCTGCCCAGGAACCAAAATGTTTTTTGAAGCCAATTTTTTTTTTGTAACCAAACGCAAAAATGCACACCAGGATGAGTTTCGGGATGAAATTCCATGTCTAAAAATGGTGTTGCTTCCACTTTTTAAAAATCGAGCCTTTTTGGTGCCTGGGGAAGAAAACGCGTGACTTAATGGTCAGGAAAAATGCTGCCCAGGAACCAAAATGTTTTTTGAAGCCAATTTTTTTTTTGTAACCAAATGCAAAAATGCACACCAGGATGAGTTTCGGGATGAAATTCCATGTCTAAAAATGGTGTTGCTTCCACTTTTTAAAATTCGAGCCTTTTTGGTGCCTGGGGAAGAAAACGCGTGACTTAATGGTCAGGAAAAATGCTGCCCAGGAACCAAAATGTTTTTTGAAGCCAAATTTTTTTTTTTGAAACCAAATGCAAAAACGGACACCAGGATGAGTTTCGCGATGAAATTCCATGTCTAAAAATGGTGTTGCTTCCACTTTTTAAAAATCGAGCTTTTTGGTGCCTGGAGAAGAAAACGCATGATTTAATGGTCAGGAAAAATGCTGCCCAGGAACCAAAATGTTTTTTGAAGCCAATTTTTTTTTTTTGAAACCAAATGCAAAAACGGACACCAGGATGAGTTTCGGGATGAAATTCCATGTCTAAAAATGGTGTTGCTTCCACTTTTTAAAAATTGAGACTTTTTGGTGCCTGGGGAAGAAAACGCGTGACTTAATGGTCAGGAAAAATGCTGCCCAGGAACCAAAATGTTTTTTGAAGCCAATTTTTTTTTTTGAAACCAAATGCAAAAACGGACACCAGGATGAGTTTCGGGATGAAATTCCATGTCTAAAAATGGTGTTGCTTCCACTTTTTAAAAATCGAGCCTTTTCGGTGCCTGGGGAAGAAAACGCGTGACTTAATGGTCAGGAAAATTGCTGCCCAGGAACCAAAATGTTTTTTGAAGCCAATTTTTTTTTGGTAACCAAATGCAAAAATGCACACCAGGATGAGTTTCGGGATGAAATTCCATGTCTAAAAATGGTGTTGCTTCCACTTTTTAAAAATCGAGCCTTTTTGGTGCCTGGAGAAGAAAACGCGTGACTTAATGGTCAGGAAAAATGCTGCCCAGGAACCAAAATGTTTTTCGAAGCCAATTTTTTTTTTGTAACCAAATGCAAAAATGCACACCAGGATGAGTTTCGGGATGAAATTCCATGTCTAAAAATGGTGTTGCTTCCACTTTTTAAAAATCGAGCCTTTTTGGTGCCTGGGGAAGTAAACGCGTGACTTAATGGTCAGGAAAAATGCTGCCCAGGAACCAAAATGTTTTTTGAAGCCAAGTTTTTTTTTGTAACCAAATGCAAAAACGGACACCAGGATGAGTTTCGCGATGAAATTCCATGTCTAAAAATGGTGTTGCTTCCACTTTTTTAAAATCGAGCCTTTTTGGTGCCTGGGGAAGAAAACGCGTGACTTAATGGTCAGGAAAAATGCTGCCCAGGAACCAAAATGTTTTTTGAAGCCAATTTTTTTTTTGTAACCAAGTGCAAAAATGCACACCAGGATGAGTTTCGGGATGAAATTCCATGTCTAAAAATGGTGTTGCTTCCACTTTTTAAAAATCGAGCCTTTTTGGTGCCTGGGGAAGAAAACGCGTGACTTAATGGTCAGGAAAAATGCTGCCCAGGAACCAAAATGTTTTTTGAAGCCAAATTTTTTTTTTGAAACCAAATGCAAAAACGGACACCAGGATGAGTTTCGCGATGAAATTCCATGTCTAAAAATGGTGTTGCTTCCACTTTTTAAAAATCGAGCCTTTTTGGTGCCTGGGGAAGAAAACGCGTGACTTAATGGTCAGGAAAAATGCTGCCCAGGAACCGAAATGTTTTTTGAAGCCAAATTTTTTTTTTGAAACCAAATGCAAAAACGGACACCAGGATGAGTTTCGGGATGAAATTCCATGTCTAAAAATGGTGTTGCTTCCACTTTTTAAAAATCGAGACTTTTTGGTGCCTGGGGAAGAAAACGCGTGACTTAATCGTCAGGAAAAATGCTGCCCAGGAACCAAAATGTTTTTTGAAGCCAATTTTTTTTTTTGAAACCAAATACAAAAACGGACACCAGGATGAGTTTCGGGACGAAATTCCATGTCTAAAAATGGTGTTGCTTCCACTTTTTAAAAATCGAGACTTTTTGGTGCCTGGGGAAGAAAACGCGTGACTTAATGGTCAGGAAAAATGCTGCCCAGGAACCAAAATGTTTTTTGAAGCCAAATTTTTTTTTTGTAACCAAATGCAAAAACGGACACCAGGATGAGTTTCGGGATGAAATTCCATGTCTAAAAATGGTGTTGCTTCCACTTTTTAAAAATCGAGCCTTTTCGGTGCCTGGGGAAGAAAACGCGTGACTTAATGGTCAGGAAAAATGCTGCCCAGGAACCAAAATGTTTTTTGAAGCCAATTTTTTTTTTGTAACCAAATTCAAAAATGCACACCAGGATGAGTTTCGGGATGAAATTCCATGTCTAAAAATGGTGTTGCTTCCACTTTTTAAAAATCGAGCCTTTTTGGTACCTGGGGAAGAAAACGCGTGACTTAATGGTCAGGAAAAATGCTGCCCAGGAACCAAAATGTTTTTTGAAGCCAATTTTTTTTTTGTAACCAAATGCAAAAACGGACACCAGGATGAGTTTCGCGATGAAATTCCATGTCTAAAAATGGTGTTGCTTCCACTTTTTAAAAATCGAGCCTTTTTGGTGCCTGGGGAAGAAAACGCGTGTCTTAATGGTCAGGAAAAATGCTAACGTGGAACCAAAATGTTTTTTGAAGCCAAATTTTTTTTTTGTAACCAAATGCAAAAACGAACACCAGGATGAGTTTCGGGATGAAATTCCATGTCTAAAAATGGTGTTGCTTCCACTTTTTAAAAATCGAGACTTTTTGGTGCCTGGGGAAGAAAACGCGTGACTTAATGGTCAGGAAAAGTGCTGCCCAGGAACCAAAATGTTTTTTGAAGCCAAATTTTTTTTTTGTAACCAAATGCAAAAACGGACACCAGGATGAGTTTCGGGATGAAATTCCATGTCTAAAAATGGTGTTGCTTCCACTTTTTTAAAATTGAGACTTTTTGGTGCCTGGGGAAGAAAACGCGTGACTTAATGGTCAGGAAAAATGCTGCCCAGGAACCAAAATGTGTTTTGAAGCCAAATTTTTTTTTTGAAACCAAATGCAAAAACGGACACCAGGATGAGTTTCGGGATGAAATTCCATGTCTAAAAATGGTGTTGCTTCCACTTTTTAAAAATCGAGCCTTTTCGGTGCCTGGGGAAGAAAACGCGTGACTTAATGGCCAGGAAAAATGCTGCCCAGGAACCAAAATGTTTTTTGAAGCCAATTTTTTTTTTTGAAACCAAATGCAAAAACGGACACCAGGATGAGTTTCGGGATGAAATTCCATGTCTAAAAATGGTGTTTCTTCCACTTTTTTATAAATCGAGCCTTTTTGGTGCCTGGGGAAGAAAACGCGTGACTTAATGGTCAGGAAAAATGCTGCCCAGGAACCAAAATGTTTTTTGAAGCCAATTTTTTTTTTTGTAACCAAATGCAAAAATGCACACCAGGATGAGTTTCGGGATGAAATTCCATGTCTAAAAATGGTGTTGCTTCCACTTTTTAAAAATCGAGCCTTTTTGGTGCCTGGAGAAGAAAACGCGTGATTTAATGGTCAGGAAAAATGCTGCCCAGGAACCAAAATGTTTTTTGAAGCCAATTTTTTTTTTTGAAACCAAATGCAAAAACGGACACCAGGATGAGTTTCGGGATGAAATTCCATGTCTAAAAATGGTGTTGCTTCCACTTTTTAAAAATCGAGCCTTTTTGGTGCCTGGGGAAGAAAACGCGTGACTTAATGGTCAGGAAAAATGCTGCCCAGGAACCAAAATGTTTTTTGAAGCCAATTTTTTTTTGTAACCAAATGCAAAAACGGACACCAGGATGAGTTTCGCGATGAAATTCCATGTCTAAAAATGGTGTTGCTTCCACTTTTTAAAAATTGAGCCTTTTTGGTGCCTGGGGAAGAAAACGCGTGACTTAATGGTCAGGAAAAATGCTGCCGTGGAACCAAAATGTTTTTTGAAGCCAAATTTTTTTTTTGTAACCAAATGCAAAAACGGACACCAGGATGAGTTTCGGGATGAAATTCCATGTCTAAAAATGGTGTTGCTTCCACTTTTTAAAAATCGAGTCTTTTCGGTGCCTGGGGAAGAAAACGCGTGACTTAATGGTCAGGAAAAATGTTGCCCAGGAACCAAAATGTTTTTTGAAGCCAATTTTTTTTTGTAACCAAATGCAAAAATGCATACCAGGATGAGTTTCGGGATGAAATTCCATGTCTAAAAATGGTGTTGCTTCCACTTTTTAAAAATCGAGCCTTTTTGGTGCCTGGAGAAGAAAACGCGTGACTTAATGGTCAGGAAAAATGCTGCCGTGGAACCAAAATGTTTTTTGAAGCCAATTTTTTTTTTGAAACCAAATGCAAAAACGGACACCAGGATGAGTTTCGGGATGAAATTCCATGTCTAAAAATGGTGTTGCTTCCACTTTTTAAAAATCGAGCCTTTTTGGTGCCTGGGGAAGAAAACGCGTGACTTAATGGTCAGGAAAAATGCTGCCCAGGAAAAAAAATGTTTTTTGAAGCCAATTTTTTTTTTGAAACCAAATGCAAAAATGCACACTAGGATGAGTTTCGGGATGAAATTCCATGTCTAAAAATGGTGTTGCTTCCACTTTTTAAAAATCGAGACTTTTTGGTGCCTGGGGAAGAAAACGCGTGACTTAATGGTCAGGAAAAGTGCTGCCCAGGAACCAAAATGTTTTTTGAAGCCAAATTTTTTTTTTGTAACCAAATGCAAAAACGGACACCAGGATGAGTTTCGGGATGAAATTCCATGTCTAAAAATGGTGTTGCTTCCACTTTTTTAAAATTGAGACTTTTTGGTGCCTGGGGAAGAAAACGCGTGACTTAATGGTCAGGAAAAATGCTGCCCAGGAACCAAAATGTGTTTTGAAGCCAAATTTTTTTTTTTGAAACCAAATGCAAAAACGGACACCAGGATGAGTTTCGGGATGAAATTCCATGTCTAAAAATGGTGTTGCTTCCACTTTTTAAAAATCGAGCCTTTTCGGTGCCTGGGGAAGAAAACGCGTGACTTAATGGCCAGGAAAAATGCTGCCCAGGAACCAAAATGTTTTTTGAAGCCAATTTTTTTTTTTGAAACCAAATGCAAAAACGGACACCAGGATGAGTTTCGGGATGAAATTCCATGTCTAAAAATGGTGTTTCTTCCACTTTTTTATAAATCGAGCCTTTTTGGTGCCTGGGGAAGAAAACGCGTGACTTAATGGTCAGGAAAAATGCTGCCCAGGAACCAAAATGTTTTTTGAAGCCAATTTTTTTTTTTGTAACCAAATGCAAAAATGCACACCAGGATGAGTTTCGGGATGAAATTCCATGTCTAAAAATGGTGTTGCTTCCACTTTTTAAAAATCGAGCCTTTTTGGTGCCTGGAGAAGAAAACGCGTGATTTAATGGTCAGGAAAAATGCTGCCCAGGAACCAAAATGTTTTTAGAAGCCAATTTTTTTTTTTGAAACCAAATGCAAAAACGGACACCAGGATGAGTTTCGGGATGAAATTCCATGTCTAAAAATGGTGTTGCTTCCACTTTTTAAAAATAGAGCCTTTTTGGTGCCTGGGGAAGAAAACGCGTGACTTAATGGTCAGGAAAAATGCTGCCCAGGAACCAAAATGTTTTTTGAAGCCAATTTTTTTTTGTAACCAAATGCAAAAACGGACACCAGGATGAGTTTCGCGATGAAATTCCATGTCTAAAAATGGTGTTGCTTCCACTTTTTAAAAATTGAGCCTTTTTGGTGCCTGGGGAAGAAAACGCGTGACTTAATGGTCAGGAAAAATGCTGCCGTGGAACCAAAATGTTTTTTGAAGCCAAATTTTTTTTTTGTAACCAAATGCAAAAACGGACACCAGGATGAGTTTCGGGATGAAATTCCATGTCTAAAAATGGTGTTGCTTCCACTTTTTAAAAATCGAGTCTTTTCGGTGCCTGGGGAAGAAAACGCGTGACTTAATGGTCAGGAAAAATGTTGCCCAGGAACCAAAATGTTTTTTGAAGCCAATTTTTTTTTGTAACCAAATGCAAAAATGCATACCAGGATGAGTTTCGGGATGAAATTCCATGTCTAAAAATGGTGTTGCTTCCACTTTTTAAAAATCGAGCCTTTTTGGTGCCTGGAGAAGAAAACGCGTGACTTAATGGTCAGGAAAAATGCTGCCGTGGAACCAAAATGTTTTTTGAAGCCAATTTTTTTTTTTGAAACCAAATGCAAAAACGGACACCAGGATGAGTTTCGGGATGAAATTCCATGTCTAAAAATGGTGTTGCTTCCACTTTTTAAAAATCGAGCCTTTTTGGTGCCTGGGGAAGAAAACGCGTGACTTAATGGTCAGGAAAAATGCTGCCCAGGAAAAAAAATGTTTTTTGAAGCCAATTTTTTTTTTGAAACCAAATGCAAAAATGCACACTAGGATGAGTTTCGGGATGAAATTCCATGTCTAAAAATAGTGTTGCTTCCACTTTTTAAAAATCAAGCGTTTTTGGTGCCTGGGGAAGAAAACGCGTGACTTAATGGTCAGGAAAAATGCTGCCCAGGAACCAAAATGTTTTTTGAAGCCAATTTTTTTTTTGTAACCAAATGCAAAAACGGACACCAGGATGAGTTTCGCGATGAAATTCCATGTCTAAAAATGGTGTTGCTTCCACTTTTTAAAAATCGAGCCTTTTTGGTGCCTGGGGAAGAAAACGCGTGACTTAATGGTCAGGAAAAATGCTGCCGTGGAATCAAAATGTTTTTTGAAGCCAAATTTTTTTTTTGTAACCAAATGCAAAAACGGACACCAGGATGAGTTTCGGGATGAAATTCCATGTCTAAAAATGGTGTTGCTTCCACTTTTTAAAAATCGAGCCTTTTCGGTGCCTGGGGAAGAAAACGCGTGACTTAATGGTCAGGAAAAATGCTGCCCAGGAACCAAAATGTTTTTTGAAGCCAATTTTTTTTTTTGAAACCAAATGCAAAAACGGACACCAGGATGAGTTTCGGGATGAAATTCCATGTCTAAAAATGGTGTTTCTTCCACTTTTTAAAAATCGAGCCTTTTTGGTGCCTGGGGAAGAAAACGCGTGACTTAATGGTCAGGAAAAATGCTGCCCAGGAACCAAAATGTTTTTTGAAGCCAATTTTTTTTTTGTAACCAAATGCAAAAATGCACACGAGGATGAGTTTCGGGATGAAATTCCATGTCTAAAAATGGTGTTGCTTCCACTTTTTAAAAATCGAGCCTTTATAGTGCCTGGAGAAGAAAACGCGTGACTTAATGGTCAGGAAAAATGCTGCCCAGGAACCAAAATGTTTTTTGAAGCCAATTTTTTTTTGTAACCAAATGCAAAAATGCACACCAGGATGAGTTTCGGGATGAAATTCCATGTCTAAAAATGGTGTTGCTTCCACTTTTTAAAAATCGAGCCTTTTTGGTTCCTGGGGAAGAAAACGCGTGACTTAATGGTCAGGAAAAATGCTGCCCAGGAACCAAAATGTTTTTTGAAGCCAATTTTTTTTTTGTAACCAAATGCAAAAATGCACACCAGGATGAGTTTCGCGATGAAATTCCATGTCTAAAAATGGTGTTGCTTCCACTTTTTAAAAATCGAGCCTTTTTAGTGCCTGGAGAAGAAAACGCGTGACTTAATGGTCAGGAAAAATGCTGCCCAGGAACCAAAATGTTTTTTGAAGCCAATTTTTTTTTTGTAACCAAATGCAAAAATGGACACCAGGATGAGTTTCGGGATGAAATTCCATGTCTAAAAATGGTGTTGCTTCCACTTTTTAAAAATCGAGCCTTTTTGGTGCCTGGGGAAGAAAACGCGTGACTTAATGGTCAGGAAAAATGCTGCCCAGGAAACAAAATGTTTTTTGAAGCCAAGTTTTTTTTTGTAACCAAATGCAAAAACGGACACCAGGATGAGTTTCGCGATGAAATTCCATGTCTAAAAATGGTGTTGCTTCCACTTTTTTAAAATCGAGCCTTTTTGGTGCCTGGGGAAGAAAACGCGTGACTTAATGGTCAGGAAAAATGCTGCCCAGGAACCAAAATGTTTTTTGAAGCCAATTTTTTTTTTGTAACCAAATGCAAAAATGCACACCAGGATGAGTTTCGGGATGAAATTCCATGTCTAAAAATGGTGTTGCTTCCACTTTTTAAAAATCGAGCCTTTTTGGTGCCTGGGGAAGAAAACGCGTGACTTAATGGTCAGGAAAAATGCTGCCCAGGAACCAAAATGTTTTTTGAAGCCAAATTTTTTTTTGAAACCAAATTCAAAAACGGACACCAGGATGAGTTTCGCGATGAAATTCCATGTCTAAAAATGGTGTTGCTTCCACTTTTTAAAAATCGAGCCTTTTTGGTGCCTGGAGAAGAAAACGCATGATTTAATGGTCAGGAAAAATGCTGCCCAGGAACCAAAATGTTTTTTGAAGCCAATTTTTTTTTTTTGAAACCAAATGCAAAAACGGACACCAGGACGAGTTTCGGGATGAAATTCGATGTCTAAAAATGGTGTTGCTTCCACTTTTCAAAAATTGAGACTTTTTGGTGCCTGGGGAAGAAAACGCGTGACTTAATGGTCAGGAAAAATGCTGCCCAGGAACCAAAATGTGTTTTGAAGCCAATTTTTTTTTTTTGAAACCAAATGCAAAAACGGACACCAGGATGAGTTTCGGGATGAAATTCCATGTCTAAAAATGGTGTTGCTTCCACTTTTTAAAAATCGAGCCTTTTCGGTGCCTGGGGAAGAAAACGCGTGACTTAATGGCCAGGAAAAATGCTGCCCAGGAACCAAAATGTTTTTTGAAGCCAATTTTTTTTTTTGAAACCAAATTCAAAAACGGACACCAGGATGAGTTTCGCGATGAAATTCCATGTCTAAAAATGGTGTTGCTTCCACTTTTTAAAAATCGAGCCTTTTTGGTGCCTGGAGAAGAAAACGCATGATTTAATGGTCAGGAAAAATGCTGCCCAGGAACCAAAATGTTTTTTGAAGCCAATTTTTTTTTTTTGAAACCAAATGCAAAAACGGACACCAGGACGAGTTTCGGGATGAAATTCGATGTCTAAAAATGGTGTTGCTTCCACTTTTTAAAAATTGAGACTTTTTGGTGCCTGGGGAAGAAAACGCGTGACTTAATGGTCAGGAAAAATGCTGCCCAGGAACCAAAATGTTTTTTGAAGCCAATTTTTTTTTTTGAAACCAAATGCAAAAACGGACACCAGGATGAGTTTCGGGACGAAATTCCATGTCTAAAAATGGTGTTGCTTCCACTTTTTAAAAATCGAGACTTTTTGGTGCCTGGGGAAGAAAACGCGTGACTTAATGGTCAGGAAAAATGCTGCCCAGGAACCAAAATGTTTTTTGAAGCCAAATTTTTTTTTTGTAACCAAATGCAAAAACGGACACCAGGATGAGTTTCGGGATGAAATTCCATGTCTAAAAATGGTGTTGCTTCCACTTTTTAAAAATCGAGCCTTTTCGGTGCCTGGGGAAGAAAACGCGTGACTTAATGGTCAGGAAAAATGCTGCCCAGGAACCAAAATGTTTTTTGAAGCCAATTTTTTTTTTGTAACCAAATTCAAAAATGCACACCAGGATGAGTTTCGGGATGAAATTCCATGTCTAAAAATGGTGTTGCTTCCACTTTTTAAAAATCGAGCCTTTTTGGTACCTGGGGAAGAAAACGCGTGACTTAATGGTCAGGAAAAATGCTGCCCAGGAACCAAAATGTTTTTTGAAGCCAATTTTTTTTTTGTAACCAAATGCAAAAACGGACACCAGGATGAGTTTCGCGATGAAATTCCATGTCTAAAAATGGTGTTGCTTCCACTTTTTAAAAATCGAGCCTTTTTGGTGCCTGGGGAAGAAAACGCGTGTCTTAATGGTCAGGAAAAATGCTAACGTGGAACCAAAATGTTTTTTGAAGCCAAATTTTTTTTTTGTAACCAAATGCAAAAACGGACACCAGGATGAGTTTCGGGATGAAATTCCATGTCTAAAAATGGTGTTGCTTCCACTTTTTAAAAATCGAGACTTTTTGGTGCCTGGGGAAGAAAACGCGTGACTTAATGGTCAGGAAAAGTGCTGCCCAGGAACCAAAATGTTTTTTGAAGCCAAATTTTTTTTTTGTAACCAAATGCAAAAACGGACACCAGGATGAGTTTCGGGATGAAATTCCATGTCTGAAAATGGTGTTGCTTCCACTTTTTTAAAATCGAGCCTTTTTGGTGGCTGGGAAAGAAAACGCGTGACTTAATGGTCAGGAAAAATGCTGCCCAGGAACCAAAATGTTTTTTGAAGCCAATTTTTTTTTTTTGAAACCAAATGCAAAAACGGACACCAGGATGAGTTTCGGGATGAAATTCCATGTCTAAAAATGGTGTTGCTTCCACTTTTTAAAAATCGAGCCTTTTTGGTGCCTGGGGAAGAAAACGCGTGACTTAATGGTCAGGAAAAATGTTGCCCAGGAACCAAAATGTTTTTTGAAGCCAATTTTTTTTTGTAACCAAATGGAAAAATGCATACCAGGATGAGTTTCGGGATGAAATTCCATGTCTAAAAATGGTGTTGCTTCCACTTTTTAAAAATCGAGCCTTTTTGGTGCCTGGAGAAGAAAACGCGTGACTTAATGGTCAGGAAAAATGCTGCCGTGGAACCAAAATGTTTTTTGAAGCCAATTTTTTTTTTTGAAACCAAATGCAAAAACGGACACCAGGATGAGTTTCGGGATGAAATTCCATGTCTAAAAATGGTGTTGCTTCCACTTTTTAAAAATCGAGCCTTTTTGGTGCCTGGGGAAGAAAACGCGTGACTTAATGGTCAGGAAAAATGCTGCCCAGGAAAAAAAATGTTTTTTGAAGCCAATTTTTTTTTTGAAACCAAATGCAAAAATGCACACTAGGATGAGTTTCGGGATGAAATTCCATGTCTAAAAATAGTGTTGCTTCCACTTTTTAAAAATCAAGCGTTTTTGGTGCCTGGGGAAGAAAACGCGTGACTTAATGGTCAGGAAAAATGCTGCCCAGGAACCAAAATGTTTTTTGAAGCCAATTTTTTTTTTGTAACCAAATGCAAAAACGGACACCAGGATGAGTTTCGCGATGAAATTCCATGTCTAAAAATGGTGTTGCTTCCACTTTTTAAAAATCGAGCCTTTTTGGTGCCTGGGGAAGAAAACGCGTGACTTAATGGTCAGGAAAAATGCTGCCGTGGAATCAAAATGTTTTTTGAAGCCAAATTTTTTTTTTGTAACCAAATGCAAAAACGGACACCAGGATGAGTTTCGGGATGAAATTCCATGTCTAAAAATGGTGTTGCTTCCACTTTTTAAAAATCGAGCCTTTTCGGTGCCTGGGGAAGAAAACGCGTGACTTAATGGTCAGGAAAAATGCTGCCCAGGAACCAAAATGTTTTTTGAAGCCAATTTTTTTTTTTGAAACCAAATGCAAAAACGGACACCAGGATGAGTTTCGGGATGAAATTCCATGTCTAAAAATGGTGTTTCTTCCACTTTTTAAAAATCGAGCCTTTTTGGTGCCTGGGGAAGAAAACGCGTGACTTAATGGTCAGGAAAAATGCTGCCCAGGAACCAAAATGTTTTTTGAAGCCAATTTTTTTTTTGTAACCAAATGCAAAAATGCACACGAGGATGAGTTTCGGGATGAAATTCCATGTCTAAAAATGGTGTTGCTTCCACTTTTTAAAAATCGAGCCTTTATAGTGCCTGGAGAAGAAAACGCGTGACTTAATGGTCAGGAAAAATGCTGCCCAGGAACCAAAATGTTTTTTGAAGCCAATTTTTTTTTGTAACCAAATGCAAAAATGCACACCAGGATGAGTTTCGGGATGAAATTCCATGTCTAAAAATGGTGTTGCTTCCACTTTTTAAAAATCGAGCCTTTTTGGTTCCTGGGGAAGAAAACGCGTGACTTAATGGTCAGGAAAAATGCTGCCCAGGAACCAAAATGTTTTTTGAAGCCAATTTTTTTTTTGTAACCAAATGCAAAAATGCACACCAGGATGAGTTTCGCGATGAAATTCCATGTCTAAAAATGGTGTTGCTTCCACTTTTTAAAAATCGAGCCTTTTTAGTGCCTGGAGAAGAAAACGCGTGACTTAATGGTCAGGAAAAATGCTGCCCAGGAACCAAAATGTTTTTTGAAGCCAATTTTTTTTTTGTAACCAAATGCAAAAATGGACACCAGGATGAGTTTCGGGATGAAATTCCATGTCTAAAAATGGTGTTGCTTCCACTTTTTAAAAATCGAGCCTTTTTGGTGCCTGGGGAAGAAAACGCGTGACTTAATGGTCAGGAAAAATGCTGCCCAGGAAACAAAATGTTTTTTGAAGCCAAGTTTTTTTTTGTAACCAAATGCAAAAACGGACACCAGGATGAGTTTCGCGATGAAATTCCATGTCTAAAAATGGTGTTGCTTCCACTTTTTTAAAATCGAGCCTTTTTGGTGCCTGGGGAAGAAAACGCGTGACTTAATGGTCAGGAAAAATGCTGCCCAGGAACCAAAATGTTTTTTGAAGCCAATTTTTTTTTTGTAACCAAATGCAAAAATGCACACCAGGATGAGTTTCGGGATGAAATTCCATGTCTAAAAATGGTGTTGCTTCCACTTTTTAAAAATCGAGCCTTTTTGGTGCCTGGGGAAGAAAACGCGTGACTTAATGGCCAGGAAAAATGCTGCCCAGGAACCAAAATGTTTTTTGAAGCCAAATTTTTTTTTGAAACCAAATTCAAAAACGGACACCAGGATGAGTTTCGCGATGAAATTCCATGTCTAAAAATGGTGTTGCTTCCACTTTTTAAAAATCGAGCCTTTTTGGTGCCTGGAGAAGAAAACGCATGATTTAATGGTCAGGAAAAATGCTGCCCAGGAACCAAAATGTTTTTTGAAGCCAATTTTTTTTTTTTGAAACCAAATGCAAAAACGGACACCAGGACGAGTTTCGGGATGAAATTCGATGTCTAAAAATGGTGTTGCTTCCACTTTTTAAAAATTGAGACTTTTTGGTGCCTGGGGAAGAAAACGCGTGACTTAATGGTCAGGAAAAATGCTGCCCAGGAACCAAAATGTGTTTTGAAGCCAATTTTTTTTTTTTGAAACCAAATGCAAAAACGGACACCAGGATGAGTTTCGGGATGAAATTCCATGTCTAAAAATGGTGTTGCTTCCACTTTTTAAAAATCGAGCCTTTTCGGTGCCTGGGGAAGAAAACGCGTGACTTAATGGCCAGGAAAAATGCTGCCCAGGAACCAAAATGTTTTTTGAAGCCAATTTTTTTTTTTGAAACCAAATTCAAAAACGGACACCAGGATGAGTTTCGCGATGAAATTCCATGTCTAAAAATGGTGTTGCTTCCACTTTTTAAAAATCGAGCCTTTTTGGTGCCTGGAGAAGAAAACGCATGATTTAATGGTCAGGAAAAATGCTGCCCAGGAACCAAAATGTTTTTTGAAGCCAATTTTTTTTTTTTGAAACCAAATGCAAAAACGGACACCAGGACGAGTTTCGGGATGAAATTCGATGTCTAAAAATGGTGTTGCTTCCACTTTTTAAAAATTGAGACTTTTTGGTGCCTGGGGAAGAAAACGCGTGACTTAATGGTCAGGAAAAATGCTGCCCAGGAACCAAAATGTTTTTTGAAGCCAATTTTTTTTTTTGAAACCAAATGCAAAAACGGACACCAGGATGAGTTTCGGGACGAAATTCCATGTCTAAAAATGGTGTTGCTTCCACTTTTTAAAAATCGAGACTTTTTGGTGCCTGGGGAAGAAAACGCGTGACTTAATGGTCAGGAAAAATGCTGCCCAGGAACCAAAATGTTTTTTGAAGCCAAATTTTTTTTTTGTAACCAAATGCAAAAACGGACACCAGGATGAGTTTCGGGATGAAATTCCATGTCTAAAAATGGTGTTGCTTCCACTTTTTAAAAATCGAGCCTTTTCGGTGCCTGGGGAAGAAAACGCGTGACTTAATGGTCAGGAAAAATGCTGCCCAGGAACCAAAATGTTTTTTGAAGCCAATTTTTTTTTTGTAACCAAATTCAAAAATGCACACCAGGATGAGTTTCGGGATGAAATTCCATGTCTAAAAATGGTGTTGCTTCCACTTTTTAAAAATCGAGCCTTTTTGGTACCTGGGGAAGAAAACGCGTGACTTAATGGTCAGGAAAAATGCTGCCCAGGAACCAAAATGTTTTTTGAAGCCAATTTTTTTTTTGTAACCAAATGCAAAAACGGACACCAGGATGAGTTTCGCGATGAAATTCCATGTCTAAAAATGGTGTTGCTTCCACTTTTTAAAAATCGAGCCTTTTTGGTGCCTGGGGAAGAAAACGCGTGTCTTAATGGTCAGGAAAAATGCTAACGTGGAACCAAAATGTTTTTTGAAGCCAAATTTTTTTTTTGTAACCAAATGCAAAAACGGACACCAGGATGAGTTTCGGGATGAAATTCCATGTCTAAAAATGGTGTTGCTTCCACTTTTTAAAAATCGAGACTTTTTGGTGCCTGGGGAAGAAAACGCGTGACTTAATGGTCAGGAAAAGTGCTGCCCAGGAACCAAAATGTTTTTTGAAGCCAAATTTTTTTTTTGTAACCAAATGCAAAAACGGACACCAGGATGAGTTTCGGGATGAAATTCCATGTCTGAAAATGGTGTTGCTTCCACTTTTTTAAAATCGAGCCTTTTTGGTGGCTGGGAAAGAAAACGCGTGACTTAATGGTCAGGAAAAATGCTGCCCAGGAACCAAAATGTGTTTTGAAGCCAATTTTTTTTTTTTGAAACCAAATGCAAAAACGGACACCAGGATGAGTTTCGGGATGAAATTCCATGTCTAAAAATGGTGTTGCTTCCACTTTTTAAAAATCGAGCCTTTTCGGTGCCTGGGGAAGAAAACGCGTGACTTAATGGCCAGGAAAAATGCTGCCCAGGAACCAAAATGTTTTTTGAAGCCAATTTTTTTTTTTGAAACCAAATGCAAAAACGGACACCAGGATGAGTTTCGGGATGAAATTCCATGTCTAAAAATGGTGTTTCTTCCACTTTTTAAAAATCGAGCCTTTTTGGTGCCTGGGGAAGAAAACGCGTGACTTAATGGTCAGGAAAAATGCTGCCCAGGAACCAAAATGTTTTTTGAAGCCAATTTTTTTTTTGTAACCAAATGCAAAAATGCACACCAGGATGAGTTTCGGGATGAAATTCCATGTCTAAAAATGGTGTTGCTTCCACTTTTTAAAAATCGAGCCTTTTTGGTGCCTGGAGAAGAAAACGCGTGACTTAATGGTCAGGAAAAATGCTGCCCAGGAACCAAAATGTTTTTTGAAGCCAATTTTTTTTTTTGAAACCAAATGCAAAAAGGGACACCAGGATGAGTTTCGGGATGAAATTCCATGTCTAAAAATGGTGTTGCTTCCACTTTTTAAAAATCGAGCCTTTTTGGTGCCTGAGGAAGAAAACGCGTGACTTAATGGTCAGGAAAAATGCTGCCCAGGAACCAAAATGTTTTTTGAAGCCAATTTTTTTTTTGTAACCAAATGCAAAAACGGACACCAGGATGAGTTTCGCGATGAAATTCCATGTCTAAAAATGGTGTTGCTTCCACTTTTTAAAAATTGAGCCTTTTTGGTGCCTGGGGAAGAAAACGCGTGACTTAATGGTCAGGAAAAATGCTGCCGTGGAACCAAAATGTTTTTTGAAGCCAAATTTTTTTTTTGTAACCAAATGCAAAAACGGACACCAGGATGAGTTTCAGGATGAAATTCCATGTCTAAAAATGGTGTTGCTTCCACTTTTTAAAAATCGAGCCTTTTCGGTGCCTGGGGAAGAAAACGCGTGACTTAATGGTCAGGAAAAATGTTGCCCAGGAACCAAACTGTTTTTTGAAGCCAATTTTTTTTTGTAACCAAATGCAAAAATGCACACCAGGATGAGTTTCGGGATGAAATTCCATGTCTAAAAATGGTGTTGCTTCCACTTTTTAAAAATCGAGCCTTTTTGGTGCCTGGAGAAGAAAACGCGTGACTTAATGGTCAGGAAAAATGCTGCCGTGGAACCAAAATGTTTTTTGAAGCCAATTTTTTTTTTGAAACCAAATGCAAAAACGGACACCAGGATGAGTTTCGGGATGAAATTCCATGTCTAAAAATGGTGTTTCTTCCACTTTTTAAAAATCGAGCGTTTTTGGTGCCTGGGGAAGAAAACGCGTGACTTAATGGTCAGGAAAAATGCTGCCCAGGAAAAAAAATGTTTTTTGAAGCCAATTTTTTTTTTGTAACCAAATGCAAAAATGCACACCAGGATGAGTTTCGGGATGAAATTCCATGTCTAAAAATGGTGTTGCTTCCACTTTTTAAAAATCGAGCGTTTTTGGTGCCTGGGGAAGAAAACGCGTGACTTAATGGTCAGGAAAAATGCTGCCCAGGAACCAAAATGTTTTTTGAAGGAAATTTTTTTTTTGTAACCAAATGCAAAAACGGACACCAGGATGAGTTTCGGGATGAAATTCCATGTCTAAAAATGGTGTTGCTTCCACTTTTTAAAAATCGAGCCTTTTCGGTGCCTGGGGAAGAAAACGCGTGACTTAATGGTCAGGAAAAATGCTGCCCAGGAACCAAAATGTTTTTTGAAGCCAATTTTTTTTTTGAAACCAAATGCAAAAACGGACACCAGGATGAGTTTCGGGATGAAATTCCATGTCTAAAAATGGTGTTTCTTCCACTTTTTAAAAATCGAGCCTTTTTGGTGCCTGGGGAAGAAAACGCGTGACTTAATGGTCAGGAAAAATGCTGCCCAGGAACCAAAATGTATTTTGAAGCCAATTTTTTTTTTGTAACCAAATGCAAAAAATGCACACGAGGATGAGTTTCGGGATGAAATTCCATGTCTAAAAATGGTGTTGCTTCCACTTTTTAAAAATCGAGCCTTTTCGGTGCCTGGGGAAGAAAACGCGTGACTTAATGGCCAGGAAAAATGCTGCCCAGGAACCAAAATGTTTTTTGAAGCCAATTTTTTTTTTTGAAACCAAATGCAAAAACGGACACCAGGATGAGTTTCGGGATGAAATTCCATGTCTAAAAATGGTGTTTCTTCCACTTTTTTATAAATCGAGCCTTTTTGGTGCCTGGGGAAGAAAACGCGTGACTTAATGGTCAGGAAAAATGCTGCCCAGGAACCAAAATGTTTTTTGAAGCCAATTTTTTTTTTTGTAACCAAATGCAAAAATGCACACCAGGATGAGTTTCGGGATGAAATTCCATGTCTAAAAATGGTGTTGCTTCCACTTTTTAAAAATCGAGCCTTTTTGGTGCCTGGAGAAGAAAACGCGTGATTTAATGGTCAGGAAAAATGCTGCCCAGGAACCAAAATGTTTTTTGAAGCCAATTTTTTTTTTTGAAACCAAATGCAAAATCGGACACCAGGATGAGTTTCGGGATGAAATTCCATGTCTAAAAATGGTGTTGCTTCCACTTTTTAAAAATCGAGCCTTTTTGGTGCCTGGGGAAGAAAACGCGTGACTTAATGGTCAGGAAAAATGCTGCCCAGGAACCAAAATGTTTTTTGAAGCCAATTTTTTTTTGTAACCAAATGCAAAAACGGACACCAGGATGAGTTTCGCGATGAAATTCCATGTCTAAAAATGGTGTTGCTTCCACTTTTTAAAAATTGAGCCTTTTTGGTGCCTGGGGAAGAAAACGCGTGACTTAATGGTCAGGAAAAATGCTGCCGTGGAACCAAAATGTTTTTTGAAGCCAAATTTTTTTTTTGTAACCAAATGCAAAAACGGACACCAGGATGAGTTTCGGGATGAAATTCCATGTCTAAAAATGGTGTTGCTTCCACTTTTTAAAAATCGAGCCTTTTCGGTGCCTGGGGAAGAAAACGCGTGACTTAATGGTCAGGAAAAATGTTGCCCAGGAACCAAAATGTTTTTTGAAGCCAATTTTTTTTTGTAACCAAATGCAAAAATGCATACCAGGATGAGTTTCGGGATGAAATTCCATGTCTAAAAATGGTGTTGCTTCCACTTTTTAAAAATCGAGCCTTTTTGGTGCCTGGAGAAGAAAACGCGTGACTTAATGGTCAGGAAAAATGCTGCCGTGGAACCAAAATGTTTTTTGAAGCCAATTTTTTTTTTTGAAACCAAATGCAAAAACGGACACCAGGATGAGTTTCGGGATGAAATTCCATGTCTAAAAATGGTGTTGCTTCCACTTTTTAAAAATCGAGCCTTTTTGGTGCCTGGGGAAGAAAACGCGTGACTTAATGGTCAGGAAAAATGCTGCCCAGGAAAAAAAATGTTTTTTGAAGCCAATTTTTTTTTTGAAACCAAATGCAAAAATGCACACTAGGATGAGTTTCGGGATGAAATTCCATGTCTAAAAATAGTGTTGCTTCCACTTTTTAAAAATCAAGCGTTTTTGGTGCCTGGGGAAGAAAACGCGTGACTTAATGGTCAGGAAAAATGCTGCCCAGGAACCAAAATGTTTTTTGAAGCCAATTTTTTTCTTGTAACCAAATGCAAAAACGGACACCAGGATGAGTTTCGCGATGAAATTCCATGTCTAAAAATGGTGTTGCTTCCACTTTTTAAAAATCGAGCCTTTTTGGTGCCTGGGGAAGAAAACGCGTGACTTAATGGTCAGGAAAAATGCTGCCGTGGAATCAAAATGTTTTTTGAAGCCAAATTTTTTTTTTGTAACCAAATGCAAAAACGGACACCAGGATGAGTTTCGGGATGAAATTCCATGTCTAAAAATGGTGTTGCTTCCACTTTTTAAAAATCGAGCCTTTTCGGTGCCTGGGGAAGAAAACGCGTGACTTAATGGTCAGGAAAAATGCTGCCCAGGAACCAAAATGTTTTTTGAAGCCAATTTTTTTTTTTGAAACCAAATGCAAAAACGGACACCAGGATGAGTTTCGGGATGAAATTCCATGTCTAAAAATGGTGTTTCTTCCACTTTTTAAAAATCGAGCCTTTTTGGTGCCTGGGGAAGAAAACGCGTGACTTAATGGTCAGGAAAAATGCTGCCCAGGAACCAAAATGTTTTTTGAAGCCAATTTTTTTTTTGTAACCAAATGCAAAAATGCACACGAGGATGAGTTTCGGGATGAAATTCCATGTCTAAAAATGGTGTTGCTTCCACTTTTTAAAAATCGAGCCTTTATAGTGCCTGGAGAAGAAAACGCGTGACTTAATGGTCAGGAAAAATGCTGCCCAGGAACCAAAATGTTTTTTGAAGCCAATTTTTTTTTGTAACCAAATGCAAAAATGCACACCAGGATGAGTTTCGGGATGAAATTCCATGTCTAAAAATGGTGTTGCTTCCACTTTTTAAAAATCGAGCCTTTTTGGTTCCTGGGGAAGAAAACGCGTGACTTAATGGTCAGGAAAAATGCTGCCCAGGAACCAAAATGTTTTTTGAAGCCAATTTTTTTTTTGTAACCAAATGCAAAAATGCACACCAGGATGAGTTTCGCGATGAAATTCCATGTCTAAAAATGGTGTTGCTTCCACTTTTTAAAAATCGAGCCTTTTTAGTGCCTGGAGAAGAAAACGCGTGACTTAATGGTCAGGAAAAATGCTGCCCAGGAACCAAAATGTTTTTTGAAGCCAATTTTTTTTTTGTAACCAAATGCAAAAATGGACACCAGGATGAGTTTCGGGATGAAATTCCATGTCTAAAAATGGTGTTGCTTCCACTTTTTAAAAATCGAGCCTTTTTGGTGCCTGGGGAAGAAAACGCGTGACTTAATGGTCAGGAAAAATGCTGCCCAGGAAACAAAATGTTTTTTGAAGCCAAGTTTTTTTTTGTAACCAAATGCAAAAACGGACACCAGGATGAGTTTCGCGATGAAATTCCATGTCTAAAAATGGTGTTGCTTCCACTTTTTTAAAATCGAGCCTTTTTGGTGCCTGGGGAAGAAAACGCGTGACTTAATGGTCAGGAAAAATGCTGCCCAGGAACCAAAATGTTTTTTGAAGCCAATTTTTTTTTTGTAACCAAATGCAAAAATGCACACCAGGATGAGTTTCGGGATGAAATTCCATGTCTAAAAATGGTGTTGCTTCCACTTTTTAAAAATCGAGCCTTTTTGGTGCCTGGGGAAGAAAACGCGTGACTTAATGGTCAGGAAAAATGCTGCCCAGGAACCAAAATGTTTTTTGAAGCCAAATTTTTTTTTGAAACCAAATTCAAAAACGGACACCAGGATGAGTTTCGCGATGAAATTCCATGTCTAAAAATGGTGTTGCTTCCACTTTTTAAAAATCGAGCCTTTTTGGTGCCTGGAGAAGAAAACGCATGATTTAATGGTCAGGAAAAATGCTGCCCAGGAACCAAAATGTTTTTTGAAGCCAATTTTTTTTTTTTGAAACCAAATGCAAAAACGGACACCAGGACGAGTTTCGGGATGAAATTCGATGTCTAAAAATGGTGTTGCTTCCACTTTTTAAAAATTGAGACTTTTTGGTGCCTGGGGAAGAAAACGCGTGACTTAATGGTCAGGAAAAATGCTGCCCAGGAACCAAAATGTTTTTTGAAGCCAATTTTTTTTTTTGAAACCAAATGCAAAAACGGACACCAGGATGAGTTTCGGGACGAAATTCCATGTCTAAAAATGGTGTTGCTTCCACTTTTTAAAAATCGAGACTTTTTGGTGCCTGGGGAAGAAAACGCGTGACTTAATGGTCAGGAAAAATGCTGCCCAGGAACCAAAATGTTTTTTGAAGCCAAATTTTTTTTTTGTAACCAAATGCAAAAACGGACACCAGGATGAGTTTCGGGATGAAATTCCATGTCTAAAAATGGTGTTGCTTCCACTTTTTAAAAATCGAGCCTTTTCGGTGCCTGGGGAAGAAAACGCGTGACTTAATGGTCAGGAAAAATGCTGCCCAGGAACCAAAATGTTTTTTGAAGCCAATTTTTTTTTTGTAACCAAATTCAAAAATGCACACCAGGATGAGTTTCGGGATGAAATTCCATGTCTAAAAATGGTGTTGCTTCCACTTTTTAAAAATCGAGCCTTTTTGGTACCTGGGGAAGAAAACGCGTGACTTAATGGTCAGGAAAAATGCTGCCCAGGAACCAAAATGTTTTTTGAAGCCAATTTTTTTTTTGTAACCAAATGCAAAAACGGACACCAGGATGAGTTTCGCGATGAAATTCCATGTCTAAAAATGGTGTTGCTTCCACTTTTTAAAAATCGAGCCTTTTTGGTGCCTGGGGAAGAAAACGCGTGTCTTAATGGTCAGGAAAAATGCTAACGTGGAACCAAAATGTTTTTTGAAGCCAAATTTTTTTTTTGTAACCAAATGCAAAAACGGACACCAGGATGAGTTTCGGGATGAAATTCCATGTCTAAAAATGGTGTTGCTTCCACTTTTTAAAAATCGAGACTTTTTGGTGCCTGGGGAAGAAAACGCGTGACTTAATGGTCAGGAAAAGTGCTGCCCAGGAACCAAAATGTTTTTTGAAGCCAAATTTTTTTTTTGTAACCAAATGCAAAAACGGACACCAGGATGAGTTTCGGGATGAAATTCCATGTCTGAAAATGGTGTTGCTTCCACTTTTTTAAAATCGAGCCTTTTTGGTGGCTGGGAAAGAAAACGCGTGACTTAATGGTCAGGAAAAATGCTGCCCAGGAACCAAAATGTGTTTTGAAGCCAATTTTTTTTTTTTGAAACCAAATGCAAAAACGGACACCAGGATGAGTTTCGGGATGAAATTCCATGTCTAAAAATGGTGTTGCTTCCACTTTTTAAAAATCGAGCCTTTTCGGTGCCTGGGGAAGAAAACGCGTGACTTAATGGCCAGGAAAAATGCTGCCCAGGAACCAAAATGTTTTTTGAAGCCAATTTTTTTTTTTGAAACCAAATGCAAAAACGGACACCAGGATGAGTTTCGGGATGAAATTCCATGTCTAAAAATGGTGTTTCTTCCACTTTTTAAAAATCGAGCCTTTTTGGTGCCTGGGGAAGAAAACGCGTGACTTAATGGTCAGGAAAAATGCTGCCCAGGAACCAAAATGTTTTTTGAAGCCAATTTTTTTTTTGTAACCAAATGCAAAAATGCACACCAGGATGAGTTTCGGGATGAAATTCCATGTCTAAAAATGGTGTTGCTTCCACTTTTTAAAAATCGAGCCTTTTTGGTGCCTGGAGAAGAAAACGCGTGACTTAATGGTCAGGAAAAATGCTGCCCAGGAACCAAAATGTTTTTTGAAGCCAATTTTTTTTTTTGAAACCAAATGCAAAAAGGGACACCAGGATGAGTTTCGGGATGAAATTCCATGTCTAAAAATGGTGTTGCTTCCACTTTTTAAAAATCGAGCCTTTTTGGTGCCTGAGGAAGAAAACGCGTGACTTAATGGTCAGGAAAAATGCTGCCCAGGAACCAAAATGTTTTTTGAAGCCAATTTTTTTTTTGTAACCAAATGCAAAAACGGACACCAGGATGAGTTTCGCGATGAAATTCCATGTCTAAAAATGGTGTTGCTTCCACTTTTTAAAAATTGAGCCTTTTTGGTGCCTGGGGAAGAAAACGCGTGACTTAATGGTCAGGAAAAATGCTGCCGTGGAACCAAAATGTTTTTTGAAGCCAAATTTTTTTTTTGTAACCAAATGCAAAAACGGACACCAGGATGAGTTTCAGGATGAAATTCCATGTCTAAAAATGGTGTTGCTTCCACTTTTTAAAAATCGAGCCTTTTCGGTGCCTGGGGAAGAAAACGCGTGACTTAATGGTCAGGAAAAATGTTGCCCAGGAACCAAAATGTTTTTTGAAGCCAATTTTTTTTTGTAACCAAATGCAAAAATGCACACCAGGATGAGTTTCGGGATGAAATTCCATGTCTAAAAATGGTGTTGCTTCCACTTTTTAAAAATCGAGCCTTTTTGGTGTCTGGAGAAGAAAACGCGTGACTTAATGGTCAGGAAAAATGCTGCCGTGGAACCAAAATGTTTTTTGAAGCCAATTTTTTTTTTGAAACCAAATGCAAAAACGGACACCAGGATGAGTTTCGGGATGAAATTCCATGTCTAAAAATGGTGTTTCTTCCACTTTTTAAAAATCGAGCCTTTTTGGTGCCTGGGGAAGAAAACGCGTGACTTAATGGTCAGGAAAAATGCTGCCCAGGAACCAAAATGTTTTTTGAAGCCAATTTTTTTTTTGTAACCAAATGCAAAAAATGCACACGAGGATGAGTTTCGGGATGAAATTCCATGTCTAAAAATGGTGTTGCTTCCACTTTTTAAAAATCGAGCCTTTTTGGTGCCTGGAGAAGAAAACGCGTGACTTAATGGTCAGGAAAAATGCTGCCCAGGAACCAAAATGTTTTTTGAAGCCAATTTTTTTTTTGTAACCAAATGCAAAAATGCACACCAGGATGAGTTTCGGGATGAAATTCCATGTCTAAAAATGGTGTTGCTTCCACTTTTTAAAAATCGAGCCTTTTTGGTGCCTGGGGAAGAAAACGCGTGACTTAATGGTCAGGAAAAATGCTGCCCAGGAACCAAAATGTTTTTTGAAGCCAAGTTTTTTTTTGTAACCAAATGCAAAAACGGACACCAGGATGAGTTTCGCGATGAAATTCCATGTCTAAAAATGGTGTTGCTTCCACTTTTTTAAAATCGAGCCTTTTTGGTGCCTGGGGAAGAAAACGCGTGACTTAATGGTCAGGAAAAATGCTGCCCAGGAACCAAAATGTTTTTTGAAGCCAATTTTTTTTTTGTAACCAAATGCAAAAATGCACACCAGGATGAGTTTCGGGATGAAATTCCATGTCTAAAAATGGTGTTGCTTCCACTTTTTAAAAATCGAGCCTTTTTGGTGCCTGGGGAAGAAAACGCGTGACTTAATGGTCAGGAAAAATGCTGCCCAGGAACCAAAATGTTTTTTGAAGCCAAATTTTTTTTTGAAACCAAATTCAAAAACGGACACCAGGATGAGTTTCGCGATGAAATTCCATGCCTAAAAATGGTGTTGTTTCCACTTTTTAAAAATCGAGCCTTTTTGGTGCCTGGAGAAGAAAACGCACAATTTAATGGTCAGGAAAAATGCTGCCCAGGAACCAAAATGTTTTTTGAAGCCAATTTTTTTTTTTTGAAACCAAATGCAAAAACGGACACCAGGATGAGTTTCGGGATGAAATTCGATGTCTAAAAATGGTGTTGCTTCCACTTTTTAAAAATTGAGACTTTTTGGTGCCTGGGGAAGAAAACGCGTGACTTAATGGTCAGGAAAAATGCTGCCCAGGAACCAAAATGTTTTTTGAAGCCAATTTTTTTTTTTGAAACCAAATGCAAAAACGGACACCAGGATGAGTTTCGGGATGAAATTCCATGTCTAAAAATGGTGTTGCTTCCACTTTTTAAAAATCAAGCCTTTTTGGTGCCTGGGGAAGAAAACGCGTGACTTAATGGTCAGGAAAAATGCTGCCCAGGAACCAAAATGTTTTTTGAAGCCAATTTTTTTTTTGTAACCAAATGCAAAAACGGACACCAGGATGAGTTTCGGGATGAAATTCCATGTCTAAAAATGGTGTTGCTTCCACTTTTTAAAAATCGAGCCTTTTCGGTGCCTGGGGAAGAAAACGCGTGACTTAATGGTCAGAAAAAATGCTGCCCAGGAACCAAAATGTTTTTTGAAGCCAATTTTTTTTTGTAACCAAATGCAAAAATGCACACCAGGATGAGTTTCGGGATGAAATTCCATGTCTAAAAATGGTGTTGCTTCCACTTTTTAAAAATCGAGCCTTTTTGGTGCCTGGAGAAGAAAACGCGTGACTTAATGGTCAGGAAAAATGCTGCCCAGGAACCAAAATGTTTTTTGAAGCTAATTTTTTTTTTTGAAACCAAATGCAAAAACGGACACCAGGATGAGTTTCGGGATGAAATTCCATGTCTAAAAATGGTGTTTCTTCCACTTTTTAAAAATTGAGCGTTTTTGGTGCCTGGGGAAGAAAACGCGTGACTTAATGGTCAGGAAAAATGCTGCCCAGGAACCAAAATGTTTTTTGAAGCCAATTTTTTTTTTGAAACCAAATGCAAAAATGCACACTAGGATGAGTTTCGGGATGAAATTCCATGTCTAAAAATGGTGTTGCTTCCACTTTTTAAAAATTGAGCGTTTTTGGTGCCTGGGGAAGAAAACGCGTGACTTAATGGTCAGGAAAAATGCTGCCCAGGAACCAAAATGTTTTTTGAAGCCAATTTTTTTTTGGTAACCAAATGCAAAAATGCACACCAGGATGAGTTTCGGGATGAAATTCCATGTCTAAAAATGGTGTTGCTTCCACTTTTTAAAAATCAAGCCTTTTTGGTGCCTGGAGAAGAAAACGCGTGACTTAATGGTCAGGAAAAATGCTGCCCAGGAACCAAAATGTTTTTCGAAGCCAATTTTTTTTTTGTAACCAAATGCAAAAATGCACACCAGGATGAGTTTCGGGATGAAATTCCATGTCTAAAAATGGTGTTGCTTCCACTTTTTAAAAATCGAGCCTTTTTGGTGCCTGGGGAAGAAAACGCGTGACTTAATGGTCAGGAAAAATGCTGCCCAGGAACCAAAATGTTTTTTGAAGCCAAGTTTTTTTTTGTAACCAAATGCAAAAACGGACACAAGGATGAGTTTCGCGATGAAATTCCATGTCTAAAAATGGTGTTGCTTCCACTTTTTAAAAATCGAGCCTTTTTGGTGCCTGGGGAAGAAAACGCGTGACTTAATGGTCAGGAAAAATGCTGCCCAGGAACCTAAATGTTTTTTGAAGCCAATTTATTTTTTTGAAACCAAATGCAAAAATGAACACCAGGATGAGTTTCGGGATGAAATTCCATGTCTAAAAATGGTGTTGCTTCCACTTTTTAAAAATCGAACCTTTTGGTGCCTGGGGAAGAAAACGCGTGACTTAATGGTCAGGAAAAATGCTGCCCAGGAACCAAAATGTTTTTTGAAGCCAATTTTTTTTTTTGAAACCAAATGCAAAAACGGACACCAGGATGAGTTTCGGGATGAAATTCCATGTCTAAAAATGGTGTTGCTTCCACTTTTTAAAAATCGAGACTTTTTGGTGCCTGGGGAAGAAAACGCGTGACTTAATGGTCAGGAAAAATGCTGCCCAGGAACCAAAATGTTTTTTGAAGCCAATTTTTTTTTTTGAAACCAAATGCAAAAATGAACACCAGGATGAGTTTCGGGATGAAATTCCATGTTTAAAAATGGTGTTGCTTCCACTTTTTAAAAATCGAGCCTTTTTGGTGCCTGGGGAAGAAAACGCGTGACTTAATGGTCAGGAAAAATGCTGCCGTGGAACCAAAATGTTTTTTGAAGTCAAATTTTTTTTTTTGTAACGAAATGCAAAAACGCACACCAGGATGAGTTTCGGGATGAAATTCCATGTCTAAAAATGGTGTTGCTTCCACTTTTTAAAAATCGAGACTTTTTGGTGCCTGGGGAAGAAAACGCGTGACTTAATGGTCAGGAAAAATGCTGCCCAGGAACCAAAATGTTTTTTGAAGCCAATTTTTTTTTTTGAAACCAAATGCAAAAATGAACACCAGGATGAGTTTCGGGATGAAATTCCATGTCTAAAAATGGTGTTGCTTCCACTTTTTAAAAATCGAACCTTTGGGCTGCCTGGGGAAGAAAACGCGTGACTTAATGGTCAGGAAAAATGCTGCCCAGGAACCAAAATGTTTTTTGAAGCCAATTTTTTTTTTTGAAACCAAATGCAAAAACGGACAGCAGGATGAGTTTCGGGATGAAATTCCATGTCTAAAAATGGTGTTGCTTCCACTTTTTAAAAATCGAGACTTTTTGGTGCCTGGGGAAGAAAACGCGTGACTTAATGGTCAGGAAAAATGCTGCCCAGGAACCAAAATGTTTTTTGAAGCCAATTTTTTTTTTTGAAACCAAATGCAAAAACGGACACCAGGATGAGTTTCGCGATGAAATTCCATGTCTAAAAATGGTGTTGCTTCCACTTTTTAAAAATCGAGCCTTTTTGGTGCCTGGGGAAGAAAACGCGTGACTTAATGGTCAGGAAAAATGCTGCCGTGAAACCAAAATGTTTTTTGAAGCCAATTTTTTTTTTTGAAACCAAATGCAAAAACGGACACCAGGATGAGTTTCGGGATGAAATTCCATGTCTAAAAATGGTGTTGCTTCCACTTTTTAAAAATCGAGCCATTTTGGTGCATGGGGAAGAAAACGCGTGACTTAATGGTCAGGAAAAATGCTGCCCAGGAACCTAAATGTTTTTTGAAGCCAATTTATTTTTTTGAAACCAAATGCAAAAACGGACACCAGGATGAGTTTCGGGATGAAATTCCATGTCTAAAAATGGTGTTTCTTCCACTTTTTAAAAATCGAGCCTTTTTGGTGCCTGGGGAAGAAAACGCGTGACTTAATGGTCAGGAAAAATGCTGCCCAGGAACCTAAATGTTTTTTGAAGCCAATTTATTTTTTTGAAACCAAATGCAAAAATGAACACCAGGATGAGTTTCGGGATGAAATTCCATGTCTAAAAATGGTGTTGCTTCCACTTTTTAAAAATCGAACCTTTTGGTGCCTGGGGAAGAAAACGCGTGACTTAATGGTCAGGAAAAATGCTGCCCAGGAACAAAAATGTTTTTTGAAGCCAATTTTTTTTTTTGAAACCAAATGCAAAAACGGACACCAGGATGAGTTTCGGGATGAAATTCCATGTCTAAAAATGGTGTTGCTTCCACTTTTTAAAAATCGAGACTTTTTGGTGCCTGGGGAAGAAAACGCGTGACTTAATGGTCAGGAAAAATGCTGCCCAGGAACCAAAATGTTTTTTGAAGCCAATTTTTTTTTTTGAAACCAAATGCAAAAATGAACACCAGGATGAGTTTCGGGATGAAATTCCATGTTTAAAAATGGTGTTGCTTCCACTTTTTAAAAATCGAGCCTTTTTGGTGCCTGGGGAAGAAAACGCGTGACTTAATGGTCAGGAAAAATGCTGCCGTGGAACCAAAATGTTTTTTGAAGCCAATTTTTTTTTTTTGTAACGAAATGCAAAAACGCACACCAGGATGAGTTTCGGGATGAAATTCCATGTCTAAAAATGGTGTTGCTTCCACTTTTTAAAAATCGAGACTTTTTGGTGCCTGGGAAAGAAAACGCGTGACTTAATGGTCAGGAAAAATGCTGCCCAGGAACCAAAATGTTTTTTGAAGCCAATTTTTTTTTTTGAAACCAAATGCAAAAATGAACACCAAGATGAGTTTCGGGATGAAATTCCATGTCTAAAAATGGTGTTGCTTCCACTTTTTAAAAATCGAACCTTTGGGCTGCCTGGGGAAGAAAACGCGTGACTTAATGGTCAGGAAAAATGCTGCCCAGGAACCAAAATGTTTTTTGAAGCCAATTTTTTTTTTTGAAACCAAATGCAAAAACGGACAGCAGGATGAGTTTCGGGATGAAATTCCATGTCTAAAAATGGTGTTGCTTCCACTTTTTAAAAATCGAGACTTTTTGGTGCCTGGGGAAGAAAACGCGTGACTTAATGGTCAGGAAAAATGCTGCCCAGGAACCTAAATGTTTTTTGAAGCCAATTTTTTTTTTTGAAACCAAATGCAAAAACGGACACCAGGATGAGTTTCGGGATGAAATTCCATGTCTAAAAATGGTGTTGCTTCCACTTTTTAAAAATCGAGACTTTTTGGTGCCTGGGGAAGAAAACGCGTGACTTAATGGTCAGGAAAAATGCTGCCCAGGAACCAAAATGTTTTTTGAAGACAATTTTTTTTTTTTTGAAACCAAATGCAAAAACGGACACCAGGATGAGTTTCGCGATGAAATTCCATGTCTAAAAATGGTGTTGCTTCCACTTTTTAAAAATCGAGCCTTTTTGGTGCCTGGGGAAGAAAACGCGTGACTTAATGGTCAGGAAAAATGCTGCCGTGAAACCAAAATGTTTTTTGAAGCCAATTTTTTTTTTGAAACCAAATGCAAAAACGGACACCAGGATGAGTTTCGGGATGAAATTCCATGTCTAAAAATGGTGTTGCTTCCACTTTTTAAAAATCGAGCCTTTTTGGTGCCTGGGGAAGAAAACGCGTGACTTAATGGTCAGGAAAAATGCTGCCGTGGAACCAAAATGTTTTTTGAAGCCAAATTTTTTTTTTTGTAACGAAATGCAAAAACGCACACCAGGATGAGTTTCGGGATGAAATTCCATGTCTAAAAATGGTGTTGCTTCCACTTTTTAAAAATCGAGACTTTTTGGTGCCTGGGGAAGAAAACGCGTGACTTAATGGTCAGGAAAAATGCTGCCCAGGAACCAAAATGTTTTTTGAAGCCAATTTTTTTTTTTGAAACCAAATGCAAAAATGAACACCAGGATGAGTTTCGGGATGAAATTCCATGTCTAAAAATGGTGTTGCTTCCACTTTTTAAAAATCGAACCTTTTGGTGCCTGGGGAAGAAAACGCGTGACTTAATGGTCAGGAAAAATGCTGCCCAGGAACCAAAATGTTTTTTGAAGCCAATTTTTTTTTTTGAAACCAAATGCAAAAACGGACAGCAGGATGAGTTTCGGGATGAAATTCCATGTCTAAAAATGGTGTTGCTTCCACTTTTTAAAAATCGAGTCTTTTTGGTGCCTGGGGAAGAAAACGCGTGACTTAATGGTCAGGAAAAATGCTGCCCAGGAACCAAAATGTTTTTTGAAGCCAATTTTTTTTTTTGAAACCAAATGCAAAAACGGACACCAGGATGAGTTTCGGGATGAAATTCCATGTCTAAAAATGGTGTTGCTTCCACTTTTTAAAAATCGAGCCATTTTGGTGCATGGGGAAGAAAACGCGTGACTTAATGGTCAGGAAAAATGCTGCCCAGGAACCTAAATGTTTTTTGAAGCCAATTTTTTTTTTTGAAACCAAATGCAAAAACGGACACCAGGATGAGTTTCGGGATGAAATTCCATGTCTAAAAATGGTGTTGCTTCCACTTTTTAAAAATCGAGACTTTTTGGTGCCTGGGGAAGAAAACGCGTGACTTAATGGTCAGGAAAAATGCTGCCCAGGAACCAAAATGTTTTTTGAAGACAATTTTTTTTTTTTGAAACCAAATGCAAAAACGGACACCAGGATGAGTTTCGCGATGAAATTCCATGTCTAAAAATGGTGTTGCTTCCACTTTTTAAAAATCGAGCCTTTTTGGTGCCTGGGGAAGAAAACGCGTGACTTAATGGTCAGGAAAAATGCTGCCCAGGAACCAAAATGTTTTTTGAAGCCAATTTTTTTTTTTGAAACCAAATGCAAAAATGAACACCAGGATGAGTTTCGGGATGAAATTCCATGTCTAAAAATGGTGTTGCTTCCACTTTTTAAAAATCGAACCTTTTGGTGCCTGGGGAAGAAAACGCGTGACTTAATGGTCAGGAAAAATGCTGCCCAGGAACCAAAATGTTTTTTGAAGCCAATTTTTTTTTTTGAAACCAAATGCAAAAACGGACAGCAGGATGAGTTTCGGGATGAAATTCCATGTCTAAAAATGGTGTTGCTTCCACTTTTTAAAAATCGAGCCTTTTTGGTGCCTGGGGAAGAAAACGCGTGACTTAATGGTCAGGAAAAATGCTGCCCAGGAACCAAAATGTTTTTTGAAGCCAATTTTTTTTTTTGAAACCAAATGCAAAAATGAACACCAGGATGAGTTTCGGGATGAAATTCCATGTCTAAAAATGGTGTTGCTTCCACTTTTTAAAAATCGAGTCTTTTTGGTGCCTGGGGAAGAAAACGCGTGACTTAATGGTCAGGAAAAATGCTGCCCAGGAACCAAAATGTTTTTTGAAGCCAATTTTTTTTTTTGAAACCAAATGCAAAAACGGACACCAGGATGAGTTTCGCGATGAAATTCCATGTCTAAAAATGGTGTTGCTTCCACTTTTTAAAAATCGAGCCTTTTTGGTGCCTGGGGAAGAAAACGCGTGACTTAATGGTCAGGAAAAATGCTGCCCAGGAACCAAAATGTTTTTTGAAGCCAATTTTTTTTTTTGAAACCAAATGCAAAAACTGACAGCAGGATGAGTTTCGGGATGAAATTCCATGTCTAAAAATGGTGTTGCTTCCACTTTTTAAAAATCGAGACTTTTTGGTGCCTGGGGAAGAAAACGCGTGACTTAATGGTCAGGAAAAATGCTGCCCAGGAACCAAAATGTTTTTTGAAGCCAATTTTTTTTTTTGAAACCAAATGCAAAAACGGACACCAGGATGAGTTTCGCGATGAAATTCCATGTCTAAAAATGGTGTTGCTTCCACTTTTTAAAAATCGAGCCTTTTTGGTGCCTGGGGAAGAAAACGCGTGACTTAATGGTCAGGAAAAATGCTGCCGTGAAACCAAAATGTTTTTTGAAGCCAATTTTTTTTTTTGAAACCAAATGCAAAAACGGACACCAGGATGAGTTTCGGGATGAAATTCCATGTCTAAAAATGGTGTTGCTTCCACTTTTTAAAAATCGAGCCATTTTGGTGCATGGGGAAGAAAACGCGTGACTTAATGGTCAGGAAAAATGCTGCCCAGGAACCTAAATGTTTTTTGAAGCCAATTTATTTTTTTGAAACCAAATGCAAAAACGGACACCAGGATGAGTTTCGGGATGAAATTCCATGTCTAAAAATGGTGTTTCTTCCACTTTTTAAAAATCGAGCCTTTTTGGTGCCTGGGGAAGAAAACGCGTGACTTAATGGTCAGGAAAAATGCTGCCCAGGAACCTAAATGTTTTTTGAAGCCAATTTATTTTTTTGAAACCAAATGCAAAAATGAACACCAGGATGAGTTTCGGGATGAAATTCCATGTCTAAAAATGGTGTTGCTTCCACTTTTTAAAAATCGAACCTTTTGGTGCCTGGGGAAGAAAACGCGTGACTTAATGGTCAGGAAAAATGCTGCCCAGGAACAAAAATGTTTTTTGAAGCCAATTTTTTTTTTTGAAACCAAATGCAAAAACGGACACCAGGATGAGTTTCGGGATGAAATTCCATGTCTAAAAATGGTGTTGCTTCCACTTTTTAAAAATCGAGACTTTTTGGTGCCTGGGGAAGAAAACGCGTGACTTAATGGTCAGGAAAAATGCTGCCGTGGAACCAAAATGTTTTTTGAAGCGAATTTTTTTTTTTGTAACGAAATGCAAAAACGCACACCAGGATGAGTTTCGGGATGAAATTCCATGTCTAAAAATGGTGTTGCTTCCACTTTTTAAAAATCGAGACTTTTTGGTGCCTGGGAAAGAAAACGCGTGACTTAATGGTCAGGAAAAATGCTGCCCAGGAACCAAAATGTTTTTTGAAGCCAATTTTTTTTTTTGAAACCAAATGCAAAAATGAACACCAAGATGAGTTTCGGGATGAAATTCCATGTCTAAAAATGGTGTTGCTTCCACTTTTTAAAAATCGAACCTTTGGGCTGCCTGGGGAAGAAAACGCGTGACTTAATGGTCAGGAAAAATGCTGCCCAGGAACCAAAATGTTTTTTGAAGCCAATTTTTTTTTTTGAAACCAAATGCAAAAACGGACAGCAGGATGAGTTTCGGGATGAAATTCCATGTCTAAAAATGGTGTTGCTTCCACTTTTTAAAAATCGAGACTTTTTGGTGCCTGGGGAAGAAAACGCGTGACTTAATGGTCAGGAAAAATGCTGCCCAGGAACCAAAATGTTTTTTGAAGCCAATTTTTTTTTTTGAAACCAAATGCAAAAACGGACACCAGGATGAGTTTCGGGATGAAATTCCATGTCTAAAAATGGTGTTGCTTCCACTTTTTAAAAATCGAGACTTTTTGGTGCCTGGGGAAGAAAACGCGTGACTTAATGGTCAGGAAAAATGCTGCCCAGGAACCAAAATGTTTTTTGAAGACAATTTTTTTTTTTTGAAACCAAATGCAAAAACGGACACCAGGATGAGTTTCGCGATGAAATTCCATGTCTAAAAATGGTGTTGCTTCCACTTTTTAAAAATCGAGCCTTTTTGGTGCCTGGGGAAGAAAACGCGTGACTTAATGGTCAGGAAAAATGCTGCCGTGAAACCAAAATGTTTTTTGAAGCCAATTTTTTTTTTTGAAACCAAATGCAAAAACGGACACCAGGATGAGTTTCGGGATGAAATTCCATGTCTAAAAATGGTGTTGCTTCCACTTTTTAAAAATCGAGCCTTTTTGGTGCCTGGGGAAGAAAACGCGTGACTTAATGGTCAGGAAAAATGCTGCCGTGGAACCAAAATGTTTTTTGAAGCCAAATTTTTTTTTTTGTAACGAAATGCAAAAACGCACACCAGGATGAGTTTCGGGATGAAATTCCATGTCTAAAAATGGTGTTGCTTCCACTTTTTAAAAATCGAGACTTTTTGGTGCCTGGGGAAGAAAACGCGTGACTTAATGGTCAGGAAAAATGCTGCCCAGGAACCAAAATGTTTTTTGAAGCCAATTTTTTTTTTTGAAACCAAATGCAAAAATGAACACCAGGATGAGTTTCGGGATGAAATTCCATGTCTAAAAATGGTGTTGCTTCCACTTTTTAAAAATCGAACCTTTTGGTGCCTGGGGAAGAAAACGCGTGACTTAATGGTCAGGAAAAATGCTGCCCAGGAACCAAAATGTTTTTTGAAGCCAATTTTTTTTTTTGAAACCAAATGCAAAAACGGACAGCAGGATGAGTTTCGGGATGAAATTCCATGTCTAAAAATGGTGTTGCTTCCACTTTTTAAAAATCGAGTCTTTTTGGTGCCTGGGGAAGAAAACGCGTGACTTAATGGTCAGGAAAAATGCTGCCCAGGAACCAAAATGTTTTTTGAAGCCAATTTTTTTTTTTGAAACCAAATGCAAAAACGGACACCAGGATGAGTTTCGCGATGAAATTCCATGTCTAAAAATGGTGTTGCTTCCACTTTTTAAAAATCGAGCCTTTTTGGTGCCTGGGGAAGAAAACGCGTGACTTAATGGTCAGGAAAAATGCTGCCGTGAAACCAAAATGTTTTTTGAAGCCATTTTTTTTTTTGAAACCAAATGCAAAAACGGACACCAGGATGAGTTTCGGGATGAAATTCCATGTCTAAAAATGGTGTTGCTTCCACTTTTTAAAAATCGAGCCATTTTGGTGCATGGGGAAGAAAACGCGTGACTTAATGGTCAGGAAAAATGCTGCCCAGGAACCTAAATGTTTTTTGAAGCCAATTTTTTTTTTTGAAACCAAATGCAAAAACGGACACCAGGATGAGTTTCGGGATGAAATTCCATGTCTAAAAATGGTGTTGCTTCCACTTTTTAAAAATCGAGACTTTTTGGTGCCTGGGGAAGAAAACGCGTGACTTAATGGTCAGGAAAAATGCTGCCCAGGAACCAAAATGTTTTTTGAAGACAATTTTTTTTTTTTTGAAACCAAATGCAAAAACGGACACCAGGATGAGTTTCGCGATGAAATTCCATGTCTAAAAATGGTGTTGCTTCCACTTTTTAAAAATCGAGCCTTTTTGGTGCCTGGGGAAGAAAACGCGTGACTTAATGGTCAGGAAAAATGCTGCCGTGGAACCAAAATGTTTTTTGAAGCCAAATTTTTTTTTTTGTAACGAAATGCAAAAACGCACACCAGGATGAGTTTCGGGATGAAATTCCATGTCTAAAAATGGTGTTGCTTCCACTTTTTAAAAATCGAGACTTTTTGGTGCCTGGGGAAGAAAACGCGTGACTTAATGGTCAGGAAAAATGCTGCCCAGGAACCAAAATGTTTTTTGAAGCCAATTTTTTTTTTTGAAACCAAATGCAAAAATGAACACCAGGATGAGTTTCGGGATGAAATTCCATGTCTAAAAATGGTGTTGCTTCCACTTTTTAAAAATCGAACCTTTTGGTGCCTGGGGAAGAAAACGCGTGACTTAATGGTCAGGAAAAATGCTGCCCAGGAACCAAAATGTTTTTTGAAGCCAATTTTTTTTTTTGAAACCAAATGCAAAAACGGACAGCAGGATGAGTTTCGGGATGAAATTCCATGTCTAAAAATGGTGTTGCTTCCACTTTTTAAAAATCGAGCCTTTTTGGTGCCTGGGGAAGAAAACGCGTGACTTAATGGTCAGGAAAAATGCTGCCCAGGAACCAAAATGTTTTTTGAAGCCAATTTTTTTTTTTGAAACCAAATGCAAAAATGAACACCAGGATGAGTTTCGGGATGAAATTCCATGTCTAAAAATGGTGTTGCTTCCACTTTTTAAAAATCGAGTCTTTTTGGTGCCTGGGGAAGAAAACGCGTGACTTAATGGTCAGGAAAAATGCTGCCCAGGAACCAAAATGTTTTTTGAAGCCAATTTTTTTTTTTGAAACCAAATGCAAAAACGGACACCAGGATGAGTTTCGCGATGAAATTCCATGTCTAAAAATGGTGTTGCTTCCACTTTTTAAAAATCGAGCCTTTTTGGTGCCTGGGGAAGAAAACGCGTGACTTAATGGTCAGGAAAAATGCTGCCGTGAAACCAAAATGTTTTTTGAAGCCATTTTTTTTTTTTGAAACCAAATGCAAAAACGGACACCAGGATGAGTTTCGGGATGAAATTCCATGTCTAAAAATGGTGTTGCTTCCACTTTTTAAAAATCGAGCCATTTTGGTGCATGGGGAAGAAAACGCGTGACTTAATGGTCAGGAAAAATGCTGCCCAGGAACCTAAATGTTTTTTGAAGCCAATTTTTTTTTTGAAACCAAATGCAAAAACGGACACCAGGATGAGTTTCGCGATGAAATTCCATGTCTAAAAATGGTGTTGCTTCCACTTTTTAAAAATCGAGCCTTTTTGGTCCCTGGGGAAGAAAACGCGTGACTTAATGGTCAGGAAAAATGCTGCCGTGAAACCAAAATGTTTTTTGAAGCCATTTTTTTTTTTGAAACCAAATGCAAAAACGGACACCAGGATGAGTTTCGGGATGAAATTCCATGTCTAAAAATGGTGTTGCTTCCACTTTTTAAAAATCGAGCCATTTTGGTGCATGGGGAAGAAAACGCGTGACTTAATGGTCAGGAAAAATGCTGCCCAGGAACCTAAATGTTTTTTGAAGCCAATTTTTTTTTTTGAAACCAAATGCAAAAACGGACACCAGGATGAGTTTCGGGATGAAATTCCATGTCTAAAAATGGTGTTGCTTCCACTTTTTAAACATCGATCCTTTTTGGTACCTGGGGAAGAAAACGCCTGACTCCACGGTCAGGAAAAATGCTACCCAGGAACCAAAATGTTTTTTGAAGTCAATTTTTTTTTAACCCAAATGCAAAAACGGACACCAGGATGAGTTTCGGGATGAAATTCCATGTCTAAAAATGGTGTTTCTTCCTCTTTTTAAAAATCGAGCGTTTTTGGTGCCTGGGGAAGAAAACGCGTGACTTAATGGTCAGGAAAAATGCTGCCCAGGAACCAAAATGTTTTTTGAAGCCAAATTTTTTTTTTGTAACCAAATCCAAAAACGGACACCAGGATGAGTTTCGGGATGAAATTCCATGTCTAAAAATGGTGTTGCTTCCACTTTTTAAAAATCGAGCCTTTTTGGTGCCTGGAGAAGAAAACGCGTGACTTAATGGTCAGGAAAAATGCTGCCCAGGAACCAAAATGTTTTTTGAAGCCAATTTTTTTTTTTTGAAACCAAATGCAAAAACGGACACCAGGATGAGTTTCGGGATGAAATTCCATGTCTAAAAATGGTGTTGCTTCCACTTTTTAAAAATCGAGCCATTTTGGTGCCTGGGGAAGAAAACGCGTGACTTAATGGTCAGGAAAAATGCTGCCCAGGAAAAAAAATGTTTTTTGAAGCCAATTTTTTTTTTTGAAACCAAATGCAAAAACGGACACCAGGATGAGTTTCGGGATGAAATTCCATGTCTAAAAATGGTGTTGCTTCCACTTTTTAAAAATCAAGCCTTTTCGGTGCCTGGGGAAGAAAACGCGTGACTTAATGGTCAGGAAAAATGCTGCCCAGGAACCAAAATGTTTTTTGAAGCCAAATTATTTTTTTTAAACCAAATGCAAAAATGGACACCAGGATGAGTTTTGGGATGAAATTCCATGTCTAAAAATGGTGTTGCTTCCACTTTTTAAACATCGATACTTTTTGGTACCTGGGGAAGAAAACGCCTGACTCCACGGTCAGTTAATATGCTGCCCAGGAACCAAAATGTTTTTTGAAGCCAAATTTTTTTTTTGTAACGAAATGCAAAAACGCACACCAGGATGAGTTTCGGGATGAAATTCCATGTCTCAAAATGGTGTTGCTTCCTCTTTTTAAAAATCGAGCGTTTTTGGTGCCTGGGGAAGAAAACGCGTGACTTAATGGTCAGGAAAAATGCTGCCCAGGAACCAAAATGTTTTTTGAAGCCAAATTTTTTTTTTTGTAACCAAATCCAAAAACGGACACCAGGATGAGTTTCGGGATGAAATTCCATGTCTAAAAATGGTGTTGCTTCCACTTTTTAAAAATCGAGCCTTTTTGGTGCCTGGAGAAGAAAACGCGTGACTTAATGGTCAGGAAAAATGCTGCCCAGGAACCAAAATGTTTTTTGAAGCCAATTTTTTTTTTTTGAAACCAAATGCAAAAACGGACACCAGGATGAGTTTCGGGATGAAATTCCATGTCTAAAAATGGTGTTTCTTCCACTTTTTAAAAATCGAGCCTTTTCAGTGCCTGGGGAAGAAAACGCGTGACTTAATGGTCAGGAAAAATGCTGCCCAGGAACCAAAATGTTTTTTGAAGCCAATTTTTTTTTTGTAACCAAATGCAAAAATGCACACCAGGATGAGTTTTGGGATGAAATTCCATGTCTAAAAATGGTGTTGCTTCCACTTTTTAAAAGTCGAGCCTTTTTGGTGCCTGGGGAAGAAAACGCGTGACTTAATGGTCAGGAAAAATGCTGCCCAGGAACCTAAATGTTTTTTGAAGCCAATTTTTTTTTTTGAAACCAAATGCAAAAACGGACACCAGGATGAGTTTCGGGATGAAATTCCATGTCTAAAAATGGTGTTGCTTCCACTTTTTAAAAATCGAGCCTTTTCGGTGCCTGGGGAAGAAAACGCGTGACTTAATGGTCAGGAAAAATGCTGCCCAGGAACCAAAATGTTTTTTGAAGCCAAATTTTTTTTTTTGTAACCAAATACAAAAACGCACATCAGGATGAGTTTCGGGATGAAATTCCATGTCTAAAAATGGTGTTGCTTCCACTTTTTAAAAATCGAGCCTTTTCGGTGCCTGGGGAAGAAAACGTGTGACTTAATGGTCAGGAAAAATGCTGCCCAGGAACCAAAATTTTTTTTGAAGCCAATTTTTTTTTTTGAAACCAAATGCAGAAACGGACACCAGGATGAGTTTCGGGATGAAATTCCATGTCTAAAAATGGTGTTTCTTCCACTTTTTAAAAGTCGAGCCTTTTTGGTGCCTGGGGAAGAAAACGCGTGACTTAATGGTCAGGAAAAATGCTGCCCAGGAACCTAAATGTTTTTTGAAGCCAAATTATTTTTTTTAAACCAAATGCAAAAATGGACACCAGGATGAGTTTTGGGATGAAATTCCATGTCTAAAAATGGTGTTGCTTCCACTTTTTAAACATCGATACTTTTTGGTACCTGGGGAAGAAAACGCCTGACTCCACGGTCAGTTAATATGCTGCCCAGGAACCAAAATGTTTTTTGAAGCCAAATTTTTTTTTTGTAACGAAATGCAAAAACGCACACCAGGATGAGTTTCGGGATGAAATTCCATGTCTCAAAATGGTGTTGCTTCCTCTTTTTAAAAATCGAGCGTTTTTGGTGCCTGGGGAAGAAAACGCGTGACTTAATGGTCAGGAAAAATGCTGCCCAGGAACCAAAATGTTTTTTGAAGCCAAATTTTTTTTTTTGTAACCAAATCCAAAAACGGACACCAGGATGAGTTTCGGGATGAAATTCCATGTCTAAAAATGGTGTTGCTTCCACTTTTTAAAAATCGAGCCTTTTTGGTGCCTGGAGAAGAAAACGCGTGACTTAATGGTCAGGAAAAATGCTGCCCAGGAACCAAAATGTTTTTTGAAGCCAATTTTTTTTTTTTGAAACCAAATGCAAAAACGGACACCAGGATGAGTTTCGGGATGAAATTCCATGTCTAAAAATGGTGTTTCTTCCACTTTTTAAAAATCGAGCCTTTTCAGTGCCTGGGGAAGAAAACGCGTGACTTAATGGTCAGGAAAAATGCTGCCCAGGAACCAAAATGTTTTTTGAAGCCAATTTTTTTTTTGTAACCAAATGCAAAAATGCACACCAGGATGAGTTTTGGGATGAAATTCCATGTCTAAAAATGGTGTTGCTTCCACTTTTTAAAAGTCGAGCCTTTTTGGTGCCTGGGGAAGAAAACGCGTGACTTAATGGTCAGGAAAAATGCTGCCCAGGAACCTAAATGTTTTTTGAAGCCAATTTTTTTTTTTGAAACCAAATGCAAAAACGGACACCAGGATGAGTTTCGGGATGAAATTCCATGTCTAAAAATGGTGTTGCTTCCACTTTTTAAAAATCGAGCCTTTTCGGTGCCTGGGGAAGAAAACGCGTGACTTAATGGTCAGGAAAAATGCTGCCCAGGAACCAAAATGTTTTTTGAAGCCAAATTTTTTTTTTTGTAACCAAATACAAAAACGCACATCAGGATGAGTTTCGGGATGAAATTCCATGTCTAAAAATGGTGTTGCTTCCACTTTTTAAAAATCGAGCCTTTTCGGTGCCTGGGGAAGAAAACGTGTGACTTAATGGTCAGGAAAAATGCTGCCCAGGAACCAAAATTTTTTTTGAAGCCAATTTTTTTTTTTGAAACCAAATGCAGAAACGGACACCAGGATGAGTTTCGGGATGAAATTCCATGTCTAAAAATGGTGTTTCTTCCACTTTTTAAAAGTCGAGCCTTTTTGGTGCCTGGGGAAGAAAACGCGTGACTTAATGGTCAGGAAAAATGCTGCCCAGGAACCTAAATGTTTTTTGAAGCCAATTTTTTTTTTTGAAACCAAATGCAAAAACGGACACCAGGATGAGTTTCGGGATGAAATTCCATGTCTAAAAATGGTGTTGCTTCCACTTTTTAAAAATCGAGCCTTTTCGGTGCCTGGGGAAGAAAACGCGTGACTTAATGGTCAGGAAAAATGCTGCCCAGGAACCAAAATGTTTTTTGAAGCCAAATTTTTTTTTTTGTAACCAAATACAAAAACGCACATCAGGATGAGTTTCGGGATGAAATTCCATGTCTAAAAATGGTGTTGCTTCCACTTTTTAAAAATCGAGCCTTTTCGGTGCCTGGGGAAGAAAACGCGTGACTTAATGGTCAGGAAAAATGCTGCCCAGGAACCAAAATGTTTTTTGAAGCCAATTTTTTTTTTTGAAACCAAATGCAAAAATGAACACCAGGATGAGTTTCGGGATGAAATTCCATGTCTAAAAATGGTGTTGCTTCCACTTTTTAAAAATCGAGTCTTTTTGGTGCCTGGGGAAGAAAACGCGTGACTTAATGGTCAGGAAAAATGCTGCCCAGGAACCAAAATGTTTTTTGAAGCCAATTTTTTTTTTTGAAACCAAATGCAAAAACGGACACCAGGATGAGTTTCGCGATGAAATTCCATGTCTAAAAATGGTGTTGCTTCCACTTTTTAAAAATCGAGCCTTTTTGGTGCCTGGGGAAGAAAACGCGTGACTTAATGGTCAGGAAAAATGCTGCCCAGGAACCAAAATGTTTTTTGAAGCCAATTTTTTTTTTTGAAACCAAATGCAAAAACTGACAGCAGGATGAGTTTCGGGATGAAATTCCATGTCTAAAAATGGTGTTGCTTCCACTTTTTAAAAATCGAGACTTTTTGGTGCCTGGGGAAGAAAACGCGTGACTTAATGGTCAGGAAAAATGCTGCCCAGGAACCAAAATGTTTTTTGAAGCCAATTTTTTTTTTTGAAACCAAATGCAAAAACGGACACCAGGATGAGTTTCGCGATGAAATTCCATGTCTAAAAATGGTGTTGCTTCCACTTTTTAAAAATCGAGCCTTTTTGGTGCCTGGGGAAGAAAACGCGTGACTTAATGGTCAGGAAAAATGCTGCCGTGAAACCAAAATGTTTTTTGAAGCCAATTTTTTTTTTTGAAACCAAATGCAAAAACGGACACCAGGATGAGTTTCGGGATGAAATTCCATGTCTAAAAATGGTGTTGCTTCCACTTTTTAAAAATCGAGCCATTTTGGTGCATGGGGAAGAAAACGCGTGACTTAATGGTCAGGAAAAATGCTGCCCAGGAACCTAAATGTTTTTTGAAGCCAATTTATTTTTTTGAAACCAAATGCAAAAACGGACACCAGGATGAGTTTCGGGATGAAATTCCATGTCTAAAAATGGTGTTTCTTCCACTTTTTAAAAATCGAGCCTTTTTGGTGCCTGGGGAAGAAAACGCGTGACTTAATGGTCAGGAAAAATGCTGCCCAGGAACCTAAATGTTTTTTGAAGCCAATTTATTTTTTTGAAACCAAATGCAAAAATGAACACCAGGATGAGTTTCGGGATGAAATTCCATGTCTAAAAATGGTGTTGCTTCCACTTTTTAAAAATCGAACCTTTTGGTGCCTGGGGAAGAAAACGCGTGACTTAATGGTCAGGAAAAATGCTGCCCAGGAACAAAAATGTTTTTTGAAGCCAATTTTTTTTTTTGAAACCAAATGCAAAAACGGACACCAGGATGAGTTTCGGGATGAAATTCCATGTCTAAAAATGGTGTTGCTTCCACTTTTTAAAAATCGAGACTTTTTGGTGCCTGGGGAAGAAAACGCGTGACTTAATGGTCAGGAAAAATGCTGCCGTGGAACCAAAATGTTTTTTGAAGCGAATTTTTTTTTTTGTAACGAAATGCAAAAACGCACACCAGGATGAGTTTCGGGATGAAATTCCATGTCTAAAAATGGTGTTGCTTCCACTTTTTAAAAATCGAGACTTTTTGGTGCCTGGGAAAGAAAACGCGTGACTTAATGGTCAGGAAAAATGCTGCCCAGGAACCAAAATGTTTTTTGAAGCCAATTTTTTTTTTTGAAACCAAATGCAAAAATGAACACCAAGATGAGTTTCGGGATGAAATTCCATGTCTAAAAATGGTGTTGCTTCCACTTTTTAAAAATCGAACCTTTGGGCTGCCTGGGGAAGAAAACGCGTGACTTAATGGTCAGGAAAAATGCTGCCCAGGAACCAAAATGTTTTTTGAAGCCAATTTTTTTTTTTGAAACCAAATGCAAAAACGGACAGCAGGATGAGTTTCGGGATGAAATTCCATGTCTAAAAATGGTGTTGCTTCCACTTTTTAAAAATCGAGACTTTTTGGTGCCTGGGGAAGAAAACGCGTGACTTAATGGTCAGGAAAAATGCTGCCCAGGAACCAAAATGTTTTTTGAAGCCAATTTTTTTTTTTGAAACCAAATGCAAAAACGGACACCAGGATGAGTTTCGGGATGAAATTCCATGTCTAAAAATGGTGTTGCTTCCACTTTTTAAAAATCGAGACTTTTTGGTGCCTGGGGAAGAAAACGCGTGACTTAATGGTCAGGAAAAATGCTGCCCAGGAACCAAAATGTTTTTTGAAGACAATTTTTTTTTTTTGAAACCAAATGCAAAAACGGACACCAGGATGAGTTTCGCGATGAAATTCCATGTCTAAAAATGGTGTTGCTTCCACTTTTTAAAAATCGAGCCTTTTTGGTGCCTGGGGAAGAAAACGCGTGACTTAATGGTCAGGAAAAATGCTGCCGTGAAACCAAAATGTTTTTTGAAGCCAATTTTTTTTTTTGAAACCAAATGCAAAAACGGACACCAGGATGAGTTTCGGGATGAAATTCCATGTCTAAAAATGGTGTTGCTTCCACTTTTTAAAAATCGAGCCTTTTTGGTGCCTGGGGAAGAAAACGCGTGACTTAATGGTCAGGAAAAATGCTGCCGTGGAACCAAAATGTTTTTTGAAGCCAAATTTTTTTTTTTGTAACGAAATGCAAAAACGCACACCAGGATGAGTTTCGGGATGAAATTCCATGTCTAAAAATGGTGTTGCTTCCACTTTTTAAAAATCGAGACTTTTTGGTGCCTGGGGAAGAAAACGCGTGACTTAATGGTCAGGAAAAATGCTGCCCAGGAACCAAAATGTTTTTTGAAGCCAATTTTTTTTTTTGAAACCAAATGCAAAAATGAACACCAGGATGAGTTTCGGGATGAAATTCCATGTCTAAAAATGGTGTTGCTTCCACTTTTTAAAAATCGAACCTTTTGGTGCCTGGGGAAGAAAACGCGTGACTTAATGGTCAGGAAAAATGCTGCCCAGGAACCAAAATGTTTTTTGAAGCCAATTTTTTTTTTTGAAACCAAATGCAAAAACGGACAGCAGGATGAGTTTCGGGATGAAATTCCATGTCTAAAAATGGTGTTGCTTCCACTTTTTAAAAATCGAGTCTTTTTGGTGCCTGGGGAAGAAAACGCGTGACTTAATGGTCAGGAAAAATGCTGCCCAGGAACCAAAATGTTTTTTGAAGCCAATTTTTTTTTTTGAAACCAAATGCAAAAACGGACACCAGGATGAGTTTCGCGATGAAATTCCATGTCTAAAAATGGTGTTGCTTCCACTTTTTAAAAATCGAGCCTTTTTGGTGCCTGGGGAAGAAAACGCGTGACTTAATGGTCAGGAAAAATGCTGCCGTGAAACCAAAATGTTTTTTGAAGCCATTTTTTTTTTTGAAACCAAATGCAAAAACGGACACCAGGATGAGTTTCGGGATGAAATTCCATGTCTAAAAATGGTGTTGCTTCCACTTTTTAAAAATCGAGCCATTTTGGTGCATGGGGAAGAAAACGCGTGACTTAATGGTCAGGAAAAATGCTGCCCAGGAACCTAAATGTTTTTTGAAGCCAATTTTTTTTTTTGAAACCAAATGCAAAAACGGACACCAGGATGAGTTTCGGGATGAAATTCCATGTCTAAAAATGGTGTTGCTTCCACTTTTTAAAAATCGAGACTTTTTGGTGCCTGGGGAAGAAAACGCGTGACTTAATGGTCAGGAAAAATGCTGCCCAGGAACCAAAATGTTTTTTGAAGACAATTTTTTTTTTTTGAAACCAAATGCAAAAACGGACACCAGGATGAGTTTCGCGATGAAATTCCATGTCTAAAAATGGTGTTGCTTCCACTTTTTAAAAATCGAGCCTTTTTGGTGCCTGGGGAAGAAAACGCGTGACTTAATGGTCAGGAAAAATGCTGCCGTGGAACCAAAATGTTTTTTGAAGCCAAATTTTTTTTTTTGTAACGAAATGCAAAAACGCACACCAGGATGAGTTTCGGGATGAAATTCCATGTCTAAAAATGGTGTTGCTTCCACTTTTTAAAAATCGAGACTTTTTGGTGCCTGGGGAAGAAAACGCGTGACTTAATGGTCAGGAAAAATGCTGCCCAGGAACCAAAATGTTTTTTGAAGCCAATTTTTTTTTTTGAAACCAAATGCAAAAATGAACACCAGGATGAGTTTCGGGATGAAATTCCATGTCTAAAAATGGTGTTGCTTCCACTTTTTAAAAATCGAACCTTTTGGTGCCTGGGGAAGAAAACGCGTGACTTAATGGTCAGGAAAAATGCTGCCCAGGAACCAAAATGTTTTTTGAAGCCAATTTTTTTTTTTGAAACCAAATGCAAAAACGGACAGCAGGATGAGTTTCGGGATGAAATTCCATGTCTAAAAATGGTGTTGCTTCCACTTTTTAAAAATCGAGCCTTTTTGGTGCCTGGGGAAGAAAACGCGTGACTTAATGGTCAGGAAAAATGCTGCCCAGGAACCAAAATGTTTTTTGAAGCCAATTTTTTTTTTTGAAACCAAATGCAAAAATGAACACCAGGATGAGTTTCGGGATGAAATTCCATGTCTAAAAATGGTGTTGCTTCCACTTTTTAAAAATCGAGTCTTTTTGGTGCCTGGGGAAGAAAACGCGTGACTTAATGGTCAGGAAAAATGCTGCCCAGGAACCAAAATGTTTTTTGAAGCCAATTTTTTTTTTTGAAACCAAATGCAAAAACGGACACCAGGATGAGTTTCGCGATGAAATTCCATGTCTAAAAATGGTGTTGCTTCCACTTTTTAAAAATCGAGCCTTTTTGGTGCCTGGGGAAGAAAACGCGTGACTTAATGGTCAGGAAAAATGCTGCCGTGAAACCAAAATGTTTTTTGAAGCCATTTTTTTTTTTTGAAACCAAATGCAAAAACGGACACCAGGATGAGTTTCGGGATGAAATTCCATGTCTAAAAATGGTGTTGCTTCCACTTTTTAAAAATCGAGCCATTTTGGTGCATGGGGAAGAAAACGCGTGACTTAATGGTCAGGAAAAATGCTGCCCAGGAACCTAAATGTTTTTTGAAGCCAATTTTTTTTTTGAAACCAAATGCAAAAACGGACACCAGGATGAGTTTCGCGATGAAATTCCATGTCTAAAAATGGTGTTGCTTCCACTTTTTAAAAATCGAGCCTTTTTGGTCCCTGGGGAAGAAAACGCGTGACTTAATGGTCAGGAAAAATGCTGCCGTGAAACCAAAATGTTTTTTGAAGCCATTTTTTTTTTTGAAACCAAATGCAAAAACGGACACCAGGATGAGTTTCGGGATGAAATTCCATGTCTAAAAATGGTGTTGCTTCCACTTTTTAAAAATCGAGCCATTTTGGTGCATGGGGAAGAAAACGCGTGACTTAATGGTCAGGAAAAATGCTGCCCAGGAACCTAAATGTTTTTTGAAGCCAATTTTTTTTTTTGAAACCAAATGCAAAAACGGACACCAGGATGAGTTTCGGGATGAAATTCCATGTCTAAAAATGGTGTTGCTTCCACTTTTTAAACATCGATCCTTTTTGGTACCTGGGGAAGAAAACGCCTGACTCCACGGTCAGGAAAAATGCTACCCAGGAACCAAAATGTTTTTTGAAGTCAATTTTTTTTTAACCCAAATGCAAAAACGGACACCAGGATGAGTTTCGGGATGAAATTCCATGTCTAAAAATGGTGTTTCTTCCTCTTTTTAAAAATCGAGCGTTTTTGGTGCCTGGGGAAGAAAACGCGTGACTTAATGGTCAGGAAAAATGCTGCCCAGGAACCAAAATGTTTTTTGAAGCCAAATTTTTTTTTTGTAACCAAATCCAAAAACGGACACCAGGATGAGTTTCGGGATGAAATTCCATGTCTAAAAATGGTGTTGCTTCCACTTTTTAAAAATCGAGCCTTTTTGGTGCCTGGAGAAGAAAACGCGTGACTTAATGGTCAGGAAAAATGCTGCCCAGGAACCAAAATGTTTTTTGAAGCCAATTTTTTTTTTTTGAAACCAAATGCAAAAACGGACACCAGGATGAGTTTCGGGATGAAATTCCATGTCTAAAAATGGTGTTGCTTCCACTTTTTAAAAATCGAGCCATTTTGGTGCCTGGGGAAGAAAACGCGTGACTTAATGGTCAGGAAAAATGCTGCCCAGGAAAAAAAATGTTTTTTGAAGCCAATTTTTTTTTTTGAAACCAAATGCAAAAACGGACACCAGGATGAGTTTCGGGATGAAATTCCATGTCTAAAAATGGTGTTGCTTCCACTTTTTAAAAATCAAGCCTTTTCGGTGCCTGGGGAAGAAAACGCGTGACTTAATGGTCAGGAAAAATGCTGCCCAGGAACCAAAATGTTTTTTGAAGCCAAATTATTTTTTTTAAACCAAATGCAAAAATGGACACCAGGATGAGTTTTGGGATGAAATTCCATGTCTAAAAATGGTGTTGCTTCCACTTTTTAAACATCGATACTTTTTGGTACCTGGGGAAGAAAACGCCTGACTCCACGGTCAGTTAATATGCTGCCCAGGAACCAAAATGTTTTTTGAAGCCAAATTTTTTTTTTGTAACGAAATGCAAAAACGCACACCAGGATGAGTTTCGGGATGAAATTCCATGTCTCAAAATGGTGTTGCTTCCTCTTTTTAAAAATCGAGCGTTTTTGGTGCCTGGGGAAGAAAACGCGTGACTTAATGGTCAGGAAAAATGCTGCCCAGGAACCAAAATGTTTTTTGAAGCCAAATTTTTTTTTTTGTAACCAAATCCAAAAACGGACACCAGGATGAGTTTCGGGATGAAATTCCATGTCTAAAAATGGTGTTGCTTCCACTTTTTAAAAATCGAGCCTTTTTGGTGCCTGGAGAAGAAAACGCGTGACTTAATGGTCAGGAAAAATGCTGCCCAGGAACCAAAATGTTTTTTGAAGCCAATTTTTTTTTTTTGAAACCAAATGCAAAAACGGACACCAGGATGAGTTTCGGGATGAAATTCCATGTCTAAAAATGGTGTTTCTTCCACTTTTTAAAAATCGAGCCTTTTCAGTGCCTGGGGAAGAAAACGCGTGACTTAATGGTCAGGAAAAATGCTGCCCAGGAACCAAAATGTTTTTTGAAGCCAATTTTTTTTTTGTAACCAAATGCAAAAATGCACACCAGGATGAGTTTTGGGATGAAATTCCATGTCTAAAAATGGTGTTGCTTCCACTTTTTAAAAGTCGAGCCTTTTTGGTGCCTGGGGAAGAAAACGCGTGACTTAATGGTCAGGAAAAATGCTGCCCAGGAACCTAAATGTTTTTTGAAGCCAATTTTTTTTTTTGAAACCAAATGCAAAAACGGACACCAGGATGAGTTTCGGGATGAAATTCCATGTCTAAAAATGGTGTTGCTTCCACTTTTTAAAAATCGAGCCTTTTCGGTGCCTGGGGAAGAAAACGCGTGACTTAATGGTCAGGAAAAATGCTGCCCAGGAACCAAAATGTTTTTTGAAGCCAAATTTTTTTTTTTGTAACCAAATACAAAAACGCACATCAGGATGAGTTTCGGGATGAAATTCCATGTCTAAAAATGGTGTTGCTTCCACTTTTTAAAAATCGAGCCTTTTCGGTGCCTGGGGAAGAAAACGTGTGACTTAATGGTCAGGAAAAATGCTGCCCAGGAACCAAAATTTTTTTTGAAGCCAATTTTTTTTTTTGAAACCAAATGCAGAAACGGACACCAGGATGAGTTTCGGGATGAAATTCCATGTCTAAAAATGGTGTTTCTTCCACTTTTTAAAAGTCGAGCCTTTTTGGTGCCTGGGGAAGAAAACGCGTGACTTAATGGTCAGGAAAAATGCTGCCCAGGAACCTAAATGTTTTTTGAAGCCAAATTATTTTTTTTAAACCAAATGCAAAAATGGACACCAGGATGAGTTTTGGGATGAAATTCCATGTCTAAAAATGGTGTTGCTTCCACTTTTTAAACATCGATACTTTTTGGTACCTGGGGAAGAAAACGCCTGACTCCACGGTCAGTTAATATGCTGCCCAGGAACCAAAATGTTTTTTGAAGCCAAATTTTTTTTTTGTAACGAAATGCAAAAACGCACACCAGGATGAGTTTCGGGATGAAATTCCATGTCTCAAAATGGTGTTGCTTCCTCTTTTTAAAAATCGAGCGTTTTTGGTGCCTGGGGAAGAAAACGCGTGACTTAATGGTCAGGAAAAATGCTGCCCAGGAACCAAAATGTTTTTTGAAGCCAAATTTTTTTTTTTGTAACCAAATCCAAAAACGGACACCAGGATGAGTTTCGGGATGAAATTCCATGTCTAAAAATGGTGTTGCTTCCACTTTTTAAAAATCGAGCCTTTTTGGTGCCTGGAGAAGAAAACGCGTGACTTAATGGTCAGGAAAAATGCTGCCCAGGAACCAAAATGTTTTTTGAAGCCAATTTTTTTTTTTTGAAACCAAATGCAAAAACGGACACCAGGATGAGTTTCGGGATGAAATTCCATGTCTAAAAATGGTGTTTCTTCCACTTTTTAAAAATCGAGCCTTTTCAGTGCCTGGGGAAGAAAACGCGTGACTTAATGGTCAGGAAAAATGCTGCCCAGGAACCAAAATGTTTTTTGAAGCCAATTTTTTTTTTGTAACCAAATGCAAAAATGCACACCAGGATGAGTTTTGGGATGAAATTCCATGTCTAAAAATGGTGTTGCTTCCACTTTTTAAAAGTCGAGCCTTTTTGGTGCCTGGGGAAGAAAACGCGTGACTTAATGGTCAGGAAAAATGCTGCCCAGGAACCTAAATGTTTTTTGAAGCCAATTTTTTTTTTTGAAACCAAATGCAAAAACGGACACCAGGATGAGTTTCGGGATGAAATTCCATGTCTAAAAATGGTGTTGCTTCCACTTTTTAAAAATCGAGCCTTTTCGGTGCCTGGGGAAGAAAACGCGTGACTTAATGGTCAGGAAAAATGCTGCCCAGGAACCAAAATGTTTTTTGAAGCCAAATTTTTTTTTTTGTAACCAAATACAAAAACGCACATCAGGATGAGTTTCGGGATGAAATTCCATGTCTAAAAATGGTGTTGCTTCCACTTTTTAAAAATCGAGCCTTTTCGGTGCCTGGGGAAGAAAACGTGTGACTTAATGGTCAGGAAAAATGCTGCCCAGGAACCAAAATTTTTTTTGAAGCCAATTTTTTTTTTTGAAACCAAATGCAGAAACGGACACCAGGATGAGTTTCGGGATGAAATTCCATGTCTAAAAATGGTGTTTCTTCCACTTTTTAAAAGTCGAGCCTTTTTGGTGCCTGGGGAAGAAAACGCGTGACTTAATGGTCAGGAAAAATGCTGCCCAGGAACCTAAATGTTTTTTGAAGCCAATTTTTTTTTTTGAAACCAAATGCAAAAACGGACACCAGGATGAGTTTCGGGATGAAATTCCATGTCTAAAAATGGTGTTGCTTCCACTTTTTAAAAATCGAGCCTTTTCGGTGCCTGGGGAAGAAAACGCGTGACTTAATGGTCAGGAAAAATGCTGCCCAGGAACCAAAATGTTTTTTGAAGCCAAATTTTTTTTTTTGTAACCAAATACAAAAACGCACATCAGGATGAGTTTCGGGATGAAATTCCATGTCTAAAAATGGTGTTGCTTCCACTTTTTAAAAATCGAGCCTTTTCGGTGCCTGGGGAAGAAAACGCGTGACTTAATGGTCAGGAAAAATGCTGCCCAGGAACCAAAATGTTTTTTGAAGCCAAATTTTTTTTTTTGTAACCAAATACAAAAACGCACATCAGGATGAGTTTCGGGATGAAATTCCATGTCTAAAAATGGTGTTGCTTCCACTTTTTAAAAATCGAGCCTTTTCGGTGCCTGGGGAAGAAAACGTGTGACTTAATGGTCAGGAAAAATGCTGCCCAGGAACCAAAATTTTTTTTGAAGCCAATTTTTTTTTTTGAAACCAAATGCAGAAACGGACACCAGGATGAGTTTCGGGATGAAATTCCATGTCTAAAAATGGTGTTGCTTCCACTTTTTAAAAGTCGAGCCTTTTTGGTGCCTGGGGAAGAAAACGCGTGACTTAATGGTCAGGAAAAATGCTGCCCAGGAACCTAAATGTTTTTTGAAGCCAATTTTTTTTTTTGAAACCAAATGCAAAAACGGACACCAGGATGAGTTTCGGGATGAAATTCCATGTCTAAAAATGGTGTTGCTTCCACTTTTTAAAAATCGAGCCTTTTCGGTGCCTGGGGAAGAAAACGCGTGACTTAATGGTCAGGAAAAATGCTGCCCAGGAACCAAAATGTTTTTTGAAGCCAAATTTTTTTTTTTGTAACCAAATACAAAAACGCACATCAGGATGAGTTTCGGGATGAAATTCCATGTCTAAAAATGGTGTTGCTTCCACTTTTTAAAAATCGAGCCTTTTCGGTGCCTGGGGAAGAAAACGTGTGACTTAATGGTCAGGAAAAATGCTGCCCAGGAACCAAAATTTTTTTTGAAGCCAATTTTTTTTTTTGAAACCAAATGCAGAAACGGACACCAGGATGAGTTTCGGGATGAAATTCCATGTCTAAAAATGGTGTTGCTTCCACTTTTTAAAAATCGAGCCTTTTTGGTGCCTGGGGAAGAAAACGCGTGACTTAATGGTCAGGAAAAATGCTGCCCAGGAACCAAAATGTTTTTTGAAGCCAAATTTTTTTTTTTGTAACCAAATACAAAAACGCACATCAGGATGAGTTTCGGGATGAAATTCCATGTCTAAAAATGGTGTTGCTTCCACTTTTTAAAAATCGAGCCTTTTCGGTGCCTGGGGAAGAAAACGTGTGACTTAATGGTCAGGAAAAATGCTGCCCAGGAACCAAAATTTTTTTTGAAGCCAATTTTTTTTTTTGAAACCAAATGCAGAAACGGACACCAGGATGAGTTTCGGGATGAAATTCCATGTCTAAAAATGGTGTTGCTTCCACTTTTTAAAAATCGAGCCTTTTTGTTGCCTGGGGAAGAAAACGCGTGACTTAATGGTCAGGAAAAATGCTGCCCAGGAACCAAAATGTTTTTTGAAGCCAAATTATTTTTTTTAAACCAAATGCAAAAATGGACACCAGGATGAGTTTTGGGATGAAATTCCATGTCTAAAAATGGTGTTGCTTCCACTTTTTAAACATCGATACTTTTTGGTACCTGGGGAAGAAAACGCCTGACTCCACGGTCAGGAAAAATGCTACCCAGGAACCAAAAGGTTTTTTGAAGTCAATTTTTTTTTTAACCCAAATGCAAAAACGGACACCAGGATGAGTTTCGGGATGAAATTCCATGTCTAAAAATGGTGTTGCTTCCACTTTTTAAAAATTGATCCTTTTTGGTGCTTGGGGAAGAAAACGCGTGACCCCGCGGTCAGGAAAAATGCTGCCCAGGAACCAAAATGTTTTTTGGAAGCCAAATTTTTTTTTTGTAACGAAATGCAAAAACCCACACCAGGATGAGTTTCGGGATGAAATTCCATGTCTAAAAATGGTGTTGCTTCCCCTTTTTAAAAATTGAGACTTTTTGGTGCCTGGGGAAGAAAACGCGTGACTTAATGGTCAGGAAAAATGCTGCCCAGGAACCAAAATGTTTTTTGAAGCCAATTTTTTTTTTTTGAAACCAAATGCAAAAACGGACACCAGGATGAGTTTTGGGATGAAATTCCATGTCTAAAAATGGTGTTTCTTCCACTTTTTAAAAATCGAGCCTTTTCGGTGCCTGGGGAAGAAAACGCGTGACTTAATGGTCAGGAAAAATGCTGCCCAGGAACCAAAATGTTTTTTGAAGCCAATTTTTTTTTTTGTAACCAAATGCAAAAATGCACACCAGGATGAGTTTTGGGATGAAATTCCATGTCTAAAAATGGTGTTGCTTCCACTTTTTAAAAATCGAGCCTTTTTGTTGCCTGGGGAAGAAAACGCGTGACTTAATGGTCAGGAAAAATGCTGCCCAGGAACCAAAATGTTTTTTGAAGCCAAATTTTTTTTTGTAACCAAATGCAAAAACAGAAACCAGGATGAGTTTCGGGATGAAATTCCATGTCTAAAAATGGTGTTGCTTCCACTTTTTAAAAATCGAGACTTTTTGGTGCCTGGGGAAGAAAACGCGTGACTTAATGGTCAGGAAAAATGCTGCCCAGGAACCAAAATGTTTTTTGAAGCCAAATATTTTTTTTGAAACCAAATGCAAAAATGGACAGCAGGATGAGTTTCGGGATGAAATTCCATGTCTAAAAATGGTGTTGCTTCCACTTTTTAAAAATTGATCCTTTTTGGTGCTTGGGGAAGAAAACGCGTGACCCCGCGGTCAGGAAAAATGCTGCATAGGAACCAAAATGTTTTTTGAAGCCAAATTTTTTTTTTGTAACGAAATGCAAAAACGCACACCAGGATGAGTTTCGGGATGAAATTCCATGTCTAAAAATGGTGTTGCTTCCTCTTTTTAAAAATTGAGACTTTTTGGTGCCTGGGGAAGAAAACGCGTGACTTAATGGTCAGGAAAAATGCTGCCCAGGAACCAAAATGTTTTTTGAAGCCAAATTTTTTTTTTTGTAACCAAATCCAAAAACGGACACCAGGATGAGTTTCGGGATGAAATTCCATGTCTAAAAATGGTGTTGCTTCCACTTTTTAAAAATCGAGCCTTTTTGGTGCCTGGAGAAGAAAACGCGTGACTTAATGGTCAGGAAAAATGCTGCCCAGGAACCAAAATGTTTTTTGAAGCCAATTTTTTTTTTTTTTGAAACCAAATGCAAAAACGGACACCAGGATGAGTTTCGGGATGAAATTCCATGTCTAAAAATGGTGTTTCTTCCACTTTTTAAAAATCGAGCCTTTTTGTTGCCTGGGGAAGAAAACGCGTGACTTAATGGTCAGGAAAAATGCTGCCCAGGAACCAAAATGTTTTTTGAAGCCAAATTTTTTTTTGTAACCAAATGCAAAAACAGAAACCAGGATGAGTTTCGGGATGAAATTCCATGTCTAAAAATGGTGTTGCTTCCACTTTTTAAAAATCGAGACTTTTTGGTGCCTGGGGAAGAAAACGCGTGACTTAATGGTCAGGAAAAATGCTGCCCAGGAACCAAAATGTTTTTTGAAGCCAATTTTTTTTTTTTTTGTAACGAAATGCAAAAACGCACACCAGGATGAGTTTCGGGATGAAATTCCATGTCTAAAAATGGTGTTGCTTCCACTTTTTAAAAATCGAGACTTTTTGGTGCCTGGGGAAGAAAACGCGTGACTTAATGGTCAGGAAAAATGCTGCCCAGGAACCAAAATGTTTTTTGAAGCCAATTTTTTTTTTGAAACCAAATGCAAAAATGAACACCAGGATGAGTTTCGGGATGAAATTCCATGTCTAAAAATGGTGTTGCTTCCACTTTTTAAAAATCGAACCTTTTGGTGCCTGGGGAAGAAAACGCGTGAGTTAATGGTCAGGAAAAATGCTGCCCAGGAACCAAAATGTTTTTTGAAGCCAATTTTTTTTTTTGAAACCAAATGCAAAAACGGACACCAGGATGAGTTTTGGGATGAAATTCCATGTCTAAAAATGGTGTTGCTTCCACTTTTTAAACATCGATACTTTTTGGTACCTGGGGAAGAAAACGCCTGACTCCACGGTCAGTTAAAATGCTGCCCAGGAACCAAAATGTTTTTTGAAGCCAAATTTTTTTTTTGTAACGAAAGGCAAAAACGCACACCAGGATGAGTTTCGGGATGAAATTCCATGTCTCAAAATGGTGTTGCTTCCTCTTTTTAAAAATCGAGCGTTTTTGGTGCCTGGGGAAGAAAACGCGTGACTTAATGGTCAGGAAAAATGCTGCCCAGGAACCAAAATGTTTTTTGAAGCCAAATTTTTTTTTTTGTAACCAAATCCAAAAACGGACACCAGGATGAGTTTCGGGATGAAATTCCATGTCTAAAAATGGTGTTGCTTCCACTTTTTAAAAATCGAGCCTTTTTGGTGCCTGGAGAAGAAAACGCGTGACTTAATGGTCAGGAAAAATGCTGCCCAGGAACCAAAATGTTTTTTGAAGCCAATTTTTTTTTTTTGAAACCAAATGCAAAAACGGACACCAGGATGAGTTTCGGGATGAAATTCCATGTCTAAAAATGGTGTTTCTTCCACTTTTTAAAAATCGAGCCTTTTCAGTGCCTGGGGAAGAAAACGCGTGACTTAATGGTCAGGAAAAATGCTGCCCAGGAACCAAAATGTTTTTTGAAGCCAATTTTTTTTTTGTAACCAAATGCAAAAATGCACACCAGGATGAGTTTTGGGATGAAATTCCATGTCTAAAAATGGTGTTGCTTCCACTTTTTAAAAGTCGAGCCTTTTTGGTGCCTGGGGAAGAAAACGCGTGACTTAATGGTCAGGAAAAATGCTGCCCAGGAACCTAAATGTTTTTTGAAGCCAATTTTTTTTTTTTGAAACCAAATGCAAAAACGGACACCAGGATGAGTTTCGGGATGAAATTCCATGTCTAAAAATGGTGTTGCTTCCACTTTTTAAAAATCGAGCCTTTTCGGTGCCTGGGGAAGAAAACGCGTGACTTAATGGTCAGGAAAAATGCTGCCCAGGAACCAAAATGTTTTTTGAAGCCAAATTTTTTTTTTTGTAACCAAATACAAAAACGCACATCAGGATGAGTTTCGGGATGAAATTCCATGTCTAAAAATGGTGTTGCTTCCACTTTTTAAAAATCGAGCCTTTTCGGTGCCTGGGGAAGAAAACATGTGACTTAATGGTCAGGAAAAATGCTGCCCAGGAACCAAAATTTTTTTTGAAGCCAATTTTTTTTTTTGAAACCAAATGCAGAAACGGACACCAGGATGAGTTTCGGGATGAAATTCCATGTCTAAAAATGGTGTTGCTTCCACTTTTTAAAAATCGAGCCTTTTTGGTGCCTGGGGAAGAAAACGCGTGACTTAATGGTCAGGAAAAATGCTGCCCAGGAACCAAAATGTTTTTTGAAGCCAAATTATTTTTTTTAAACCAAATGCAAAAATGGACACCAGGATGAGTTTTGGGATGAAATTCCATGTCTAAAAATGGTGTTGCTTCCACTTTTTAAACATCGATACTTTTTGGTACCTGGGGAAGAAAACGCCTGACTCCACGGTCAGGAAAAATGCTACCCAGGAACCAAAAGGTTTTTTGAAGTCAATTTTTTTTTTAACCCAAATGCAAAAACGGACACCAGGATGAGTTTCGGGATGAAATTCCATGTCTAAAAATGGTGTTGCTTCCACTTTTTAAAAATTGATCCTTTTTGGTGCTTGGGGAAGAAAACGCGTGACCCCGCGGTCAGGAAAAATGCTGCCCAGGAACCAAAATGTTTTTTGGAAGCCAAATTTTTTTTTTGTAACGAAATGCAAAAACCCACACCAGGATGAGTTTCGGGATGAAATTCCATGTCTAAAAATGGTGTTGCTTCCTCTTTTTAAAAATTGAGACTTTTTGGTGCCTGGGGAAGAAAACGCGTGACTTAATGGTCAGGAAAAATGCTGCCCAGGAACCAAAATGTTTTTTGAAGCCAATTTTTTTTTTTGAAACCAAATGCAAAAACGGACACCAGGATGAGTTTTGGGATGAAATTCCATGTCTAAAAATGGTGTTTCTTCCACTTTTTAAAAATCGAGCCTTTTCGGTGCCTGGGGAAGAAAACGCGTGACTTAATGGTCAGGAAAAATGCTGCCCAGGAACCAAAATGTTTTTTGAAGCCAATTTTTTTTTTGTAACCAAATGCAAAAATGCACACCAGGATGAGTTTTGGGATGAAATTCCATGTCTAAAAATGGTGTTGCTTCCACTTTTTAAAAATCGAGCCTTTTTGTTGCCTGGGGAAGAAAACGCGTGACTTAATGGTCAGGAAAAATGCTGCCCAGGAACCAAAATGTTTTTTGAAGCCAAATTTTTTTTTGTAACCAAATGCAAAAACAGAAACCAGGATGAGTTTCGGGATGAAATTCCATGTCTAAAAATGGTGTTGCTTCCACTTTTTAAAAATCGAGACTTTTTGGTGCCTGGGGAAGAAAACGCGTGACTTAATGGTCAGGAAAAATGCTGCCCAGGAACCAAAATGTTTTTTGAAGCCAAATATTTTTTTTGAAACCAAATGCAAAAATGGACACCAGGATGAGTTTCGGGATGAAATTCCATGTCTAAAAATTGTGTTGCTTCCACTTTTTAAAAATTGATCCTTTTTGGTGCTTGGGGAAGAAAACGCGTGACCCCGCGGTCAGGAAAAATGCTGCATAGGAACCAAAATGTTTTTTGAAGCCAAATTTTTTTTTTGTAACGAAATGCAAAAACGCACACCAGGATGAGTTTCGGGATGAAATTCCATGTCTAAAAATGGTGTTGCTTCCTCTTTTTAAAAATTGAGACTTTTTGGTGCCTGGGGAAGAAAACGCGTGACTTAATGGTCAGGAAAAATGCTGCCCAGGAACCAAAATGTTTTTTGAAGCCAAATTTTTTTTTTTGTAACCAAATCCAAAAACGGACACCAGGATGAGTTTCGGGATGAAATTCCATGTCTAAAAATGGTGTTGCTTCCACTTTTTAAAAATCGAGCCTTTTTGGTGCCTGGAGAAGAAAACGCGTGACTTAATGGTCAGGAAAAATGCTGCCCAGGAACCAAAATGTTTTTTGAAGCCAATTTTTTTTTTTTTGAAACCAAATGCAAAAACGGACACCAGGATGAGTTTCGGGATGAAATTCCATGTCTAAAAATGGTGTTTCTTCCACTTTTTAAAAATCGAGCCTTTTTGTTGCCTGGGGAAGAAAACGCGTGACTTAATGGTCAGGAAAAATGCTGCCCAGGAACCAAAATGTTTTTTGAAGCCAAATTTTTTTTTGTAACCAAATGCAAAAACAGAAACCAGGATGAGTTTCGGGATGAAATTCCATGTCTAAAAATGGTGTTGCTTCCACTTTTTAAAAATCGAGACTTTTTGGTGCCTGGGGAAGAAAACGCGTGACTTAATGGTCAGGAAAAATGCTGCCCAGGAACCAAAATGTTTTTTGAAGCCAATTTTTTTTTTTTGTAACGAAATGCAAAAACGCACACCAGGATGAGTTTCGGGATGAAATTCCATGTCTAAAAATGGTGTTGCTTCCACTTTTTAAAAATCGAGACTTTTTGGTGCCTGGGGAAGAAAACGCGTGACATAATGGTCAGGAAAAATGCTGCCCAGGAACCAAAATGTTTTTTGAAGCCAATTTTTTTTTTGAAACCAAATGCAAAAATGAACACCAGGATGAGTTTCGGGATGAAATTCCATGTCTAAAAATGGTGTTGCTTCCACTTTTTAAAAATCGAACCTTTTGGTGCCTGGGGAAGAAAACGCGTGAGTTAATGGTCAGGAAAAATGCTGCCCAGGAACCAAAATGTTTTTTGAAGCCAATTTTTTTTTTTGAAACCAAATGCAAAAACGGACACCAGGATGAGTTTCGGGATGAAATTCCATGTCTAAAAATGGTGTTGCTTCCACTTTTTAAAAATCGAGACTTTTTGGTGCCTGGGGAAGAAAACGCGTGACTTAATGGTCAGGAAAAATGCTGCCCAGGAACCAAAATGTTTTTTGAAGCCAATTTTTTTTTTTTGAAACCAAATGCAAAAACGGACACCAGGATAAGTTTCGCGATGAAATTCCATGTCTAAAAATGGTGTTGCTTCCACTTTTTAAAAATCGAGCCTTTTTGGTGCCTGGGGAAGAAAACGCGTGACTTAATGGTCAGGAAAAATGCTGCCGTGAAACCAAAATGTTTTTTGAAGCCATTTTTTTTTTTTGAAACCAAATGCAAAAACGGACACCAGGATGAGTTTCGGGATGAAATTCCATGTCTAAAAATGGTGTTACTTCCACTTTTTAAAAATCGAGCCATTTTGGTGCATGGGGAAGAAAACGCGTGACTTAATGGTCAGAAAAAATGCTGCCCAGGAACCTAAATGTTTTTTGAAGCCAATTTTTTTTTTTGAAACCAAATGCAAAAACGGACACCAGGATGAGTTTCGGGATGAAATTCCATGTCTAAAAATGGTGTTGCTTCCACTTTTTAAAAATCGAGCCTTTTCGGTGCCTGGGGAAGAAAACGCGTGACTTAATGGTCAGGAAAAATGCTGCCCAGGAACCAAAATGTTTTTTGAAGCCAAATTTTTTTTTTGTAACCAAATACAAAAACGGACTCCAGGATGAGTTTCGGGATGAAATTCCATGTCTAAAAATGGTGTTGCTTCCACTTTTTAAAAATCGAGCCTTTTTGGTGCCTGGGGAAGAAAACGCGTGACTTAATGGTCAGGAAAAATGCTGCCCAGGAACCAAAATGTTTTTTGAAGCCAAATTATTTTTTTTAACCCAAATGCAAAAACGGACACCAGGATGAGTTTCGGGATGAAATTCCATGTCTAAAAATGGTGTTGCTTCCACTTTTTAAAAATTGATCCTTTTTGGTGCTTGGGGAAGAAAACGCGTGACCCCGCGGTCAGGAAAAATGCTGCCCAGGAACCAAAATGTTTTTTGAAGCCAAATTTTTTTTTTGTAACGAAATGCAAAAACGCACACCAGGATGAGTTTTGGGATGAAATTCCATGTCTAAAAATGGTGTTGCTTCCTCTTTTTAAAAATTGAGACTTTTTGGTGCCTGGGGAAGAAAACGCGTGACTTAATGGTCAGGAAAAATGCTGCCCAGGAACCAAAATGTTTTTTGAAGCCAATTTTTTTTTTTGAAACCAAATGCAAAAACGGACACCAGGATGAGTTTCGGGATGAAATTCCATGTCTAAAAATGGTGTTGCTTCCACTTTTTAAAAATCGAGCCTTTTTGGTGCCTGGAGAAGAAAAGGCGTGACTTAATGGTCAGGAAAAATGCTGCCCAGGAACCAAAATGTTTTTTGAAGCCAATTTTTTTTTTTGAAACCAAATGCAAAAACGGACACCAGGATGAGTTTCGGGATGAAATTCCATGTCTAAAAATGGTGTTTCTTCCACTTTTTAAAAATCGAGCCTTTTCGGTGCCTGGGGAAGAAAACGCGTGACTTAATGGTCAGGAAAAATGCTGCCCAGGAACCAAAATGTTTTTTGAAGCCAATTTTTTTTTTTGAAACCAAATGCAGAAACGGACACCAGGATGAGTTTCGGGATGAAATTCCATGTCTAAAAATGGTGTTGCTTCCACTTTTTAAAAATCGAGCCTTTTTGGTGCCTGGGGAAGAAAACGCGTGACTTAATGGTCAGGAAAAATGCTGCCCAGGAACCAAAATGTTTTTTGAAGCCAAATTATTTTTTTTAAACCAAATGCAAAAATGGACACCAGGATGAGTTTTGGGATGAAATTCCATGTCTAAAAATGGTGTTGCTTCCACTTTTTAAACATCGATCCTTTTTGGTACCTGGCGAAGAAAACGCCTGACTCCACGGTCAGGAAAAATGCTACCCAGGAACCAAAATGTTTTTTGAAGTCAATTTTTTTTTTAACCCAAATGCAAAAACGGACACCAGGATGAGTTTCGGGATGAAATTCCATGTCTTAAAATGGTGTTGCTTCCACTTTTTAAAAATCGAGCCTTTTTGGTGCCTGGGGAAGAAAACGCGTGACTTAATGGTCAGGAAAAATGCTGCCCAGGAACCAAAATGTTTTTTGAAGCCAAATTTTTTTTTTGTAACCAAATGCAAAAACGGAAACCAGGATGAGTTTCGGGATGAAATTCCATGTCTAAAAATGGTGTTGCTTCCACTTTTTAAACATCGATACTTTTTGGTACCTGGGGAAGAAAACGCCTGACTCCACGGTCAGGAAAAATGCTACCCAGGAACCAAAATGTTTTTTGAAGTCAATTTTTTTTTTAACCCAAATGCAAAAACGGACACCAGGATGAGTTTCGGGATGAAATTCCATGTCTAAAAATGGTGTTGCTTCCACTTTTTAAAAATTGATCCCTTTTGGTGCTTGGGGAAGAAAACGCGTGACCCCGCGGTCAGGAAAAATGCTGCCCAGGAACCAAAATGTTTTTTGATGCCAAATTTTTTTTTTGTAACGAAATGCAAAAACGCACACCAGGATGAGTTTTGGGATGAAATTCCATGTCTAAAAATGGTGTTGCTTCCTCTTTTTAAAAATTGAGACTTTTTGGTGCCTGGGGAAGAAAACGCGTGACTTAATGGTCAGGAAAAATGCTGCCCAGGAACCAAAATGTTTTTTGAAGCCAAATTTTTTTTTTTGTAACCAAATCCAAAAACGGACACCAGGATGAGTTTCGGGATGAAATTCCATGTCTAAAAATGGTGTTGCTTCCACTTTTTAAAAATCGAGCCTTTTTGGTGCCTGGAGAAGAAAACGCGTGACTTAATGGTCAGGAAAAATGCTGCCCAGGAACCTAAATGTTTTTTGAAGCCAATTTTTTTTTTTGAAACCAAATGCAGAAACGGACTCCAGGATGAGTTTCGGGATGAAATTCCATGTCTAAAAATGGTGTTGCTTCCACTTTTTAAAAATCGAGCCTTTTTGGTGCCTGGGGAAGAAAACGCGTGACTTAATGGTCAGGAAAAATGCTGCCCAGGAACCAAAATGTTTTTTGAAGCCAAATTATTTTTTTTAACCCAAATGCAAAAACGGACACCAGGATGAGTTTCGGGATGAAATTCCATGTCTAAAAATGGTGTTGCTTCCACTTTTTAAAAATTGATCCTTTTTGGTGCTTGGGGAAGAAAACGCGTGACCCCGCGGTCAGGAAAAATGCTGCCCAGGAACCAAAATGTTTTTTGAAGCCAAATTTTTTTTTTGTAACGAAATGCAAAAACGCACACCAGGATGAGTTTTGGGATGAAATTCCATGTCTAAAAATGGTGTTGCTTCCTCTTTTTAAAAATTGAGACTTTTTGGTGCCTGGGGAAGAAAACGCGTGACTTAATGGTCAGGAAAAATGCTGCCCAGGAACCAAAATGTTTTTTGAAGCCAAATTTTTTTTTTTGTAACCAAATCCAAAAACGGACACCAGGATGAGTTTCGGGATGAAATTCCATGTCTAAAAATGGTGTTGCTTCCACTTTTTAAAAATCGAGCCTTTTTGGTGCCTGGAGAAGAAAAGGCGTGACTTAATGGTCAGGAAAAATGCTGCCCAGGAACCAAAATGTTTTTTGAAGCCAATTTTTTTTTTTGAAACCAAATGCAAAAACGGACACCAGGATGAGTTTCAGGATGAAATTCCATGTCTAAAAATGGTGTTTCTTCCACTTTTTAAAAATCGAGCCTTTTCGGTGCCTGGGGAAGAAAACGCGTGACTTAATGGTCAGGAAAAATGCTGCCCAGGAACCAAAATGTTTTTTGAAGCCAATTTTTTTTTTTGAAACCAAATGCAGAAACGGACACCAGGATGAGTTTCGGGATGAAATTCCATGTCTAAAAATGGTGTTGCTTCCACTTTTTAAAAATCGAGCCTTTTTGGTGCCTGGGGAAGAAAACGCGTGACTTAATGGTCAGGAAAAATGCTGCCCAGGAACCAAAATGTTTTTTGAAGCCAAATTATTTTTTTTAAACCAAATGCAAAAATGGACACCAGGATGAGTTTTGGGATGAAATTCCATGTCTAAAAATGGTGTTGCTTCCACTTTTTAAACATCGATCCTTTTTGGTACCTGGGGAAGAAAACGCCTGACTCCACGGTCAGGAAAAATGCTACCCAGGAACCAAAATGTTTTTTGAAGTCAATTTTTTTTTTAACCCAAATGCAAAAACGGACACCAGGATGAGTTTCGGGATGAAATTCCATGTCTTAAAATGGTGTTGCTTCCACTTTTTAAAAATCGAGCCTTTTTGGTGCCTGGGGAAGAAAACGCGTGACTTAATGGTCAGGAAAAATGCTGCCCAGGAACCAAAATGTTTTTTGAAGCCAAATTTTTTTTTTGTAACCAAATGCAAAAACGGAAACCAGGATGAGTTTCGGGATGAAATTCCATGTCTAAAAATGGTGTTGCTTCCACTTTTTAAACATCGATACTTTTTGGTACCTGGGGAAGAAAACGCCTGACTCCACGGTCAGGAAAAATGCTACCCAGGAACCAAAATGTTTTTTGAAGTCAATTTTTTTTTTAACCCAAATGCAAAAACGGACACCAGGATGAGTTTCGGGATGAAATTCCATGTCTAAAAATGGTGTTGCTTCCACTTTTTAAAAATTGATCCTTTTTGGTGCTTGGGGAAGAAAACGCGTGACCCCGCGGTCAGGAAAAATGCTGCCCAGGAACCAAAATGTATTTGAAGCCAAATTTTTTTTTTGTAACGAAATGCAAAAACGCACACCAGGATGAGTTTTGGGATGAAATTCCATGTCTAAAAATGGTGTTGCTTCCTCTTTTTAAAAATTGAGACTTTTTGGTGCCTGGGGAAGAAAACGCGTGACTTAATGGTCAGGAAAAATGCTGCCCAGGAACCAAAATGTTTTTTGAAGCCAAATTTTTTTTTTTGTAACCAAATCCAAAAACGGACACCAGGATGAGTTTCGGGATGAAATTCCATGTCTAAAAATGGTGTTGCTTCCACTTTTTAAAAATCGAGCCTTTTTGGTGCCTGGAGAAGAAAACGCGTGACTTAATGGTCAGGAAAAATGCTGCCCAGGAACCTAAATGTTTTTTGAAGCCAATTTTTTTTTTGAAACCAAATGCAAAAACGGACACCAGGATGAGTTTCGGGATGAAATTCCATGTCTAAAAATGGTGTTGCTTCCACTTTTTAAAAATCGAGCCTTTTCGGTGCCTGGGGAAGAAAACGCGTGACTTAATGGTCAGGAAAAATGCTGCCCAGGAACCAAAATGTTTTTTGAAGCCAAATTTTTTTTTTTGTAACCAAATACAAAAACGCACATCAGGATGAGTTTCGGGATGAAATTCCATGTCTAAAAATGGTGTTGCTTCCACTTTTTAAAAATCGAGCCTTTTCGGTGCCTGGGGAAGAAAACGTGTGACTTAATGGTCAGGAAAAATGCTGCCCAGGAACCAAAATTTTTTTTGAAGCCAATTTTTTTTTTTGAAACCAAATGCAGAAACGGACACCAGGATGAGTTTCGGGATGAAATTCCATGTCTAAAAATGGTGTTGCTTCCACTTTTTAAAAATCGAGCCTTTTTGGTGCCTGGGGAAGAAAACGCGTGACTTAATGGTCAGGAAAAATGCTGCCCAGGAACCAAAATGTTTTTTGAAGCCAAATTATTTTTTTTAAACCAAATGCAAAAATGGACACCAGGATGAGTTTTGGGATGAAATTCCATGTCTAAAAATGGTGTTGCTTCCACTTTTTAAACATCGATACTTTTTGGTACCTGGGGAAGAAAACGCCTGACTCCACGGTCAGGAAAAATGCTACCCAGGAACCAAAAGGTTTTTTGAAGTCAATTTTTTTTTTAACCCAAATGCAAAAACGGACACCAGGATAAGTTTCGGGATGAAATTCCATGTCTAAAAATGGTGTTGCTTCCACTTTTTAAAAATTGATCCTTTTTGGTGCTTGGGGAAGAAAACGCGTGACCCCGCGGTCAGGAAAAATGCTGCCCAGGAACCAAAATGTTTTTTGGAAGCCAAATTTTTTTTTTGTAACGAAATGCAAAAACCCACACCAGGATGAGTTTCGGGATGAAATTCCATGTCTAAAAATGGTGTTGCTTCCTCTTTTTAAAAATTGAGACTTTTTGGTGCCTGGGGAAGAAAACGCGTGACTTAATGGTCAGGAAAAATGCTGCCCAGGAACCAAAATGTTTTTTGAAGCCAATTTTTTTTTTTTGAAACCAAATGCAAAAACGGACACCAGGATGAGTTTTGGGATGAAATTCCATGTCTAAAAATGGTGTTTCTTCCACTTTTTAAAAATCGAGCCTTTTCGGTGCCTGGGGAAGAAAACGCGTGACTTAATGGTCAGGAAAAATGCTGCCCAGGAACCAAAATGTTTTTTGAAGCCAATTTTTTTTTTTGTAACCAAATGCAAAAATGCACACCAGGATGAGTTTTGGGATGAAATTCCATGTCTAAAAATGGTGTTGCTTCCACTTTTTAAAAATCGAGCCTTTTTGTTGCCTGGGGAAGAAAACGCGTGACTTAATGGTCAGGAAAAATGCTGCCCAGGAACCAAAATGTTTTTTGAAGCCAAATTTTTTTTTGTAACCAAATGCAAAAACAGAAACCAGGATGAGTTTCGGGATGAAATTCCATGTCTAAAAATGGTGTTGCTTCCACTTTTTAAAAATCGAGACTTTTTGGTGCCTGGGGAAGAAAACGCGTGACTTAATGGTCAGGAAAAATGCTGCTCAGGAACCAAAATGTTTTTTGAAGCCAAATATTTTTTTTGAAACCAAATGCAAAAATGGACACCAGGATGAGTTTCGGGATGAAATTCCATGTCTAAAAATGGTGTTGCTTCCACTTTTTAAAAATTGATCCTTTTTGGTGCTTGGGGAAGAAAACGCGTGACCCCGCGGTCAGGAAAAATGCTGCATAGGAACCAAAATGTTTTTTGAAGCCGAATTTTTTTTTTGTAACGAAATGCAAAAACGCACACCAGGATGAGTTTCGGGATGAAATTCCATGTCTAAAAATGGTGTTGCTTCCTCTTTTTAAAAATTGAGACTTTTTGGTGCCTGGGGAAGAAAACGCGTGACTTAATGGTCAGGAAAAATGCTGCCCAGGAACCAAAATGTTTTTTGAAGCCAAATTTTTTTTTTTGTAACCAAATCCAAAAACGGACACCAGGATGAGTTTCGGGATGAAATTCCATGTCTAAAAATGGTGTTGCTTCCACTTTTTAAAAATCGAGCCTTTTTGGTGCCTGGAGAAGAAAACGCGTGACTTAATGGTCAGGAAAAATGCTGCCCAGGAACCAAAATGTTTTTTGAAGCCAATTTTTTTTTTTTTTGAAACCAAATGCAAAAACGGACACCAGGATGAGTTTCGGGATGAAATTCCATGTCTAAAAATGGTGTTTCTTCCACTTTTTAAAAATCGAGCCTTTTTGTTGCCTGGGGAAGAAAACGCGTGACTTAATGGTCAGGAAAAATGCTGCCCAGGAACCAAAATGTTTTTTGAAGCCAAATTTTTTTTTGTAACCAAATGCAAAAACAGAAACCAGGATGAGTTTCGGGATGAAATTCCATGTCTAAAAATGGTGTTGCTTCCACTTTTTAAAAATCGAGACTTTTTGGTGCCTGGGGAAGAAAACGCGTGACTTAATGGTCAGGAAAAATGCTGCCCAGGAACCAAAATGTTTTTTGAAGCCAATTTTTTTTTTTTGTAACGAAATGCAAAAACGCACACCAGGATGAGTTTCGGGATGAAATTCCATGTCTAAAAATGGTGTTGCTTCCACTTTTTAAAAATCGAACCTTTTGGTGCCTGGGGAAGAAAACGCGTGAGTTAATGGTCAGGAAAAATGCTGCCCAGGAACCAAAATGTTTTTTGAAGCCAATTTTTTTTTTTGAAACCAAATGCAAAAACGGACACCAGGATGAGTTTCGGGATGAAATTCCATGTCTAAAAATGGTGTTGCTTCCACTTTTTAAAAATCGAGACTTTTTGGTGCCTGGGGAAGAAAACGCGTGACTTAATGGTCAGGAAAAATGCTGCCCAGGAACCAAAATGTTTTTTGAAGCCAATTTTTTTTTTTTTTGAAACCAAATGCAAAAACGGACACCAGGATGAGTTTCGGGATGAAATTCCATGTCTAAAAATGGTGTTTCTTCCACTTTTTAAAAATCGAGCCTTTTTGTTGCCTGGGGAAGAAAACGCGTGACTTAATGGTCAGGAAAAATGCTGCCCAGGAACCAAAATGTTTTTTGAAGCCAAATTTTTTTTTGTAACCAAATGCAAAAACAGAAACCAGGATGAGTTTCGGGATGAAATTCCATGTCTAAAAATGGTGTTGCTTCCACTTTTTAAAAATCGAGACTTTTTGGTGCCTGGGGAAGAAAACGCGTGACTTAATGGTCAGGAAAAATGCTGCCCAGGAACCAAAATGTTTTTTGAAGCCAATTTTTTTTTTTTGTAACGAAATGCAAAAACGCACACCAGGATGAGTTTCGGGATGAAATTCCATGTCTAAAAATGGTGTTGCTTCCACTTTTTAAAAATCGAACCTTTTGGTGCCTGGGGAAGAAAACGCGTGAGTTAATGGTCAGGAAAAATGCTGCCCAGGAACCAAAATGTTTTTTGAAGCCAATTTTTTTTTTTGAAACCAAATGCAAAAACGGACACCAGGATGAGTTTCGGGATGAAATTCCATGTCTAAAAATGGTGTTGCTTCCACTTTTTAAAAATCGAGACTTTTTGGTGCCTGGGGAAGAAAACGCGTGACTTAATGGTCAGGAAAAATGCTGCCCAGGAACCAAAATGTTTTTTGAAGCCAATTTTTTTTTTTTGAAACCAAATGCAAAAACGGACACCAGGATAAGTTTCGCGATGAAATTCCATGTCTAAAAATGGTGTTGCTTCCACTTTTTAAAAATCGAGCCTTTTTGGTGCCTGGGGAAGAAAACGCGTGACTTAATGGTCAGGAAAAATGCTGCCGTGAAACCAAAATGTTTTTTGAAGCCATTTTTTTTTTTTGAAACCAAATGCAAAAACGGACACCAGGATGAGTTTCGGGATGAAATTCCATGTCTAAAAATGGTGTTGCTTCCACTTTTTAAAAATCGAGCCATTTTGGTGCATGGGGAAGAAAACGCGTGACTTAATGGTCAGAAAAAATGCTGCCCAGGAACCTAAATGTTTTTTGAAGCCAATTTTTTTTTTTGAAACCAAATGCAAAAACGGACACCAGGATGAGTTTCGGGATGAAATTCCATGTCTAAAAATGGTGTTGCTTCCACTTTTTAAAAATCGAGCCTTTTCGGTGCCTGGGGAAGAAAACGCGTGACTTAATGGTCAGGAAAAATGCTGCCCAGGAACCAAAATGTTTTTTGAAGCCAAATTTTTTTTTTGTAACCAAATACAAAAACGCACATCAGGATGAGTTTCGGGATGAAATTCCATGTCTAAAAATGGTGTTGCTTCCACTTTTTAAAAATCGAGCCTTTTCGGTGCCTGGGGAAGAAAACGCGTGACTTAATGGTCAGGAAAAATGCTGCCCAGGAACCAAAATTTTTTTTGAAGCCAATTTTTTTTTTTGAAACCAAATGCAGAAACGGACTCCAGGATGAGTTTCGGGATGAAATTCCATGTCTAAAAATGGTGTTGCTTCCACTTTTTAAAAATCGAGCCTTTTTGGTGCCTGGGGAAGAAAACGCGTGACTTAATGGTCAGGAAAAATGCTGCCCAGGAACCAAAATGTTTTTTGAAGCCAAATTATTTTTTTTAACCCAAATGCAAAAACGGACACCAGGATGAGTTTCGGGATGAAATTCCATGTCTAAAAATGGTGTTGCTTCCACTTTTTAAAAATTGATCCTTTTTGGTGCTTGGGGAAGAAAACGCGTGACCCCGCGGTCAGGAAAAATGCTGCCCAGGAACCAAAATGTTTTTTGAAGCCAAATTTTTTTTTTGTAACGAAATGCAAAAACGCACACCAGGATGAGTTTTGGGATGAAATTCCATGTCTAAAAATGGTGTTGCTTCCTCTTTTTAAAAATTGAGACTTTTTGGTGCCTGGGGAAGAAAACGCGTGACTTAATGGTCAGGAAAAATGCTGCCCAGGAACCAAAATGTTTTTTGAAGCCAAATTTTTTTTTTTGTAACCAAATCCAAAAACGGACACCAGGATGAGTTTCGGGATGAAATTCCATGTCTAAAAATGGTGTTGCTTCCACTTTTTAAAAATCGAGCCTTTTTGGTGCCTGGAGAAGAAAAGGCGTGACTTAATGGTCAGGAAAAATGCTGCCCAGGAACCAAAATGTTTTTTGAAGCCAATTTTTTTTTTTGAAACCAAATGCAGAAACGGACACCAGGATGAGTTTCGGGATGAAATTCCATGTCTAAAAATGGTGTTGCTTCCACTTTTTAAAAATCGAGCCTTTTTGGTGCCTGGGGAAGAAAACGCGTGACTTAATGGTCAGGAAAAATGCTGCCCAGGAACCAAAATGTTTTTTGAAGCCAAATTATTTTTTTTAAACCAAATGCAAAAATGGACACCAGGATGAGTTTTGGGATGAAATTCCATGTCTAAAAATGGTGTTGCTTCCACTTTTTAAACATCGATCCTTTTTGGTACCTGGGGAAGAAAACGCCTGACTCCACGGTCAGGAAAAATGCTACCCAGGAACCAAAATGTTTTTTGAAGTCAATTTTTTTTTTAACCCAAATGCAAAAACGGACACCAGGATGAGTTTCGGGATGAAATTCCATGTCTTAAAATGGTGTTGCTTCCACTTTTTAAAAATCGAGCCTTTTTGGTGCCTGGGGAAGAAAACGCGTGACTTAATGGTCAGGAAAAATGCTGCCCAGGAACCAAAATGTTTTTTGAAGCCAAATTTTTTTTTTGTAACCAAATGCAAAAACGGAAACCAGGATGAGTTTCGGGATGAAATTCCATGTCTAAAAATGGTGTTGCTTCCACTTTTTAAACATCGATACTTTTTGGTACCTGGGGAAGAAAACGCCTGACTCCACGGTCAGGAAAAATGCTACCCAGGAACCAAAATGTTTTTTGAAGTCAATTTTTTTTTTAACCCAAATGCAAAAACGGACACCAGGATGAGTTTCGGGATGAAATTCCATGTCTAAAAATGGTGTTGCTTCCACTTTTTAAAAATTGATCCTTTTTGGTGCTTGGGGAAGAAAACGCGTGACCCCGCGGTCAGGAAAAATGCTGCCCAGGAACCAAAATGTTTTTTGAAGCCAAATTTTTTTTTTGTAACGAAATGCAAAAACGCACACCAGGATGAGTTTTGGGATGAAATTCCATGTCTAAAAATGGTGTTGCTTCCTCTTTTTAAAAATTGAGACTTTTTGGTGCCTGGGGAAGAAAACGCGTGACTTAATGGTCAGGAAAAATGCTGCCCAGGAACCAAAATGTTTTTTGAAGCCAAATTTTTTTTTTTGTAACCAAATCCAAAAACGGACACCAGGATGAGTTTCGGGATGAAATTCCATGTCTAAAAATGGTGTTGCTTCCACTTTTTAAAAATCGAGCCTTTTTGGTGCCTGGAGAAGAAAACGCGTGACTTAATGGTCAGGAAAAATGCTGCCCAGGAACCTAAATGTTTTTTGAAGCCAATTTTTTTTTTGAAACCAAATGCAAAAACGGACACCAGGATGAGTTTCGGGATGAAATTCCATGTCTAAAAATGGTGTTGCTTCCACTTTTTAAACATCGATACTTTTTGGTACCTGGGGAAGAAAACGCCTGACTCCACGGTCAGGAAAAATGCTACCCAGGAACCAAAATGTTTTTTGAAGTCAATTTTTTTTTTAACCCAAATGCAAAAACGGACACCAGGATGAGTTTCGGGATGAAATTCCATGTCTAAAAATGGTGTTGCTTCCACTTTTTAAAAATCGAGCCTTTTTGGTGCCTGGGGAAGAAAACGCGTGACTTAATGGTCAGGAAAAATGCTGCCCAGGAACCAAAATGTTTTTTGAAGCCAAATTTTTTTTTTGTAACCAAATCCAAAAACGGACACCAGGATGAGTTTCGGGATGAAATTCCATGTCTAAAAATGGTGTTGCTTCCACTTTTTAAAAATCGAGCCTTTTTGGTGCCTGGAGAAGAAAACGCGTGACTTAATGGTCAGGAAAAATGCTGCCCAGGAACCAAAATGTTTTTTGAAGCCAATTTTTTTTTTTTGAAACCAAATGCAAAAACGGACACCAGGATGAGTTTCGGGATGAAATTCCATGTCTAAAAATGCTGTTGCTTCCACTTTTTAAAAATCAAGCCTTTTCGGTGCCTGGGGAAGAAAACGCGTGACTTAATGGTCAGGAAAAATGCTGCCCAGGAACCAAAATGTTTTTTGAAGCCAAATTATTTTTTTTAAACCAAATGAAAAAATGGACACCAGGATGAGTTTTGGGATGAAATTCCATGTCTAAAAATGGTGTTGCTTCCACTTTTTAAACATCGATACTTTTTGGTACCTGGGGAAGAAAACGCCTGACTCCACGGTCAGGAAAAATGCTACCCAGGAACCTAAATGTTTTTTGAAGTCAATTTTTTTTTTAACCCAAATGCAAAAACGGACACCAGGATGAGTTTCGGGATGAAATTCCATGTCTAAAAATGGTGTTGCTTCCACTTTTTAAAAATTGATCCTTTTTGGTGCTTGGGGAAGAAAACGCGTGACCCCGCGGTCAGGAAAAATGCTGCCCAGGAACCAAAATGTTTTTTGAAGCCAAATTTTTTTTTTGTAACGAAATGCAAAAACGCACACCAGGATGAGTTTCGGGATGAAATTCCATGTCTCAAAATGGTGTTGCTTCCTCTTTTTAAACATCGATACTTTTTGGTACCTGGGGAAGAAAACGCCTGACTCCACGGTCAGGAAAAATGCTACCCAGGAACCAAAAGGTTTTTTGAAGTCAATTTTTTTTTTAACCCAAATGCAAAAACGGACACCAGGATGAGTTTCGGGATGAAATTCCATGTCTAAAAATGGTGTTGCTTCCACTTTTTAAAAATTGATCCTTTTTGGTGCTTGGGGAAGAAAACGCCTGACTCCACGGTCAGGAAAAATGCTACCCAGGAACCAAAATGTTTTTTGAAGTCAATTTTTTTTTTAACCCAAATGCAAAAACGGACACCAGGATGAGTTTCGGGATGAAATTCCATGTCTTAAAATGGTGTTGCTTCCACTTTTTAAAAATCGAGCCTTTTTGGTGCCTGGGGAAGAAAACGCGTGACTTAATGGTCAGGAAAAATGCTGCCCAGGAACCAAAATGTTTTTTGAAGCCAAATTTTTTTTTTGTAACCAAATGCAAAAACGGAAACCAGGATGAGTTTCGGGATGAAATTCCATGTCTAAAAATGGTGTTGCTTCCACTTTTTAAACATCGATACTTTTTGGTACCTGGGGAAGAAAACGCCTGACTCCACGGTCAGGAAAAATGCTACCCAGGAACCAAAATGTTTTTTGAAGTCAATTTTTTTTTTAACCCAAATGCAAAAACGGACACCAGGATGAGTTTCGGGATGAAATTCCATGTCTAAAAATGGTGTTGCTTCCACTTTTTAAAAATTGATCCTTTTTGGTGCTTGGGGAAGAAAACGCGTGACCCCGCGGTCAGGAAAAATGCTGCCCAGGAACCAAAATGTTTTTTGAAGCCAAATTTTTTTTTTGTAACGAAATGCAAAAACGCACACCAGGATGAGTTTTGGGATGAAATTCCATGTCTAAAAATGGTGTTGCTTCCTCTTTTTAAAAATTGAGACTTTTTGGTGCCTGGGGAAGAAAACGCGTGACTTAATGGTCAGGAAAAATGCTGCCCAGGAACCAAAATGTTTTTTGAAGCCAAATTTTTTTTTTTGTAACCAAATCCAAAAACGGACACCAGGATGAGTTTCGGGATGAAATTCCATGTCTAAAAATGGTGTTGCTTCCACTTTTTAAAAATCGAGCCTTTTTGGTGCCTGGAGAAGAAAACGCGTGACTTAATGGTCAGGAAAAATGCTGCCCAGGAACCTAAATGTTTTTTGAAGCCAATTTTTTTTTTGAAACCAAATGCAAAAACGGACACCAGGATGAGTTTCGGGATGAAATTCCATGTCTAAAAATGGTGTTGCTTCCACTTTTTAAACATCGATACTTTTTGGTACCTGGGGAAGAAAACGCCTGACTCCACGGTCAGGAAAAATGCTACCCAGGAACCAAAATGTTTTTTGAAGTCAATTTTTTTTTTAACCCAAATGCAAAAACGGACACCAGGATGAGTTTCGGGATGAAATTCCATGTCTAAAAATGGTGTTGCTTCCACTTTTTAAAAATCGAGCCTTTTTGGTGCCTGGGGAAGAAAACGCGTGACTTAATGGTCAGGAAAAATGCTGCCCAGGAACCAAAATGTTTTTTGAAGCCAAATTTTTTTTTTGTAACCAAATCCAAAAACGGACACCAGGATGAGTTTCGGGATGAAATTCCATGTCTAAAAATGGTGTTGCTTCCTCTTTTTAAACATCGATACTTTTTGGTACCTGGGGAAGAAAACGCGTGACTTAATGGTCAGGAAAAATGCTGCCCAGGAACCAAAATGTTTTTTGAAGCCAAATTTTTTTTTTGTAACGAAATGCAAAAACGCACACCAGGATGAGTTTCGGGATGAAATTCCATGTCTCAAAATGGTGTTGCTTCCTCTTTTTAAACATCGATACTTTTTGGTACCTGGGGAAGAAAACGCCTGACTCCACGGTCAGGAAAAATGCTACCCAGGAACCAAAAGGTTTTTTGAAGTCAATTTTTTTTTTAACCCAAATGCAAAAACGGACACCAGGATGAGTTTCGGGATGAAATTCCATGTCTAAAAATGGTGTTGCTTCCACTTTTTAAAAATTGATCCTTTTTGGTGCTTGGGGAAGAAAACGCCTGACTCCACGGTCAGGAAAAATGCTACCCAGGAACCAAAATGTTTTTTGAAGTCAATTTTTTTTTTAACCCAAATGCAAAAACGGACACCAGGATGAGTTTCGGGATGAAATTCCATGTCTTAAAATGGTGTTGCTTCCACTTTTTAAAAATCGAGCCTTTTTGGTGCCTGGGGAAGAAAACGCGTGACTTAATGGTCAGGAAAAATGCTGCCCAGGAACCAAAATGTTTTTTGAAGCCAAATTTTTTTTTTGTAACCAAATGCAAAAACGGAAACCAGGATGAGTTTCGGGATGAAATTCCATGTCTAAAAATGGTGTTGCTTCCACTTTTTAAACATCGATACTTTTTGGTACCTGGGGAAGAAAACGCCTGACTCCACGGTCAGGAAAAATGCTACCCAGGAACCAAAATGTTTTTTGAAGTCAATTTTTTTTTTAACCCAAATGCAAAAACGGACACCAGGATGAGTTTCGGGATGAAATTCCATGTCTAAAAATGGTGTTGCTTCCACTTTTTAAAAATTGATCCTTTTTGGTGCTTGGGGAAGAAAACGCGTGACCCCGCGGTCAGGAAAAATGCTGCCCAGGAACCAAAATGTTTTTTGAAGCCAAATTTTTTTTTTGTAACGAAATGCAAAAACGCACACCAGGATGAGTTTTGGGATGAAATTCCATGTCTAAAAATGGTGTTGCTTCCTCTTTTTAAAAATTGAGACTTTTTGGTGCCTGGGGAAGAAAACGCGTGACTTAATGGTCAGGAAAAATGCTGCCCAGGAACCAAAATGTTTTTTGAAGCCAAATTTTTTTTTTTGTAACCAAATCCAAAAACGGACACCAGGATGAGTTTCGGGATGAAATTCCATGTCTAAAAATGGTGTTGCTTCCACTTTTTAAAAATCGAGCCTTTTTGGTGCCTGGAGAAGAAAACGCGTGACTTAATGGTCAGGAAAAATGCTGCCCAGGAACCTAAATGTTTTTTGAAGCCAATTTTTTTTTTGAAACCAAATGCAAAAACGGACACCAGGATGAGTTTCGGGATGAAATTCCATGTCTAAAAATGGTGTTGCTTCCACTTTTTAAACATCGATACTTTTTGGTACCTGGGGAAGAAAACGCCTGACTCCACGGTCAGGAAAAATGCTACCCAGGAACCAAAATGTTTTTTGAAGTCAATTTTTTTTTTAACCCAAATGCAAAAACGGACACCAGGATGAGTTTCGGGATGAAATTCCATGTCTAAAAATGGTGTTGCTTCCACTTTTTAAAAATCGAGCCTTTTTGGTGCCTGGGGAAGAAAACGCGTGACTTAATGGTCAGGAAAAATGCTGCCCAGGAACCAAAATGTTTTTTGAAGCCAAATTTTTTTTTTGTAACCAAATCCAAAAACGGACACCAGGATGAGTTTCGGGATGAAATTCCATGTCTAAAAATGGTGTTGCTTCCACTTTTTAAAAATCGAGCCTTTTTGGTGCCTGGAGAAGAAAACGCGTGACTTAATGGTCAGGAAAAATGCTGCCCAGGAACCAAAATGTTTTTTGAAGCCAATTTTTTTTTTTTGAAACCAAATGCAAAAACGGACACCAGGATGAGTTTCGGGATGAAATTCCATGTCTAAAAATGCTGTTGCTTCCACTTTTTAAAAATCAAGCCTTTTCGGTGCCTGGGGAAGAAAACGCGTGACTTAATGGTCAGGAAAAATGCTGCCCAGGAACCAAAATGTTTTTTGAAGCCAAATTATTTTTTTTAAACCAAATGAAAAAATGGACACCAGGATGAGTTTTGGGATGAAATTCCATGTCTAAAAATGGTGTTGCTTCCACTTTTTAAACATCGATACTTTTTGGTACCTGGGGAAGAAAACGCCTGACTCCACGGTCAGGAAAAATGCTACCCAGGAACCTAAATGTTTTTTGAAGTCAATTTTTTTTTTAACCCAAATGCAAAAACGGACACCAGGATGAGTTTCGGGATGAAATTCCATGTCTAAAAATGGTGTTGCTTCCACTTTTTAAAAATTGATCCTTTTTGGTGCTTGGGGAAGAAAACGCGTGACCCCGCGGTCAGGAAAAATGCTGCCCAGGAACCAAAATGTTTTTTGAAGCCAAATTTTTTTTTTGTAACGAAATGCAAAAACGCACACCAGGATGAGTTTCGGGATGAAATTCCATGTCTCAAAATGGTGTTGCTTCCTCTTTTTAAACATCGATACATTTTTTGTACCTGGGGAAGAAAACGCCTGACTCCACGGTCAGGAAAAATGCTACCCAGGAACCAAAAGGTTTTTTGAAGTCAATTTTTTTTTTAACCCAAATGCAAAAACGGACACCAGGATGAGTTTCGGGATGAAATTCCATGTCTAAAAATGGTGTTGCTTCCACTTTTTAAAAATTGATCCTTTTTGGTGCTTGGGGAAGAAAACGCCTGACTCCACGGTCAGGAAAAATGCTACCCAGGAACCAAAATGTTTTTTGAAGTCAATTTTTTTTTTAACCCAAATGCAAAAACGGACACCAGGATGAGTTTCGGGATGAAATTCCATGTCTAAAAATGGTGTTGCTTCCACTTTTTAAAAATTGATCCTTTTTGGTGCTTGGGGAAGAAAACGCGTGACCCCGCGGTCAGGAAAAATGCTGCCCAGGAACCAAAATGTTTTTTGAAGCCAAATTTTTTTTTTGTAACGAAATGCAAAAACGCACACCAGGATGAGTTTCGGGATGAAATTCCATGTCTCAAAATGGTGTTGCTTCCTCTTTTTAAAAATCGAGCGTTTTTGGTGCCTGGGGAAGAAAACGCGTGACTTAATGGTCAGGAAAAATGCTGCCCAGGAACCAAAATGTTTTTTGAAGCCAAATTTTTTTTTTTGTAACCAAATCCAAAAACGGACACCAGGATGAGTTTCGGGATGAAATTCCATGTCTAAAAATGGTGTTGCTTCCACTTTTTAAAAATCGAGCCTTTTTGGTGCCTGGAGAAGAAAAGGCGTGACTTAATGGTCAGGAAAAATGCTGCCCAGGAACCAAAATGTTTTTTGAAGCCAATTTTTTTTTTTGAAACCAAATGCAAAAACGGACACCAGGATGAGTTTCGGGATGAAATTCCATGTCTAAAAATGGTGTTTCTTCCACTTTTTAAAAATCGAGCCTTTTCGGTGCCTGGGGAAGAAAACGCGTGACTTAATGGTCAGGAAAAATGCTGCCCAGGAACCAAAATGTTTTTTGAAGCCAATTTTTTTTTTTGAAACCAAATGCAGAAACGGACACCAGGATGAGTTTCGGGATGAAATTCCATGTCTAAAAATGGTGTTGCTTCCACTTTTTAAAAATCGAGCCTTTTTGGTGCCTGGGGAAGAAAACGCGTGACTTAATGGTCAGGAAAAATGCTGCCCAGGAACCAAAATGTTTTTTGAAGCCAAATTATTTTTTTTAAACCAAATGCAAAAATGGACACCAGGATGAGTTTTGGGATGAAATTCCATGTCTAAAAATGGTGTTGCTTCCACTTTTTAAACATCGATCCTTTTTGGTACCTGGGGAAGAAAACGCCTGACTCCACGGTCAGGAAAAATGCTACCCAGGAACCAAAATGTTTTTTGAAGTCAATTTTTTTTTTAACCCAAATGCAAAAACGGACACCAGGATGAGTTTCGGGATGAAATTCCATGTCTTAAAATGGTGTTGCTTCCACTTTTTAAAAATCGAGCCTTTTTGGTGCCTGGGGAAGAAAACGCGTGACTTAATGGTCAGGAAAAATGCTGCCCAGGAACCAAAATGTTTTTTGAAGCCAAATTTTTTTTTTGTAACCAAATGCAAAAACGGAAACCAGGATGAGTTTCGGGATGAAATTCCATGTCTAAAAATGGTGTTGCTTCCACTTTTTAAACATCGATACTTTTTGGTACCTGGGGAAGAAAACGCCTGACTCCACGGTCAGGAAAAATGCTACCCAGGAACCAAAATGTTTTTTGAAGTCAATTTTTTTTTTAACCCAAATGCAAAAACGGACACCAGGATGAGTTTCGGGATGAAATTCCATGTCTAAAAATGGTGTTGCTTCCACTTTTTAAAAATTGATCCTTTTTGGTGCTTGGGGAAGAAAACGCGTGACCCCGCGGTCAGGAAAAATGCTGCCCAGGAACCAAAATGTTTTTTGAAGCCAAATTTTTTTTTTGTAACGAAATGCAAAAACGCACACCAGGATGAGTTTTGGGATGAAATTCCATGTCTAAAAATGGTGTTGCTTCCTCTTTTTAAAAATTGAGACTTTTTGGTGCCTGGGGAAGAAAACGCGTGACTTAATGGTCAGGAAAAATGCTGCCCAGGAACCAAAATGTTTTTTGAAGCCAAATTTTTTTTTTTGTAACCAAATCCAAAAACGGACACCAGGATGAGTTTCGGGATGAAATTCCATGTCTAAAAATGGTGTTGCTTCCACTTTTTAAAAATCGAGCCTTTTTGGTGCCTGGAGAAGAAAACGCCTGACTCCACGGTCAGGAAAAATGCTACCCAGGAACCAAAATGTTTTTTGAAGTCAATTTTTTTTTTAACCCAAATGCAAAAACGGACACCAGGATGAGTTTCGGGATGAAATTCCATGTCTAAAAATGGTGTTGCTTCCACTTTTTAAAAATCGAGCCTTTTTGGTGCCTGGGGAAGAAAACGCGTGACTTAATGGTCAGGAAAAATGCTGCCCAGGAACCAAAATGTTTTTTGAAGCCAAATTTTTTTTTTGTAACCAAATCCAAAAACGGACACCAGGATGAGTTTCGGGATGAAATTCCATGTCTAAAAATGGTGTTGCTTCCACTTTTTAAAAATCGAGCCTTTTTGGTGCCTGGAGAAGAAAACGCGTGACTTAATGGTCAGGAAAAATGCTGCCCAGGAACCAAAATGTTTTTTGAAGCCAATTTTTTTTTTTTGAAACCAAATGCAAAAACGGACACCAGGATGAGTTTCGGGATGAAATTCCATGTCTAAAAATGCTGTTGCTTCCACTTTTTAAAAATCAAGCCTTTTCGGTGCCTGGGGAAGAAAACGCGTGACTTAATGGTCAGGAAAAATGCTGCCCAGGAACCAAAATGTTTTTTGAAGCCAAATTATTTTTTTTAAACCAAATGAAAAAATGGACACCAGGATGAGTTTTGGGATGAAATTCCATGTCTAAAAATGGTGTTGCTTCCACTTTTTAAACATCGATACTTTTTGGTACCTGGGGAAGAAAACGCCTGACTCCACGGTCAGGAAAAATGCTACCCAGGAACCTAAATGTTTTTTGAAGTCAATTTTTTTTTTAACCCAAATGCAAAAACGGACACCAGGATGAGTTTCGGGATGAAATTCCATGTCTAAAAATGGTGTTGCTTCCACTTTTTAAAAATTGATCCTTTTTGGTGCTTGGGGAAGAAAACGCGTGACCCCGCGGTCAGGAAAAATGCTGCCCAGGAACCAAAATGTTTTTTGAAGCCAAATTTTTTTTTTGTAACGAAATGCAAAAACGCACACCAGGATGAGTTTCGGGATGAAATTCCATGTCTCAAAATGGTGTTGCTTCCTCTTTTTAAACATCGATACTTTTTGGTACCTGGGGAAGAAAACGCCTGACTCCACGGTCAGGAAAAATGCTACCCAGGAACCAAAAGGTTTTTTGAAGTCAATTTTTTTTTTAACCCAAATGCAAAAACGGACACCAGGATGAGTTTCGGGATGAAATTCCATGTCTAAAAATGGTGTTGCTTCCACTTTTTAAAAATTGATCCTTTTTGGTGCTTGGGGAAGAAAACGCCTGACTCCACGGTCAGGAAAAATGCTACCCAGGAACCAAAATGTTTTTTGAAGTCAATTTTTTTTTTAACCCAAATGCAAAAACGGACACCAGGATGAGTTTCGGGATGAAATTCCATGTCTAAAAATGGTGTTGCTTCCACTTTTTAAAAATTGATCCTTTTTGGTGCTTGGGGAAGAAAACGCGTGACCCCGCGGTCAGGAAAAATGCTGCCCAGGAACCAAAATGTTTTTTGAAGCCAAATTTTTTTTTTGTAACGAAATGCAAAAACGCACACCAGGATGAGTTTCGGGATGAAATTCCATGTCTCAAAATGGTGTTGCTTCCTCTTTTTAAAAATCGAGCGTTTTTGGTGCCTGGGGAAGAAAACGCGTGACTTAATGGTCAGGAAAAATGCTGCCCAGGAACCAAAATGTTTTTTGAAGCCAAATTTTTTTTTTTGTAACCAAATCCAAAAATGGACACCAGGATGAGTTTCGGGATGAAATTCCATGTCTAAAAATGGTGTTGCTTCCACTTTTTAAAAATCGAGCCTTTTTGGTGCCTGGAGAAGAAAACGCGTGACTTAATGGTCAGGAAAAATGCTGCCCAGGAACCAAAATGTTTTTTGAAGCCAATTTTTTTTTTTGAAACCAAATGCAAAAACGGACACCAGGATGAGTTTCGGGATGAAATTCCATGTCTAAAAATGGTGTTGCTTCCACTTTTTAATAATCGAGCCTTTTCGGTGCCTGGGGAAGAAAACGCGTGACTTAATGGTCAGGAAAAATGCTGCCCAGGAACCAAAATGTTTTTTGAAGCCAAATTTTTTTTTTTGTAACCAAATACAAAAACGCACATCAGGATGAGTTTCGGGATGAAATTCCATGTCTAAAAATGGTGTTGCTTCCACTTTTTAAAAATCGAGCCTTTTCGGTGCCTGGGGAAGAAAACGCGTGACTTAATGGTCAGGAAAAATGCTGCCCAGGAACCTAAATGTTTTTTGAAGCCAATTTTTTTTTTTGAAACCAAATGCAGAAACGGACACCAGGATGAGTTTCGGGATGAAATTCCATGTCTAAAAATGGTGTTGCTTCCACTTTTTAAAAATCGAGCCTTTTTGGTGCCTGGGGAAGAAAACGCGTGACTTAATGGTCAGGAAAAATGCTGCCCAGGAACCAAAATGTTTTTTGAAGCCAAATTATTTTTTTTAAACCAAATGCAAAAATGGACACCAGGATGAGTTTTGGGATGAAATTCCATGTCTAAAAATGGTGTTGCTTCCACTTTTTAAACATCGATACTTTTTGGTACCTGGGGAAGAAAACGCCTGACTCCACGGTCAGGAAAAATGCTGCCCAGGAACCAAAATGTTTTTTGAAGCCAAATTTTTTTTTTTGTAACCAAATCCAAAAATGGACACCAGGATGAGTTTCGGGATGAAATTCCATGTCTAAAAATGGTGTTGCTTCCACTTTTTAAAAATCGAGCCTTTTTGGTGCCTGGAGAAGAAAACGCGTGACTTAATGGTCAGGAAAAATGCTGCCCAGGAACCAAAATGTTTTTTGAAGCCAATTTTTTTTTTTTGAAACCAAATGCAAAAACGGACACCAGGATGAGTTTCGGGATGAAATTCCATGTCTAAAAATGGTGTTGCTTCCACTTTTTAAAAATCGAGCCTTTTTGGTGCCTGGGGAAGAAAACGCGTGACTTAATGGTCAGGAAAAATGCTGCCCAGGAACCAAAATGTTTTTTGAAGCCAAATTATTTTTTTTAAACCAAATGCAAAAATGGACACCAGGATGAGTTTTGGGATGAAATTCCATGTCTAAAAATGGTGTTGCTTCCACTTTTTAAACATCGATACTTTTTGGTACCTGGGGAAGAAAACGCCTGACTCCACGGTCAGGAAAAATGCTACCCAGGAACCAAAAGGTTTTTTGAAGTCAATTTTTTTTTTAACCCAAATGCAAAAACGGACACCAGGATGAGTTTCGGGATGAAATTCCATGTCTAAAAATGGTGTTGCTTCCACTTTTTAAAAATTGATCCTTTTTGGTGCTTGGGGAAGAAAACGCCTGACTCCACGGTCAGGAAAAATGCTACCCAGGAACCAAAATGTTTTTTGAAGTCAATTTTTTTTTTAACCCAAATGCAAAAACGGACACCAGGATGAGTTTCGGGATGAAATTCCATGTCTAAAAATGGTGTTGCTTCCACTTTTTAAAAATTGATCCTTTTTGGTGCTTGGGGAAGAAAACGCGTGACCCCGCGGTCAGGAAAAATGCTGCCCAGGAACCAAAATGTTTTTTGAAGCCAAATTTTTTTTTTGTAACGAAATGCAAAAACGCATACCAGGATGAGTTTCGGGATGAAATTCCATGTCTCAAAATGGTGTTGCTTCCTCTTTTTAAAAATCGAGCGTTTTTGGTGCCTGGGGAAGAAAACGCGTGACTTAATGGTCAGGAAAAATGCTGCCCAGGAACCAAAATGTTTTTTGAAGCCAAATTTTTTTTTTTGTAACCAAATGCAAAAATGCACACCAGGATGAGTTTTGGGATGAAATTCCATGTCTAAAAATGGTGTTGCTTCCACTTTTTAAAAATCGAGCCTTTTTGGTGCCTGGGGAAGAAAACGCGTGACTTAATGGTCAGGAAAAATGCTGCCCAGGAACCTAAATGTTTTTTGAAGCCAATTTTTTTTTTTGAAACCAAATGCAAAAACGGACACCAGGATGAGTTTCGGGATGAAATTCCATGTCTAAAAATGGTGTTGCTTCCACTTTTTAAAAATCGAGCCTTTTCGGTGCCTGGGGAAGAAAACGCGTGACTTAATGGTCAGGAAAAATGCTGCCCAGGAACCAAAATGTTTTTTGAAGCCAAATTTTTTTTTTTGTAACCAAATACAAAAACGCACATCAGGATGAGTTTCGGGATGAAATTCCATGTCTAAAAATGGTGTTGCTTCCACTTTTTAAAAATCGAGCCTTTTCGGTGCCTGGGGAAGAAAACGCGTGACTTAATGGTCAGGAAAAATGCTGCCCAGGAACCTAAATGTTTTTTGAAGCCAATTTTTTTTTTTGAAACCAAATGCAGAAACGGACACCAGGATGAGTTTCGGGATGAAATTCCATGTCTAAAAATGGTGTTGCTTCCACTTTTTAAAAATCGAGCCTTTTTGGTGCCTGGGGAAGAAAACGCGTGACTTAATGGTCAGGAAAAATGCTGCCCAGGAACCAAAATGTTTTTTGAAGCCAAATTATTTTTTTTAAACCAAATGCAAAAATGGACACCAGGATGAGTTTTGGGATGAAATTCCATGTCTAAAAATGGTGTTGCTTCCACTTTTTAAACATCGATACTTTTTGGTACCTGGGGAAGAAAACGCCTGACTCCACGGTCAGGAAAAATGCTACCCAGGAACCAAAAGGTTTTTTGAAGTCAATTTTTTTTTTAACCCAAATGCAAAAACGGACACCAGGATGAGTTTCGGGATGAAATTCCATGTCTAAAAATCGTGTTGCTTCCACTTTTTAAAAATTGATCCTTTTTGGTGCTTGGGGAAGAAAACGCGTGACCCCGCGGTCAGGAAAAATGCTGCCCAGGAACCGAAATGTTTTTTGGAAGCCAAATTTTTTTTTTGTAACGAAATGCAAAAACGCACACCAGGATGAGTTTCGGGATGAAATTCCATGTCTAAAAATGGTGTTGCTTCCTCTTTTTAAAAATTGAGACTTTTTGGTGCCTGGGGAAGAAAACGCGTGACTTAATGGTCAGGAAAAATGCTGCCCAGGAACCAAAATGTTTTTTGAAGCCAAATTTTTTTTTTGTAACCAAATCCAAAAAGGGACACCAGGATGAGTTTCGGGATGAAATTCCATGTCTAAAAATGGTGTTGCTTCCACTTTTTAAAAATCGAGCCTTTTTGGTGCCTGGAGAAGAAAACGCGTGACTTAATGGTCAGGAAAAATGCTGCCCAGGAACCAAAATGTTTTTTGAAGCCAATTTTTTTTTTTTGAAACCAAATGCAAAAACGGACACCAGGATGAGTTTTGGGATGAAATTCCATGTCTAAAAATGGTGTTTCTTCCACTTTTTAAAAATCGAGCCTTTTCGGTGCCTGGGGAAGAAAACGCGTGACTTAATGGTCAGGAAAAATGCTGCCCAGGAACCAAAATGTTTTTTGAAGCCAATTTTTTTTTTGTAACCAAATGCAAAAATGCACACCAGGATGAGTTTTGGGATGAAATTCCATGTCTAAAAATGGTGTTGCTTCCACTTTTTAAAAATCGAGCCTTTTCGGTGCCTGGAGAAGAAAACGCGTGACTTAATGGTCAGGAAAAATGCTGCCCAGGAACCAAAATGTTTTTTGAAGCCAATTTTTTTTTTTTGAAACCAAATGCAAAAACGGACACCAGGATGAGTTTTGGGATGAAATTCCATGTCTAAAAATGGTGTTTCTTCCACTTTTTAAAAATCGAGCCTTTTCGGTGCCTGGGGAAGAAAACGCGTGACTTAATGGTCAGGAAAAATGCTGCCCAGGAACCAAAATGTTTTTTGAAGCCAATTTTTTTTTTGTAACCAAATGCAAAAATGCACACCAGGATGAGTTTTGGGATGAAATTCCATGTCTAAAAATGGTGTTGCTTCCACTTTTTAAAAATCGAGCCTTTTTGGTGCCTGGAGAAGAAAACGCGTGACTTAATGGTCAGGAAAAATGCTGCCCAGGAACCAAAATGTTTTTTGAAGCCAAATTATTTTTTTTAAACCAAATGCAAAAATGGACACCAGGATGAGTTTTGGGATGAAATTCCATGTCTAAAAATGGTGTTGCTTCCACTTTTTAAACATCGATACTTTTTGGTACCTGGGGAAGAAAACGCCTGACTCCACGGTCAGGAAAAATGCTACCCAGGAACCAAAAGGTTTTTTGAAGTCAATTTTTTTTTTAACCCAAATGCAAAAACGGACACCAGGATGAGTTTCGGGATGAAATTCCATGTCTAAAAATGGTGTTGCTTCCACTTTTTAAAAATTGATCCTTTTTGGTGCTTGGGGAAGAAAACGCGTGACCCCGCGGTCAGGAAAAATGCTGCCCAGGAACCGAAATGTTTTTTGGAAGCCAAATTTTTTTTTTGTAACGAAATGCAAAAACGCACACCAGGATGAGTTTCGGGATGAAATTCCATGTCTAAAAATGGTGTTGCTTCCTCTTTTTAAAAATTGAGACTTTTTGGTGCCTGGGGAAGAAAACGCGTGACTTAATGGTCAGGAAAAATGCTGCCCAGGAACCAAAATGTTTTTTGAAGCCAAATTTTTTTTTTGTAACCAAATCCAAAAAGGGACACCAGGATGAGTTTCGGGATGAAATTCCATGTCTAAAAATGGTGTTGCTTCCACTTTTTAAAAATCGAGCCTTTTTGGTGCCTGGAGAAGAAAACGCGTGACTTAATGGTCAGGAAAAATGCTGCCCAGGAACCAAAATGTTTTTTGAAGCCAATTTTTTTTTTTTGAAACCAAATGCAAAAACGGACACCAGGATGAGTTTTGGGATGAAATTCCATGTCTAAAAATGGTGTTTCTTCCACTTTTTAAAAATCGAGCCTTTTCGGTGCCTGGGGAAGAAAACGCGTGACTTAATGGTCAGGAAAAATGCTGCCCAGGAACCAAAATGTTTTTTGAAGCCAATTTTTTTTTTGTAACCAAATGCAAAAATGCACACCAGGATGAGTTTTGGGATGAAATTCCATGTCTAAAAATGGTGTTGCTTCTACTTTTTAAAAATCGAGCCTTTTTGGTGCCTGGAGAAGAAAACGCGTGACTTAATGGTCAGGAAAAATGCTGCCCAGGAACCAAAATGTTTTTTGAAGCCAAATTATTTTTTTTAAACCAAATGCAAAAATGGACACCAGGATGAGTTTTGGGATGAAATTCCATGTCTAAAAATGGTGTTGCTTCCACTTTTTAAACATCGATACTTTTTGGTACCTGGGGAAGAAAACGCCTGACTCCACGGTCAGGAAAAATGCTACCCAGGAACCAAAAGGTTTTTTGAAGTCAATTTTTTTTTTAACCCAAATGCAAAAACGGACACCAGGATGAGTTTCGGGATGAAATTCCATGTCTAAAAATGGTGTTGCTTCCACTTTTTAAAAATTGATCCTTTTTGGTGCTTGGGGAAGAAAACGCGTGACCCCGCGGTCAGGAAAAATGCTGCCCAGGAACCGAAATGTTTTTTGGAAGCCAAATTTTTTTTTTGTAACGAAATGCAAAAACGCACACCAGGATGAGTTTCGGGATGAAATTCCATGTCTAAAAATGGTGTTGCTTCCTCTTTTTAAAAATTGAGACTTTTTGGTGCCTGGGGAAGAAAACGCGTGACTTAATGGTCAGGAAAAATGCTGCCCAGGAACCAAAATGTTTTTTGAAGCCAATTTTTTTTTTTTGAAACCAAATGCAAAAACGGACACCAGGATGAGTTTCGGGATGAAATTCCATGTCTAAAAATGGTGTTTCTTCCACTTTTTAAAAATCGAGCCTTTTCGGTGCCTGGGGAAGAAAACGCGTGACTTAATGGTCAGGAAAAATGCTGCCCAGGAACCAAAATGTTTTTTGAAGCCAATTTTTTTTTTGTAACCAAATGCAAAAATGCACACCAGGATGAGTTTTGGGATGAAATTCCATGTCTAAAAATGGTGTTGCTTCCACTTTTTAAAAATCGAGCCTTTTTGTTGCCTGGGGAAGAAAACGCGTGACTTAATGGTCAGGAAAAATGCTGCCCAGGAACCAAAATGTTTTTTGAAGCCAAATTTTTTTTTGTAACCAAATGCAAAAACAGAAACCAGGATGAGTTTCGGGATGAAATTCCATGTCTAAAAATGGTGTTGCTTCCACTTTTTAAAAATCGAGACTTTTTGGTGCCTGGGGAAGAAAACGCGTGACTTAATGGTCAGGAAAAATGCTGCCCAGGAACCAAAATGCTTTTTGAAGCCAAATATTTTTTTTGAAACCAAATGCAAAAATGGACACCAGGATGAGTTTCGGGATGAAATTCCATGTCTAAAAATGGTGTTGCTTCCACTTTTTAAAAATTGATCCTTTTTGGTGCTTGGGGAAGAAAACGCGTGAGCCCGCGGTCAGGAAAAATGCTGCCCAGGAACCAAAATGTTTTTTGAAGCCAAATTTTTTTTTTGTAACGAAATGCAAAAACGCACACCAGGATGAGTTTCGGGATGAAATTCCATGTCTAAAAATGGTGTTGCTTCCTCTTTTTAAAAATTGAGACTTTTTGGTGCCTGGGGAAGAAAACGCGTGACTTAATGGTCAGGAAAAATGCTGCCCAGGAACCAAAATGTTTTTTGAAGCCATTTTTTTTTTTGAAACCAAATGCAAAAACGGACACCAGGATGAGTTTCGGGATGAAATTCCATGTCTAAAAATGGTGTTGCTTCCACTTTTTAAAAATCGAGGCTTTTTGGTGCCTGGGGAAGAAAACGCGTGACTTAATGGTCAGGAAAAATGCTGCCCAGGAACCAAAATGGTTTTTGAAGCCAAATTTTTTTTTTGTAACCAAATGCAAAAACGGAAACCAGGATGAGTTTCGGGATGAAATTCCATGTCTAAAAATGGTGTTGCTTCCACTTTTTAAACATCGATACTTTTTGGTACCTGGGGAAGAAAACGCCTGACTCCACAGTCAGCAAAAATGCTACCCAGGAACCAAAATGTTTTTTGAAGTCAATTTTTTTTTAACCCAAATGCAAAAACGGACACCAGGATGAGTTTCGGGATGAAATTCCATGTCTAAAAATGGTGTTGCTTCCACTTTTTAAAAATTGATCCTTTTTGGTGCTTGGGGAAGAAAACGCGTGACTTAATGGTCAGGAAAAATGCTGCCCAGGAACCAAAATGTTTTTTGAAGCCAAATTTTTTTTTTGTAACGAAATGCTAAAACGCACACCAGGATGAGTTTTGGGATGAAATTCCATGTCTAAAAATGGTGTTGCTTCCTCTTTTTAAAAATTGAGACTTTTTGGTGCCTGGGGAAGAAAACGCGTGACTTAATGGTCAGGAAAAATGCTGCCCAGGAACCAAAATGTTTTTTGAAGCCAAATTTTTTTTTTTGTAACCAAATCCAAAAACGGACACCAGGATGAGTTTCGGGATGAAATTCCATGTCTAAAAATGGTGTTGCTTGCACTTTTTAAAAATCGAGCCTTTTTGGTGCCTGGAGAAGAAAACGCGTGACTTAATGGTCAGGAAAAATGCTGCCCAGGAACCTAAATGTTTTTTGAAGCCAATTTTTTTTTTTTAAACCAAATGCAGAAACGGACACCAGGATGAGTTTCGGGATGAAATTCCATGTCTAAAAATGGTGTTGCTTCCACTTTTTAAAAATCGAGCCTTTTTGGTGCCTGGGGAAGAAAACGCGTGACTTAATGGTCAGGAAAAATGCTGCCCAGGAACCAAAATGTTTTTTGAAGCCAAATTATTTTTTTTAAACCAAATGCAAAAATGGACACCAGGATGAGTTTTGGGATGAAATTCCATGTCTAAAAATGGTGTTGCTTCCACTTTTTAAACATCGATCCTTTTTGGTACCTGGGGAAGAAAACGCCTGACTCCACGGTCAGGAAAAATGCTACCCAGGAACCAAAATGTTTTTTGAAGTCAATTTTTTTTTAACCCAAATGCAAAAACGGACACCAGGATGAGTTTCGGGATGAAATTCCATGTCTTAAAATGGTGTTGCTTCCACTTTTTAAAAATCGAGCCTTTTTGGTGCCTGGGGAAGAAAACGCGTGACTTAATGGTCAGGAAAAATGCTGCCCAGGAACCAAAATGTTTTTTGAAGCCAAATTTTTTTTTTGTAACCAAATGCAAAAACGGACACCAGGATGAGTTTCGGGATGAAATTCCATGTCTAAAAATGGTGTTGCTTCCACTTTTTAAACATCGATACTTTTTGGTACCTGGGGAAGAAAACGCCTGACTCCACGGTCAGGAAAAATGCTGCCCAGGAACCTAAATGTTTTTTGAAGCCAATTTTTTTTTTGAAACCAAATGCAAAAACGGACACCAGGATGAGTTTCGGGATGAAATTCCATGTCTAAAAATGGTGTTTCTTCCACTTTTTAAAAATCGAGCCTTTTCGGTGCCTGGGGAAGAAAACGCGTGACTTAATGGTCAGGAAAAATGCTGCCCAGGAACCAAAATGTTTTTTGAAGCCAAATTTTTTTTTTGAAACCAAATGCAAAAACGGACACCAGGATGAGTTTCGGGATGAAATTCCATGTCTAAAAATGGTGTTGCTTCCACTTTTTAAAAATCAAGCCTTTTTGGTGCCTGGGGAAGAAAACGCGTGACTTAATGGTCAGGAAAAATGCTGCCCAGGAACCAAAATGTTTTTTGAAGCCAAATTATTTCTTTTAAACCAAATGCAAAAATGGACACCAGGATGAGTTTTGGGATGAAATTCCATGTCTAAAAATGGTGTTGCTTCCACTTTTTAAACATCGATCCTTTTTGGTACCTGGGGAAGAAAACGCCTGACTCCACGGTCAGGAAAAATGCTACCCAGGAACCAAAATGTTTTTTGAAGTCAATTTTTTTTTTAACCCAAATGCAAAAACGGACACCAGGATGAGTTTCGGGATGAAATTCCATGTCTAAAAATGGTGTTGCTTCCACTTTTTAAAAATCGAGCCTTTTTGGTGCCTGGGGAAGAAAACGCGTGACTTAATGGTCAGGAAAAATGCTGCCCAGGAACCAAAATGTTTTTTGAAGACAATTTTTTTTTTGAAACCAAATGCAAAAACGGACACCAGGATGAGTTTCGGGATGAAATTCCATGTCTAAAAATGGTGTTGCTTCCACTTTTTAAAAATCGAGCCTTTTTGGTGCCTGGGGAAGAAAACGCGTGACTTAATGGTCAGGAAAAATGCTGCCCAGGAACCAAAATGTTTTTTGAAGCCAAATTTTTTTTTTGTAACCAAATGCAAAAACGGACACCAGGATGAGTTTCGGGATGAAATTCCATGTCTAAAAATAGTGTTGCTTCCACTTTTTAAAAATAGAGCCTTTTTGGTGCCTGGAGAAGAAAACGCGTGACTTAATGGTCAGGAAAAATGCTGCCCAGGAACCAAAATTTTTTTTGAAGCCAATTTTTTTTTTTGAAACCAAATGCAGAAACGGACACCAGGATGAGTTTCGGGATGAAATTCCATGTCTAAAAATGGTGTTTCTTCCACTTTTTAAAAATCGAGACTTTTTGGTGCCTGGGGAAGAAAACGCGTGACTTAATGGTCAGGAAAAATGCTGCCCAGGAACCAAAATGTTTTTTGAAGCCAATTTTTTTTTTTGTAACGAAATGAAAAAACGCACACCAGGATGAGTTTTGGGATGAAATTCCATGTCTAAAAATGTTGTTGCTTCCTCTTTTTAAAAATTGAGACTTTTTGGTGCCTGGGGAAGAAAACGGGTGACTTAATGGTCAGGAAAAATGCTGCCCAGGAACCAAAATGTTTTTTGAAGCCAAATTTTTTTTTTTGTAACCAAATCCAAAAACGGACACCAGGATGAGTTTCGGGATGAAATTCCATGTCTAAAAATGGTGTTGCTTCCACTTTTTAAAAATCGAGCCTTTTTGGTGCCTGGAGAAGAAAACGCGTGACTTAATGGTCAGGAAAAATGCTGCCCAGGAACCAAAATGTTTTTTGAAGCCAATTTTTTTTTTTGAAACCAAATGCAAAAACGGACACCAGGATGAGTTTCGGGATGAAATTCCATGTCTAAAAATGGTGTTTCTTCCACTTTTTAAAAATCGAGCCTTTTCGGTGCCTGGGGAAGAAAACGCGTGACTTAATGGTCAGGAAAAATGCTGCCCAGGAACCAAAATGTTTTTTGAAGCCAAATTTTTTTTTTGAAACCAAATGCAAAAACGGACACCAGGATGAGTTTCGGGATGAAATTCCATGTCTAAAAATGGTGTTGCTTCCACTTTTTAAAAATCGAGCCTTTTCGGTGCCTGGGGAAGAAAACGCGTGACTTAATGGTCAGGAAAAATGCTGCCCAGGAACCAAAATGTTTTTTGAAGCCAAATTTTTTTTTTGAAACCAAATGCAAAAACGGACACCAGGATGAGTTTCGGGATGAAATTCCATGTCTAAAAATGGTGTTGCTTCCACTTTTTAAAAATCGAGCCTTTTTGGTGCCTGGGGAAGAAAACGCGTGACTTAATGGTCAGGAAAAATGCTGCCCAGGAACCAAAATGTTTTTTGAAGCCATTTTTTTTTTTGAAACCAAATGCAAAAACGGACACCAGGATGAGTTTCGGGATGAAATTCCATGTCTAAAAATGGTGTTGCTTCCACTTTTTAAAAATCGAGGCTTTTTGGTGCCTGGGGAAGAAAACGCGTGACCCCGCGGTCAGGAAAAATGCTGCCCAGGAACCAAAATGTTTTTTGAAGCCAAATTTTTTTTTTGTAACGAAATGCAAAAACGCACACCAGGATGAGTTTCGGGATGAAATTCCATGTCTCAAAATGGTGTTGCTTCCTCTTTTTAAAAATCGAGCGTTTTTGGTGCCTGGGGAAGAAAACGCGTGACTTAATGGTCAGGAAAAATGCTGCCCAGGAACCAAAATGTTTTTTGAAGCCAAATTTTTTTTTTTGTAACCAAATCCAAAAACGGACACCAGGATGAGTTTCGGGATGAAATTCCATGTCTAAAAATGGTGTTGCTTCCACTTTTTAAAAATCGAGCCTTTTTGGTGCCTGGAGAAGAAAACGCGTGACTTAATGGTCAGGAAAAATGCTGCCCAGGAACCTAAATGTTTTTTGAAGCCAATTTTTTTTTTTGAAACCAAATGCAGAAACGGACACCAGGATGAGTTTCGGGATGAAATTCCATGTCTAAAAATGGTGTTGCTTCCACTTTTTAAAAATCGAGCCTTTTTGGTGCCTGGGGAAGAAAACGCGTGACTTAATGGTCAGGAAAAATGCTGCCCAGGAACCAAAATGTTTTTTGAAGCCAAATTATTTTTTTTAAACCAAATGCAAAAATGGACACCAGGATGAGTTTTGGGATGAAATTCCATGTCTAAAAATGGTGTTGCTTCCACTTTTTAAACATCGATCCTTTTTGGTACCTGGGGAAGAAAACGCCTGACTCCACGGTCAGGAAAAATGCTACCCAGGAACCAAAATGTTTTTTGAAGTCAATTTTTTTTTAACCCAAATGCAAAAACGGACACCAGGATGAGTTTCGGGATGAAATTCCATGTCTTAAAATGGTGTTGCTTCCACTTTTTAAAAATCGAGCCTTTTTGGTGCCTGGGGAAGAAAACGCGTGACTTAATGGTCAGGAAAAATGCTGCCCAGGAACCAAAATGTTTTTTGAAGCCAAATTTTTTTTTTGTAACCAAATGCAAAAACGGACACCAGGATGAGTTTCGGGATGAAATTCCATGTCTAAAAATGGTGTTGCTTCCACTTTTTAAACATCGATACTTTTTGGTACCTGGGGAAGAAAACGCCTGACTCCACGGTCAGGAAAAATGCTGCCCAGGAACCTAAATGTTTTTTGAAGCCAATTTTTTTTTTGAAACCAAATGCAAAAACGGACACCAGGATGAGTTTCGGGATGAAATTCCATGTCTAAAAATGGTGTTGCTTCCACTTTTTAAAAATCAAGCCTTTTTGGTGCCTGGGGAAGAAAACGCGTGACTTAATGGTCAGGAAAAATGCTGCCCAGGAACCAAAATGTTTTTTGAAGCCAAATTTTTTTTTTGTAACCAAATGCAAAAACGGACACCAGGATGAGTTTCGGGATGAAATTCCATGTCTAAAAATGGTGTTGCTTCCACTTTTTAAAAATCGAGACTTTTTGGTGCCTGGAGAAGAAAACGCGTGACTTAATGGTCAGGAAAAATGCTGCCCAGGAACCAAAATTTTTTTTGAAGCCAATTTTTTTTTTTGAAACCAAATGCAGAAACGGACACCAGGATGAGTTTCGGGATGAAATTCCATGTCTAAAAATGGTGTTGCTTCCACTTTTTAAAAATCGAGCCTTTTTGGTGCCTGGGGAAGAAAACGCGTGACTTAATGGTCAGGAAAAATGCTGCCCAGGAACCAAAATGTTTTTTGAAGCCAAATTATTTCTTTTAAACCAAATGCAAAAATGGACACCAGGATGAGTTTTGGGATGAAATTCCATGTCTAAAAATGGTGTTGCTTCCACTTTTTAAACATCGATCCTTTTTGGTACCTGGGGAAGAAAACGCCTGACTCCACGGTCAGGAAAAATGCTACCCAGGAACCAAAATGTTTTTTGAAGTCAATTTTTTTTTTAACCCAAATGCAAAAACGGACACCAGGATGAGTTTCGGGATGAAATTCCATGTCTAAAAATGGTGTTGCTTCCACTTTTTAAAAATCGAGCCTTTTTGGTGCCTGGGGAAGAAAACGCGTGACTTAATGGTCAGGAAAAATGCTGCCCAGGAACCAAAATGTTTTTTGAAGACAATTTTTTTTTTGAAACCAAATGCAAAAACGGACACCAGGATGAGTTTCGGGATGAAATTCCATGTCTAAAAATGGTGTTGCTTCCACTTTTTAAAAATCGAGCCTTTTTGGTGCCTGGGGAAGAAAACGCGTGACTTAATGGTCAGGAAAAATGCTGCCCAGGAACCAAAATGTTTTTTGAAGCCAAATTTTTTTTTTGTAACCAAATGCAAAAACGGACACCAGGATGAGTTTCGGGATGAAATTCCATGTCTAAAAATAGTGTTGCTTCCACTTTTTAAAAATAGAGCCTTTTTGGTGCCTGGAGAAGAAAACGCGTGACTTAATGGTCAGGAAAAATGCTGCCCAGGAACCAAAATTTTTTTTGAAGCCAATTTTTTTTTTTGAAACCAAATGCAGAAACGGACACCAGGATGAGTTTCGGGATGAAATTCCATGTCTAAAAATGGTGTTTCTTCCACTTTTTAAAAATCGAGACTTTTTGGTGCCTGGGGAAGAAAACGCGTGACTTAATGGTCAGGAAAAATGCTGCCCAGGAACCAAAATGTTTTTTGAAGCCAATTTTTTTTTTTGTAACCAAATGCAAAAATGCACACCAGGATGAGTTTTGGGATGAAATTCCATGTCTAAAAATGGTGTTGCTTCCACTTTTTAAAAATCGAGCCTTTTTGTTGCCTGGGGAAGAAAACGCGTGACTTAATGGTCAGGAAAAATGCTGCCCAGGAACCAAAATGTTTTTTGAAGCCAAATTTTTTTTTTGATACCAAATGCAAAAACGGACACCAGGATGAGTTTCGGGATGAAATTCCATGTCTAAAAATGGTGTTGCTTCCACTTTTTAAAAATCGAGCCTTTTTGATGCCTGGGGAAGAAAACGCGTGACTTAATGGTCAGGAAAAATGCTGCCCAGGAACCAAAATGTTTTTTGAAGCCAATTTTTTTTTTTGAAACCAAATGCAAAAACGGACACCAGGATGAGTTTCGGGATGAAATTCCATGTCTAAAAATGGTGTTGCTTCCACTTTTTAAAAATCGAGCCTTTTCGGTGCCTGGGGAAGAAAACGCGTGACTTAATGGTCAGGAAAAATGCTGCCCAGGAACCAAAATGTTTTTTGAAGCCAAATTTTTTTTTTGTAACCAAATGCAAAAACGGACAACAGGATGAGTTTCGGGATGAAATTCCATGTCTAAAAATGGTGTTGCTTCCACTTTTTAAAAATCGAGCCTTTTTGGTGCCTGGAGAAGAAAACGCGTGACTTAATGGTCAGGAAAAATGCTGCCCAGGAACCAAAATGTTTTTTGAAGCCAATTTTTTTTTTGAAACCAAATGCAAAAACGGACACCAGGATGAGTTTCGGGATGAAATTCCATGTCTAAAAATGGTGTTGCTTCCACTTTTTAAAAATCGAGCCTTTTCGGTGCCTGGGGAAGAAAACGCGTGACTTAATGGTCAGGAAAAATGCTGCCCAGGAACCAAAATGTTTTTTGAAGCCAAATTTTTTTTTTGTAACCAAATGCAAAAACGGACAACAGGATGAGTTTCGGGATGAAATTCCATGTCTAAAAATGGTGTTGCTTCCACTTTTTAAAAATCGAGCCTTTTTGGTGCCTGGAGAAGAAAACGCGTGACTTAATGGTCAGGAAAAATGCTGCCCAGGAACCAAAATGTTTTTTGAAGCCAATTTTTTTTTTGAAACCAAATGCAAAAACGGACACCAGGATGAGTTTCGGGATGAAATTCCATGTCTAAAAATGGTGTTGCTTCCACTTTTTAAAAATCGAACCTTTTTGGTGGCTGGGAAAGAAAACGCGTGACTTAATGGTCAGGAAAAATGCTGCCCAGGAATCAACATGTTTTTTGAAGCCAATTTTTTTTTTGTAACCAAATGCAAAAATGCACACCAGGATGAGTTTCGGGATGAAATTCCATGTCTAAAAATGGTGTTGCTTCCACTTTTTAAAAATCGAGCCTTTTTGGTGCCTGGGGAAGAAAACGCGTGACTTAATGGTCAGGAAAAATGCTGCCCAGGAACCAAAATGTTTTTTGAAGTCAATTTTTTTTTTTAAACCAAATGCAAAAACGGACACCAGGATGAGTTTCGGGATGAAATTCCATGTCTAAAAATGGTGTTGCTTCCACTTTTAAAAAATCGATCCTTTTTGGTTCTTGGGGAAGAAAACGCGTGACCCCGCGGTCAGGGAAAATGCTGCCCAGGAACCAAAATGTTTTTTGAAGCCAAATTTTTGTTTTTGTAACCAAATGCAAAAAGAGACACCAGGATGAGTTTCGGGATGAAATTCCATGTCTAAAAATGGTGTTGCTTCCACTTTTTAAAAATCGAGCCTTTTTGGTGCCTGGGGAAGAAAACGCGTGACTTAATGGTCAGGAAAAATGCTGCCCAGGAACCAAAATGTTTTTGGAAGCCAAATTTTTTTTTTCTAACCGAATGCAAAAACGGACACCAGGATGAGTTTCGGGATGAAATTCCATGTCTAAAAATGGTGTTGCTTCCACTTTTTAAAAATCGAGCCTTTTTGGTGGCTGGGAAAGAAAACGCGTGACTTAATGGTCAGGAAAAATGCTGCCCAGGAATCAAAATGTTTTTTGAAGCCAATTTTTTTTTTGTAACCAAATGCAAAAATGCACACCAGAATGAGTTTCGGGATGAAATTCCATGTCTAAAAATGGTGTTGCTTCCACTTTTTAAAAATCGAGCCTTTTTGGTGCCTGGGGAAGAAAACGCGTGACTTAATGGTCAGGAAAAATGCTGCCCAGGAACCAAAATGTTTTTTGAAGCCAAATTTTTTTTTTGAAACCAAATGCAAAAACGGACACCAGGATGAGTTTCGGGATGAAATTCCATGTCTAAAAATGGTGTTGCTTCCACGTTTTAAAAATCGAGACTTTTTGGTGCCTGGGGAAGAAAACGCGTGACTTAATGGTCAGGAAAAATGCTGCCCAGGAACCAAAATGTTTTTTGAAGCCAATTTTTTTTTTTTTGTAACCAAATGCAAAAATGGAAACCAGGATGAGTTTCGGGATGAAATTCCATGTCTAAAAATGGTGTTGCTTCCACTTTTTAAAAATCGAGACTTTTTGGTGCCTGGGGAAGAAAACACGTGACTTAATGGTCAGGAAAAATGCTGCCCAGGAACCAAAATGTTTTTTGAAGCCAATTTTTTTTTTTTTTGAAACCAAATGCAAAAACGGACACCAGGATGAGTTTCGGGATGAAATTCCATGTCTAAAAATGGTGTTGCTTCCACTTTTTAAAAATCGAGCCTTTTTGGTGCCTGGGGAAGAAAACGCGTGACTTAATGGTCAGGAAAAATGCTGCCGTGAAACCAAAATGTTTTTTGAAGCCAATTTTTTTTTTGAAACCAAATGCAAAAACGGACACCAGGATGAGTTTCGGGATGAAATTCCATGTCTAAAAATGGTGTTGCTTCCACTTTTTAAAAATCGAGCCTTTTTGGTGCCTGGAGAAGAAAACGCGTGACTTAATGGTCAGGAAAAATGCTGCCCAGGAACCAAAATGTTTTTTGAAGCCAATTTTTTTTTTGAAACCAAATGCAAAAACGGACACCAGGATGAGTTTCGGGATGAAATTCCATGTCTAAAAATGGTGTTGCTTCCACTTTTTAAAAATCGAGCCTTTTCGGTGCCTGGGGAAGAAAACGCGTGACTTAATGGTCAGGAAAAATGCTGCCCAGGAACCAAAATGTTTTTTGAAGCCAAATTTTTTTTTTGTAACCAAATGCAAAAACGGACAACAGGATGAGTTTCGGGATGAAATTCCATGTCTAAAAATGGTGTTGCTTCCACTTTTTAAAAATCGAGCCTTTTTGGTGCCTGGAGAAGAAAACGCGTGACTTAATGGTCAGGAAAAATGCTGCCCAGGAACCAAAATGTTTTTTGAAGCCAATTTTTTTTTTGAAACCAAATGCAAAAACGGACACCAGGATGAGTTTCGGGATGAAATTCCATGTCTAAAAATGGTGTTGCTTCCACTTTTTAAAAATCGAACCTTTTTGGTGGCTGGGAAAGAAAACGCGTGACTTAATGGTCAGGAAAAATGCTGCCCAGGAATCAACATGTTTTTTGAAGCCAATTTTTTTTTTGTAACCAAATGCAAAAATGCACACCAGGATGAGTTTCGGGATGAAATTCCATGTCTAAAAATGGTGTTGCTTCCACTTTTTAAAAATCGAGCCTTTTTGGTGCCTGGGGAAGAAAACGCGTGACTTAATGGTCAGGAAAAATGCTGCCCAGGAACCAAAATGTTTTTTGAAGTCAATTTTTTTTTTTAAACCAAATGCAAAAACGGACACCAGGATGAGTTTCGGGATGAAATTCCATGTCTAAAAATGGTGTTGCTTCCACTTTAAAAAAATCGATCCTTTTTGGTTCTTGGGGAAGAAAACGCGTGACCCCGCGGTCAGGGAAAATGCTGCCCAGGAACCAAAATGTTTTTTGAAGCCAAATTTTTGTTTTTGTAACCAAATGCAAAAAGAGACACCAGGATGAGTTTCGGGATGAAATTCCATGTCTAAAAATGGTGTTGCTTCCACTTTTTAAAAATCGAGCCTTTTTGGTGCCTGGGGAAGAAAACGCGTGACTTAATGGTCAGGAAAAATGCTGCCCAGGAACCAAAATGTTTTTGGAAGCCAAATTTTTTTTTTCTAACCGAATGCAAAAACGGACACCAGGATGAGTTTCGGGATGAAATTCCATGTCTAAAAATGGTGTTGCTTCCACTTTTTAAAAATCGAGCCTTTTTGGTGGCTGGGAAAGAAAACGCGTGACTTAATGGTCAGGAAAAATGCTGCCCAGGAATCAAAATGTTTTTTGAAGCCAATTTTTTTTTTGTAACCAAATGCAAAAATGCACACCAGAATGAGTTTCGGGATGAAATTCCATGTCTAAAAATGGTGTTGCTTCCACTTTTTAAAAATCGAGCCTTTTTGGTGCCTGGGGAAGAAAACGCGTGACTTAATGGTCAGGAAAAATGCTGCCCAGGAACCAAAATGTTTTTTGAAGCCAAATTTTTTTTTTGAAACCAAATGCAAAAACGGACACCAGGATGAGTTTCGGGATGAAATTCCATGTCTAAAAATGGTGTTGCTTCCACGTTTTAAAAATCGAGACTTTTTGGTGCCTGGGGAAGAAAACGCGTGACTTAATGGTCAGGAAAAATGCTGCCCAGGAACCAAAATGTTTTTTGAAGCCAATTTTTTTTTTTTTGTAACCAAATGCAAAAATGGAAACCAGGATGAGTTTCGGGATGAAATTCCATGTCTAAAAATGGTGTTGCTTCCACTTTTTAAAAATCGAGACTTTTTGGTGCCTGGGGAAGAAAACACGTGACTTAATGGTCAGGAAAAATGCTGCCCAGGAACCAAAATGTTTTTTGAAGCCAATTTTTTTTTTTTTTGAAACCAAATGCAAAAACGGACACCAGGATGAGTTTCGGGATGAAATTCCATGTCTAAAAATGGTGTTGCTTCCACTTTTTAAAAATCGAGCCTTTTTGGTGCCTGGGGAAGAAAACGCGTGACTTAATGGTCAGGAAAAATGCTGCCGTGAAACCAAAATGTTTTTTGAAGCCAATTTTTTTTTTGAAACCAAATGCAAAAACGGACACCAGGATGAGTTTCGGGATGAAATTCCATGTCTAAAAATGGTGTTGCTTCCACTTTTTAAAAATCGAGCCATTTTGGTGCATGGGGAAGAAAACGCGTGACTTAATGGTCAGGAAAAATGCTGCCCAAGAACCTAAATGTTTTTTGAAGCCAATTTTTTTTTTGATACCAAATGCAAAAACGGACACCAGGATGAGTTTCGGGATGAAATTCCATGTCTAAAAATGGTGTTGCTTCCACTTTTTAAAAATCGAGCCTTTTCGGTGCCTGGGGAAGAAAACGCGTGACTTAATGGTCAGGAAAAATGTTGCCCAGGAACCAAAATGTTTTTTGAAGCCAAATTTTTTTTTTTAACCAAATACAAAAACGCACATCAGGATGAGTTTCGGGATGAAATTCCATGTCTAAAAATGGTGTTGCTTCCACTTTTTAAAAATCGAGCCTTTTCGGTGCCTGGGGAAGAAAACGCGTGACTTAATGGTCAGGAAAAATGCTGCCCAGGAACCAAAAATTTTTTTGAAGCCAATTTTTTTTTTTGAAACCAAATGCAGAAACGGACACCAGGATGAGTTTCGGGATGAAATTCCATGTCTAAAAATGGTGTTGCTTCCACTTTTTAAAAATCGAGCCTTTTTGGTGCCTGGGGAAGAAAACGCGTGACTTAATGGTCAGGAAAAATGCTGCCCAGGAACCAAAATGTTTTTTGAAGCCAAATTTTTTTTTTTGAAACCAAATGCAAAAATGGACACCAGGATGAGTTTCGGGATGAAATTCCATGTCTAAAAATGGTGTTGCTTCCACTTTTTAAAAATCGAGCCTTTTTGGTGCCTGGGGAAGAAAACACGTGACTTAATGGTCAGGAAAAATGCTGCCCAGGAACCAAAATGTTTTTTGAAGCCAATTTTTTTTTTTAAACCAAATGCAAAAACGGACACCAGGATGAGTTTCGGGATGAAATTCCATGTCTAAAAATGGTGTTGCTTCCACTTTTTAAAAATCGAGCCTTTTTGGTGCCTGGGGAAGAAAACGCGTGACTTAATGGTCAGGAAAAATGCTGCCCAGGAACCAAAATGTTTTTTGAAGCCAAATTATTTTTTTTAAACCAAATGCAAAAATGGACACCAGGATGAGTTTTGGGATGAAATTCCATGTCTAAAAATGGTGTTCCTTGCACTTGTTAAACATCGATCCTTTTTGGTACCTGGGGAAGAAAACGCCTGACTCCACGGTCAGGAAAAATGCTACCCAGGAACCAAAATGTTTTTTGAAGCCAAATTTTTTTTTTCTAACCAAATGCAAAAATGCACACCAGGATGAGTTTCGGGATGAAATTCCATGTCTAAAAATGGTGTTGCTTCCACTTTTTAAAAATCGAGACTTTTTGGTGCCTGGGGAAGAAAACGCGTGACTTAATGGTCAGGAAAAATGCTGCCCAGGAACCAAAATGTTTTTTGAAGCCAATTTTTTTTTTGTAACCAAATGCAAAAATGCACACCAGGATGAGTTTCGGGATGAAATTCCATGTCTAAAAATGGTGTTGCTTCCACTTTTTAAAAATCGAGACTTTTTGGTGCCTGGGGAAGAAAACGCGTGACTTAATGGTCAGGAAAAATGCTGCCCAGGAACCAAAATGTTTTTTGAAGCCAATTTTTTTTTGAAACCAAATGCAAAAACGGACACCAGGATGAGTTTCGGGATGAAATTCCATGTCTAAAAATGGTGTTGCTTCCACTTTTTAAAAATCGAGCCTTTTTGGTGCCTGGGGAAGAAAACGCGTGACTTAATGGTCAGGAAAAATGCTGCCCAGGAACCAAAATGTTTCTTGAAGCCAATTTTTTTTTTGTAACCAAATGCAAAAACGGACACCAGGACGAGTTTCGGGATGAAATTCCATGTCTAAAAATGGTGTTGCTTCCACTTTTTAAAAATCGAGCCTTTTTGGTGCCTGGGGAAGAAAACGCGTGACTTAATGGTCAGGAAAAATGCTGCCCAGGAACCAAAATGTTTCTTGAAGCCAATTTTTTTTTTGTAACCAAATGCAAAAACGGACACCAGGACGAGTTTCGGGATGAAATTCCATGTCTAAAAATGGTGTTGCTTCCACTTTTTAAAAATCGAGCCTTTTCGGTGCCTGGGGAAGAAAACGCGTGACTTAATGGTCAGGAAAAATGCTGCCCAGGAACCAAAATGTTTTTTGAAGCCAATTTTTTTTTTGTAACCAAATGCAAAAATGCACACCAGGATGAGTTTCGGGATGAAATTCCATGTCTAAAAATGGTGTTGCTTCCACTTTTTAAAAATCGAGACTTTTTGGTGCCTGGGGAAGAAAACGCGTGACTTAATGGTCAGGAAAAATGCTGCCCAGGAACCAAAATGTTTTTTGAAGCCAATTTTTTTTTGAAACCAAATGCAAAAACGGACACCAGGATGAGTTTCGGGATGAAATTCCATGTCTAAAAATGGTGTTGCTTCCACTTTTTAAAAATCGAGCCTTTTTGGTGCCTGGGGAAGAAAACGCGTGACTTAATGGTCAGGAAAAATGCTGCCCAGGAACCAAAATGTTTCTTGAAGCCAATTTTTTTTTTGTAACCAAATGCAAAAACGGACACCAGGATGAGTTTCGGGATGAAATTCCATGTCTAAAAATGGTGTTGCTTCCACTTTTTAAAAACCGAGCCTTTTTGGTGCCTGGGGAAGAAAATGCGTGACTTAATGGTCAGGAAAAATGCTGCCCAGGAACCCTAATGTTTTTTGATGCCAATTTTTTTTTTGAAACCAAATTGAAAAACGCAGATCAGGATGAGTTTCGGGATGAAATTCCATGTCTAAAAATGGTGTTGCTTCCACTTTTTAAAAATCAAGCCTTTTTGATGCCTGGGGAAGAAAATGCGTGACTTAATGGTCAGGAAAAATGCTGCCCAGGAACCAAAATGTTTTTTGAAGCCAATTTTTTTTTTGAAACCAAATGCAAAAACGGACACCAGGATGAGTTTCGGGATGAAATTCCATGTCTAAAAATGGTGTTGCTTCCACTTTTTAAAAATCAAGCCTTTTTGATGCCTGGGGAAGAAAATGCGTGACTTAATGGTCAGGAAAAATGCTGCCCAGGAACCAAAATGTTTTTTGAAGCCAATTTTTTTTTTGAAACCAAATGCAAAAACGGACACCAGGATGAGTTTCGGGATGAAATTCCATGTCTAAAAATGGTGTTGCTTCCACTTTTTAAAAATCGAGCCTTTTTGGTGCCTGGGGAAGAAAACGCGTGACTTAATGGTCAGGAAAAATGCTGCCCAGGAACCAAAATGTTTTTTGAAGCCAAATTATTTTTTTTAAACCAAATGCAAAAATGGACACCAGGATGAGTTTTGGGATGAAATTCCATGTCTAAAAATGGTGTTCCTTGCACTTGTTAAACATCGATCCTTTTTGGTACCTGGGGAAGAAAACGCCTGACTCCACGGTCAGGAAAAATGCTACCCAGGAACCAAAATGTTTTTTGAAGTCAATTTTTTTTTAAACCAAATGCAAAAACGAACACCAGGATGAGTTTCGGGATGAAATTCCATGTCTAAAAATGGTGTTGCTTCCACTTTTAAAAAATCGAGCCTTTTTGGTTCTTGGGGAAGAAAACGCGTGACTTAATGGTCAGGAAAAATGCTGCCGAGGAACCAAAATGTTTTTTGAAGCCAAATTTTTTTTTTTGTAACCAAATGCAAAAACAGACACCAGGATGAGTTTCGGGATGAAATTCCATGTCTAAAAATGGTGTTGCTTCCACTTTTAAAAAATCGAGCCTTTTTGGTTCTTGGGGAAGAAAACGCGTGACCCCGCGGTCAGGAAAAATGCTGCCCAGGAACCAAAATGTTTTTTGAAGCCAATTTTTTTTTTTTCTAACCAAATGCAAAAATGCACACCAGGATGAGTTTCGGGATGAAATTCCATGTCTAAAAATGGTGTTGCTTCCACTTTTTAAAAATCGAGCCTTTTTGGTGCCTGGGGAAGAAAACGCGTGACTTAATGGTCAGGAAAAATGCTGCCCAGGAACCAAAATGTTTTTTGAAGCCAATTTTTTTTTTGTAACCAAATGCAAAAATGCACACCAGGATGAGTTTCGGGATGAAATTCCATGTCTAAAAATGGTGTTGCTTCCACTTTTTAAAAATCGAGCCTTTTCGGTGCCTGGGGAAGAAAACGCGTGACTTAATGGTCAGGAAAAATGCTGCCCAGGAACCAAAATGTTTTTTGAAGCCAAATTTTTTTTTTTAACCAAATACAAAAACGCACATCAGGATGAGTTTCGGGATGAAATTCCATGTCTAAAAATGGTGTTGCTTCCACTTTTTAAAAATCGAGCCTTTTCGGTGCCTGGGGAAGAAAACGCGTGACTTAATGGTCAGGAAAAATGCTGCCCAGGAACCAAAAATTTTTTTGAAGCCAATTTTTTTTTTTGAAACCAAATGCAGAAACGGACACCAGGATGAGTTTCGGGATGAAATTCCATGTCTAAAAATGGTGTTGCTTCCACTTTTTAAAAATCGAGCCTTTTTGGTGCCTGGGGAAGAAAACGCGTGACTTAATGGTCAGGAAAAATGCTGCCCAGGAACCAAAATGTTTTTTGAAGCCAAATTTTTTTTTTTGAAACCAAATGCAAAAATGGACACCAGGATGAGTTTCGGGATGAAATTCCATGTCTAAAAATGGTGTTGCTTCCACTTTTTAAAAATCGAGCCTTTTTGGTGCCTGGGGAAGAAAACACGTGACTTAATGGTCAGGAAAAATGCTGCCCAGGAACCAAAATGTTTTTTGAAGCCAATTTTTTTTTTTAAACCAAATGCAAAAATGGACACCAGGATGAGTTTCGGGATGAAATTCCATGTCTAAAAATGGTGTTGCTTCCACTTTTTAAAAATCGAGCCTTTTTGGTGCCTGGGGAAGAAAACGCGTGACTTAATGGTCAGGAAAAATGCTGCCCAGGAACCAAAATGTTTTTTGAAGCCAAATTATTTTTTTTAAACCAAATGCAAAAATGGACACCAGGATGAGTTTTGGGATGAAATTCCATGTCTAAAAATGGTGTTCCTTGCACTTGTTAAACATCGATCCTTTTTGGTACCTGGGGAAGAAAACGCCTGACTCCACGGTCAGGAAAAATGCTACCCAGGAACCAAAATGTTTTTTGAAGCCAAATTTTTTTTTTCTAACCAAATGCAAAAATGCACACCAGGATGAGTTTCGGGATGAAATTCCATGTCTAAAAATGGTGTTGCTTCCACTTTTTAAAAATCGAGACTTTTTGGTGCCTGGGGAAGAAAACGCGTGACTTAATGGTCAGGAAAAATGCTGCCCAGGAACCAAAATGTTTTTTGAAGCCAATTTTTTTTTGAAACCAAATGCAAAAACGGACACCAGGATGAGTTTCGGGATGAAATTCCATGTCTAAAAATGGTGTTGCTTCCACTTTTTAAAAATCGAGCCTTTTTGGTGCCTGGGGAAGAAAACGCGTGACTTAATGGTCAGGAAAAATGCTGCCCAGGAACCAAAATGTTTTTTGAAGCCAATTTTTTTTTTGTAACCAAATGCAAAAATGCACACCAGGATGAGTTTCGGGATGAAATTCCATGTCTAAAAATGGTGTTGCTTCCACTTTTTAAAAATCGAGACTTTTTGGTGCCTGGGGAAGAAAACGCGTGACTTAATGGTCAGGAAAAATGCTGCCCAGGAACCAAAATGTTTTTTGAAGCCAATTTTTTTTTGAAACCAAATGCAAAAACGGACACCAGGATGAGTTTCGGGATGAAATTCCATGTCTAAAAATGGTGTTGCTTCCACTTTTTAAAAATCGAGCCTTTTTGGTGCCTGGGGAAGAAAACGCGTGACTTAATGGTCAGGAAAAATGCTGCCCAGGAACCAAAATGTTTCTTGAAGCCAATTTTTTTTTTGTAACCAAATGCAAAAACGGACACCAGGACGAGTTTCGGGATGAAATTCCATGTCTAAAAATGGTGTTGCTTCCACTTTTTAAAAATCGAGCCTTTTTGGTGCCTGGGGAAGAAAACGCGTGACTTAATGGTCAGGAAAAATGCTGCCCAGGAACCAAAATGTTTCTTGAAGCCAATTTTTTTTTTGTAACCAAATGCAAAAACGGACACCAGGACGAGTTTCGGGATGAAATTCCATGTCTAAAAATGGTGTTGCTTCCACTTTTTAAAAATCGAGCCTTTTCGGTGCCTGGGGAAGAAAACGCGTGACTTAATGGTCAGGAAAAATGCTGCCCAGGAACCAAAATGTTTTTTGAAGCCAATTTTTTTTTTGTAACCAAATGCAAAAATGCACACCAGGATGAGTTTCGGGATGAAATTCCATGTCTAAAAATGGTGTTGCTTCCACTTTTTAAAAATCGAGACTTTTTGGTGCCTGGGGAAGAAAACGCGTGACTTAATGGTCAGGAAAAATGCTGCCCAGGAACCAAAATGTTTTTTGAAGCCAATTTTTTTTTGAAACCAAATGCAAAAACGGACACCAGGATGAGTTTCGGGATGAAATTCCATGTCTAAAAATGGTGTTGCTTCCACTTTTTAAAAATCGAGCCTTTTTGGTGCCTGGGGAAGAAAACGCGTGACTTAATGGTCAGGAAAAATGCTGCCCAGGAACCAAAATGTTTCTTGAAGCCAATTTTTTTTTTGTAACCAAATGCAAAAACGGACACCAGGACGAGTTTCGGGATGAAATTCCATGTCTAAAAATGGTGTTGCTTCCACTTTTTAAAAATCGAGCCTTTTTGGTGCCTGGGGAAGAAAACGCGTGACTTAATGGTCAGGAAAAATGCTGCCCAGGAACCAAAATGTTTCTTGAAGCCAATTTTTTTTTTGTAACCAAATGCAAAAACGGACACCAGGATGAGTTTCGGGATGAAATTCCATGTCTAAAAATGGTGTTGCTTCCACTTTTTAAAAACCGAGCCTTTTTGGTGCCTGGGGAAGAAAATGCGTGACTTAATGGTCAGGAAAAATGCTGCCCAGGAACCCTAATGTTTTTTGATGCCAATTTTTTTTTTGAAACCAAATTGAAAAACGCAGATCAGGATGAGTTTCGGGATGAAATTCCATGTCTAAAAATGGTGTTGCTTCCACTTTTTAAAAATCAAGCCTTTTTGATGCCTGGGGAAGAAAATGCGTGACTTAATGGTCAGGAAAAATGCTGCCCAGGAACCAAAATGTTTTTTGAAGCCAATTTTTTTTTTGAAACCAAATGCAAAAACGGACACCAGGATGAGTTTCGGGATGAAATTCCATGTCTAAAAATGGTGTTGCTTCCACTTTTTAAAAATCAAGCCTTTTTGATGCCTGGGGAAGAAAATGCGTGACTTAATGGTCAGGAAAAATGCTGCCCAGGAACCAAAATGTTTTTTGAAGCCAATTTTTTTTTTGAAACCAAATGCAAAAACGGACACCAGGATGAGTTTCGGGATGAAATTCCATGTCTAAAAATGGTGTTGCTTCCACTTTTTAAAAATCGAGCCTTTTTGGTGCCTGGGGAAGAAAACGCGTGACTTAATGGTCAGGAAAAATGCTGCCCAGGAACCAAAATGTTTTTTGAAGCCAAATTATTTTTTTTAAACCAAATGCAAAAATGGACACCAGGATGAGTTTTGGGATGAAATTCCATGTCTAAAAATGGTGTTCCTTGCACTTGTTAAACATCGATCCTTTTTGGTACCTGGGGAAGAAAACGCCTGACTCCACGGTCAGGAAAAATGCTACCCAGGAACCAAAATGTTTTTTGAAGTCAATTTTTTTTTAAACCAAATGCAAAAACGAACACCAGGATGAGTTTCGGGATGAAATTCCATGTCTAAAAATGGTGTTGCTTCCACTTTTAAAAAATCGAGCCTTTTTGGTTCTTGGGGAAGAAAACGCGTGACTTAATGGTCAGGAAAAATGCTGCCGAGGAACCAAAATGTTTTTTGAAGCCAAATTTTTTTTTTTGTAACCAAATGCAAAAACAGACACCAGGATGAGTTTCGGGATGAAATTCCATGTCTAAAAATGGTGTTGCTTCCACTTTTAAAAAATCGAGCCTTTTTGGTTCTTGGGGAAGAAAACGCGTGACCCCGCGGTCAGGAAAAATGCTGCCCAGGAACCAAAATGTTTTTTGAAGCCAAATTTTTTTTTTTCTAACCAAATGCAAAAATGCACACCAGGATGAGTTTCGGGATGAAATTCCATGTCTAAAAATGGTGTTGCTTCCACTTTTTAAAAATCGAGCCTTTTTGGTGCCTGGGGAAGAAAACGCGTGACTTAATGGTCAGGAAAAATGCTGCCCAGGAACCAAAATGTTTTTTGAAGCCAATTTTTTTTTTGTAACCAAATGCAAAAATGCACACCAGGATGAGTTTCGGGATGAAATTCCATGTCTAAAAATGGTGTTGCTTCCACTTTTTAAAAATCGAGACTTTTTGGTGCCTGGGGAAGAAAACGCGTGACTTAATGGTCAGGAAAAATGCTGCCCAGGAACCAAAATGTTTCTTGAAGCCAACTTTTTTTTTGTAACCAAATGCAAAAACGGACACCAGGACGAGTTTCGGGATGAAATTCCATGTCTAAAAATGGTGTTGCTTCCACTTTTTAAAAATCGAGCCTTTTCGGTGCCTGGGGAAGAAAACGCGTGACTTAATGGTCAGGAAAAATGCTGCCCAGGAACCAAAATGTTTTTTGAAGCCAATTTTTTTTTTGTAACCAAATGCAAAAATGCACACCAGGATGAGTTTCGGGATGAAATTCCATGTCTAAAAATGGTGTTGCTTCCACTTTTTAAAAATCGAGACTTTTTGGTGCCTGGGGAAGAAAACGCGTGACTTAATGGTCAGGAAAAATGCTGCCCAGGAACCAAAATGTTTTTTGAAGCCAATTTTTTTTTGAAACCAAATGCAAAAACGGACACCAGGATGAGTTTCGGGATGAAATTCCATGTCTAAAAATGGTGTTGCTTCCACTTTTTAAAAATCGAGCCTTTTTGGTGCCTGGGGAAGAAAACGCGTGACTTAATGGTCAGGAAAAATGCTGCCCAGGAACCAAAATGTTTCTTGAAGCCAATTTTTTTTTTGTAACCAAATGCAAAAACGGACACCAGGACGAGTTTCGGGATGAAATTCCATGTCTAAAAATGGTGTTGCTTCCACTTTTTAAAAATCGAGCCTTTTTGGTGCCTGGGGAAGAAAACGCGTGACTTAATGGTCAGGAAAAATGCTGCCCAGGAACCAAAATGTTTCTTGAAGCCAATTTTTTTTTTGTAACCAAATGCAAAAACGGACACCAGGATGAGTTTCGGGATGAAATTCCATGTCTAAAAATGGTGTTGCTTCCACTTTTTAAAAACCGAGCCTTTTTGGTGCCTGGGGAAGAAAACGCGTGACTTAATGGTCAGGAAAAATGCTGCCCAGGAACCGAAATGTTTTTTGATGCCAATTTTTTTTTTGAAACCAAATTGAAAAACGCAGATCAGGATGAGTTTCGGGATGAAATTCCATGTCTAAAAATGGTGTTGCTTCCACTTTTTAAAAATCAAGCCTTTTTGATGCCTGGGGAAGAAAATGCGTGACTTAATGGTCAGGAAAAATGCTGCCCAGGAACCAAAATGTTTTTTGAAGCCAATTTTTTTTTTGAAACCAAATGCAAAAACGGACACCAGGATGAGTTTCGGGATGAAATTCCATGTCTAAAAATGGTGTTGCTTCCACTTTTTAAAAATCGAGCCTTTTTGGTGCCTGGGGAAGAAAACGCGTGACTTAATGGTCAGGAAAAATGCTGCCCAGGAACCAAAATGTTTTTTGAAGCCAAATTATTTTTTTTAAACCAAATGCAAAAATGGACACCAGGATGAGTTTTGGGATGAAATTCCATGTCTAAAAATGGTGTTCCTTGCACTTGTTAAACATCGATCCTTTTTGGTACCTGGGGAAGAAAACGCCTGACTCCACGGTCAGGAAAAATGCTACCCAGGAACCAAAATGTTTTTTGAAGTCAATTTTTTTTTAAACCAAATGCAAAAACGAACACCAGGATGAGTTTCGGGATGAAATTCCATGTCTAAAAATGGTGTTGCTTCCACTTTTAAAAAATCGAGCCTTTTTGGTTCTTGGGGAAGAAAACGCGTGACCCCGCGGTCAGGAAAAATGCTGCCCAGGAACCAAAATGTTTTTTGAAGCCAAATTTTTTTTTTTCTAACCAAATGCAAAAATGCACACCAGGATGAGTTTCGGGATGAAATTCCATGTCTAAAAATGGTGTTGCTTCCACTTTTTAAAAATCGAGCCTTTTTGGTGCCTGGGGAAGAAAACGCGTGACTTAATGGTCAGGAAAAATGCTGCCCAGGAACCAAAATGTTTCTTGAAGCCAATTTTTTTTTTGTAACCAAATGCAAAAACGGACACCAGGATGAGTTTCGGGATGAAATTCCATGTCTAAAAATGGTGTTGCTTCCACTTTTTAAAAATCGAGACTTTTTGGTGCCTGGGGAAGAAAACGCGTGACTTAATGGTCAGGAAAAATGCTGCCCAGGAACCAAAATGTTTTTTGAAGCCAATTTTTTTTTGAAACCAAATGCAAAAACGGACACCAGGATGAGTTTCGGGATGAAATTCCATGTCTAAAAATGGTGTTGCTTCCACTTTTTAAAAATCGAGCCTTTTTGGTGCCTGGGGAAGAAAACGCGTGACTTAATGGTCAGGAAAAATGCTGCCCAGGAACCAAAATGTTTCTTGAAGCCAATTTTTTTTTTGTAACCAAATGCAAAAACGGACACCAGGACGAGTTTCGGGATGAAATTCCATGTCTAAAAATGGTGTTGCTTCCACTTTTTAAAAATCGAGCCTTTTTGGTGCCTGGGGAAGAAAACGCGTGACTTAATGGTCAGGAAAAATGCTGCCCAGGAACCAAAATGTTTCTTGAAGCCAATTTTTTTTTTGTAACCAAATGCAAAAACGGACACCAGGATGAGTTTCGGGATGAAATTCCATGTCTAAAAATGGTGTTGCTTCCACTTTTTAAAAACCGAGCCTTTTTGGTGCCTGGGGAAGAAAACGCGTGACTTAATGGTCAGGAAAAATGCTGCCCAGGAACCGAAATGTTTTTTGATGCCAATTTTTTTTTTGAAACCAAATTGAAAAACGCAGATCAGGATGAGTTTCGGGATGAAATTCCATGTCTAAAAATGGTGTTGCTTCCACTTTTTAAAAATCAAGCCTTTTTGATGCCTGGGGAAGAAAATGCGTGACTTAATGGTCAGGAAAAATGCTGCCCAGGAACCAAAATGTTTTTTGAAGCCAATTTTTTTTTTGAAACCAAATGCAAAAACGGACACCAGGATGAGTTTCGGGATGAAATTCCATGTCTAAAAATGGTGTTGCTTCCACTTTTTAAAAATCGAGCCTTTTTGGTGCCTGGGGAAGAAAACGCGTGACTTAATGGTCAGGAAAAATGCTGCCCAGGAACCAAAATGTTTTTTGAAGCCAAATTATTTTTTTTAAACCAAATGCAAAAATGGACACCAGGATGAGTTTTGGGATGAAATTCCATGTCTAAAAATGGTGTTCCTTGCACTTGTTAAACATCGATCCTTTTTGGTACCTGGGGAAGAAAACGCCTGACTCCACGGTCAGGAAAAATGCTACCCAGGAACCAAAATGTTTTTTGAAGTCAATTTTTTTTTAAACCAAATGCAAAAACGAACACCAGGATGAGTTTCGGGATGAAATTCCATGTCTAAAAATGGTGTTGCTTCCACTTTTAAAAAATCGAGCCTTTTTGGTTCTTGGGGAAGAAAACGCGTGACCCCGCGGTCAGGAAAAATGCTGCCCAGGAACCAAAATGTTTTTTGAAGCCAAATTTTTTTTTTTCTAACCAAATGCAAAAATGCACACCAGGATGAGTTTCGGGATGAAATTCCATGTCTAAAAATGGTGTTGCTTCCACTTTTTAAAAATCGAGCCTTTTTGGTGCCTGGGGAAGAAAACGCGTGACTTAATGGTCAGGAAAAATGCTGCCCAGGAACCAAAATGTTTCTTGAAGCCAATTTTTTTTTTGTAACCAAATGCAAAAACGGACACCAGGATGAGTTTCGGGATGAAATTCCATGTCTAAAAATGGTGTTGCTTCCACTTTTTAAAAATCGAGCATTTTTGGTGCCTGGGGAAGAAAACGCGTGACTTAATGGTCAGGAAAAATGCTGCCCAGGAACCAAAATGTTTCTTGAAGCCAACTTTTTTTTTGTAACCAAATGCAAAAACGGACACCAGGACGAGTTTCGGGATGAAATTCCATGTCTAAAAATGGTGTTGCTTCCACTTTTTAAAAATCGAGCCTTTTCGGTGCCTGGGGAAGAAAACGCGTGACTTAATGGTCAGGAAAAATGCTGCCCAGGAACCAAAATGTTTTTTGAAGCCAATTTTTTTTTTGTAACCAAATGCAAAAATGCACACCAGGATGAGTTTCGGGATGAAATTCCATGTCTAAAAATGGTGTTGCTTCCACTTTTTAAAAATCGAGACTTTTTGGTGCCTGGGGAAGAAAACGCGTGACTTAATGGTCAGGAAAAATGCTGCCCAGGAACCAAAATGTTTTTTGAAGCCAATTTTTTTTTGAAACCAAATGCAAAAACGGACACCAGGATGAGTTTCGGGATGAAATTCCATGTCTAAAAATGGTGTTGCTTCCACTTTTTAAAAATCGAGCCTTTTTGGTGCCTGGGGAAGAAAACGCGTGACTTAATGGTCAGGAAAAATGCTGCCCAGGAACCGAAATGTTTTTTGATGCCAATTTTTTTTTTGAAACCAAATTGAAAAACGCAGATCAGGATGAGTTTCGGGATGAAATTCCATGTCTAAAAATGGTGTTGCTTCCACTTTTTAAAAATCAAGCCTTTTTGATGCCTGGGGAAGAAAATGCGTGACTTAATGGTCAGGAAAAATGCTGCCCAGGAACCAAAATGTTTTTTGAAGCCAATTTTTTTTTTGAAACCAAATGCAAAAACGGACACCAGGATGAGTTTCGGGATGAAATTCCATGTCTAAAAATGGTGTTGCTTCCACTTTTTAAAAATCGAGCCTTTTTGGTGCCTGGGGAAGAAAACGCGTGACTTAATGGTCAGGAAAAATGCTGCCCAGGAACCAAAATGTTTTTTGAAGCCAAATTATTTTTTTTAAACCAAATGCAAAAATGGACACCAGGATGAGTTTTGGGATGAAATTCCATGTCTAAAAATGGTGTTCCTTGCACTTGTTAAACATCGATCCTTTTTGGTACCTGGGGAAGAAAACGCCTGACTCCACGGTCAGGAAAAATGCTACCCAGGAACCAAAATGTTTTTTGAAGTCAATTTTTTTTTAAACCAAATGCAAAAACGAACACCAGGATGAGTTTCGGGATGAAATTCCATGTCTAAAAATGGTGTTGCTTCCACTTTTAAAAAATCGAGCCTTTTTGGTTCTTGGGGAAGAAAACGCGTGACCCCGCGGTCAGGAAAAATGCTGCCCAGGAACCAAAATGTTTTTTGAAGCCAAATTTTTTTTTTTCTAACCAAATGCAAAAATGCACACCAGGATGAGTTTCGGGATGAAATTCCATGTCTAAAAATGGTGTTGCTTCCACTTTTTAAAAATCGAGCCTTTTTGGTGCCTGGGGAAGAAAACGCGTGACTTAATGGTCAGGAAAAATGCTGCCCAGGAACCAAAATGTTTCTTGAAGCCAATTTTTTTTTTGTAACCAAATGCAAAAACGGACACCAGGATGAGTTTCGGGATGAAATTCCATGTCTAAAAATGGTGTTGCTTCCACTTTTTAAAAATCGAGCATTTTTGGTGCCTGGGGAAGAAAACGCGTGACTTAATGGTCAGGAAAAATGCTGCCCAGGAACCAAAATGTTTCTTGAAGCCAACTTTTTTTTTGTAACCAAATGCAAAAACGGACACCAGGACGAGTTTCGGGATGAAATTCCATGTCTAAAAATGGTGTTGCTTCCACTTTTTAAAAATCGAGCCTTTTCGGTGCCTGGGGAAGAAAACGCGTGACTTAATGGTCAGGAAAAATGCTGCCCAGGAACCAAAATGTTTTTTGAAGCCAATTTTTTTTTTGTAACCAAATGCAAAAATGCACACCAGGATGAGTTTCGGGATGAAATTCCATGTCTAAAAATGGTGTTGCTTCCACTTTTTAAAAATCGAGACTTTTTGGTGCCTGGGGAAGAAAACGCGTGACTTAATGGTCAGGAAAAATGCTGCCCAGGAACCAAAATGTTTTTTGAAGCCAATTTTTTTTTGAAACCAAATGCAAAAACGGACACCAGGATGAGTTTCGGGATGAAATTCCATGTCTAAAAATGGTGTTGCTTCCACTTTTTAAAAATCGAGCCTTTTTGGTGCCTGGGGAAGAAAACGCGTGACTTAATGGTCAGGAAAAATGCTGCCCAGGAACCAAAATGTTTCTTGAAGCCAATTTTTTTTTTGTAACCAAATGCAAAAACGGACACCAGGACGAGTTTCGGGATGAAATTCCATGTCTAAAAATGGTGTTGCTTCCACTTTTTAAAAATCGAGCCTTTTTGGTGCCTGGGGAAGAAAACGCGTGACTTAATGGTCAGGAAAAATGCTGCCCAGGAACCAAAATGTTTCTTGAAGCCAATTTTTTTTTTGTAACCAAATGCAAAAACGGACACCAGGATGAGTTTCGGGATGAAATTCCATGTCTAAAAATGGTGTTGCTTCCACTTTTTAAAAACCGAGCCTTTTTGGTGCCTGGGGAAGAAAATGCGTGACTTAATGGTCAGGAAAAATGCTGCCCAGGAACCCTAATGTTTTTTGATGCCAATTTTTTTTTTGAAACCAAATTGAAAAACGCAGATCAGGATGAGTTTCGGGATGAAATTCCATGTCTAAAAATGGTGTTGCTTCCACTTTTTAAAAATCAAGCCTTTTTGATGCCTGGGGAAGAAAATGCGTGACTTAATGGTCAGGAAAAATGCTGCCCAGGAACCAAAATGTTTTTTGAAGCCAATTTTTTTTTTGAAACCAAATGCAAAAACGGACACCAGGATGAGTTTCGGGATGAAATTCCATGTCTAAAAATGGTGTTGCTTCCACTTTTTAAAAATCAAGCCTTTTTGATGCCTGGGGAAGAAAATGCGTGACTTAATGGTCAGGAAAAATGCTGCCCAGGAACCAAAATGTTTTTTGAAGCCAATTTTTTTTTTGAAACCAAATGCAAAAACGGACACCAGGATGAGTTTCGGGATGAAATTCCATGTCTAAAAATGGTGTTGCTTCCACTTTTTAAAAATCGAGCCTTTTTGGTGCCTGGGGAAGAAAACGCGTGACTTAATGGTCAGGAAAAATGCTGCCCAGGAACCAAAATGTTTTTTGAAGCCAAATTATTTTTTTTAAACCAAATGCAAAAATGGACACCAGGATGAGTTTTGGGATGAAATTCCATGTCTAAAAATGGTGTTCCTTGCACTTGTTAAACATCGATCCTTTTTGGTACCTGGGGAAGAAAACGCCTGACTCCACGGTCAGGAAAAATGCTACCCAGGAACCAAAATGTTTTTTGAAGTCAATTTTTTTTTAAACCAAATGCAAAAACGAACACCAGGATGAGTTTCGGGATGAAATTCCATGTCTAAAAATGGTGTTGCTTCCACTTTTAAAAAATCGAGCCTTTTTGGTTCTTGGGGAAGAAAACGCGTGACTTAATGGTCAGGAAAAATGCTGCCGAGGAACCAAAATGTTTTTTGAAGCCAAATTTTTTTTTTTGTAACCAAATGCAAAAACAGACACCAGGATGAGTTTCGGGATGAAATTCCATGTCTAAAAATGGTGTTGCTTCCACTTTTAAAAAATCGATCCTTTTTGGTTCTTGGGGAAGAAAACGCGTGACCCCGCGGTCAGGAAAAATGCTGCCCAGGAACCAAAATGTTTTTTGAAGCCAAATTTTTTTTTTTCTAACCAAATGCAAAAATGCACACCAGGATGAGTTTCGGGATGAAATTCCATGTCTAAAAATGGTGTTGCTTCCACTTTTTAAAAATCGAGCCTTTTTGGTGCCTGGGGAAGAAAACGCGTGACTTAATGGTCAGGAAAAATGCTGCCCAGGAACCAAAATGTTTTTTGAAGCCAATTTTTTTTTTGTAACCAAATGCAAAAATGCACACCAGGATGAGTTTCGGGATGAAATTCCATGTCTAAAAATGGTGTTGCTTCCACTTTTTAAAAATCGAGACTTTTTGGTGCCTGGGGAAGAAAACGCGTGACTTAATGGTCAGGAAAAATGCTGCCCAGGAACCAAAATGTTTCTTGAAGCCAACTTTTTTTTTGTAACCAAATGCAAAAACGGACACCAGGACGAGTTTCGGGATGAAATTCCATGTCTAAAAATGGTGTTGCTTCCACTTTTTAAAAATCGAGCCTTTTCGGTGCCTGGGGAAGAAAACGCGTGACTTAATGGTCAGGAAAAATGCTGCCCAGGAACCAAAATGTTTTTTGAAGCCAATTTTTTTTTTGTAACCAAATGCAAAAATGCACACCAGGATGAGTTTCGGGATGAAATTCCATGTCTAAAAATGGTGTTGCTTCCACTTTTTAAAAATCGAGACTTTTTGGTGCCTGGGGAAGAAAACGCGTGACTTAATGGTCAGGAAAAATGCTGCCCAGGAACCAAAATGTTTTTTGAAGCCAATTTTTTTTTGAAACCAAATGCAAAAACGGACACCAGGATGAGTTTCGGGATGAAATTCCATGTCTAAAAATGGTGTTGCTTCCACTTTTTAAAAATCGAGCCTTTTTGGTGCCTGGGGAAGAAAACGCGTGACTTAATGGTCAGGAAAAATGCTGCCCAGGAACCAAAATGTTTCTTGAAGCCAATTTTTTTTTTGTAACCAAATGCAAAAACGGACACCAGGACGAGTTTCGGGATGAAATTCCATGTCTAAAAATGGTGTTGCTTCCACTTTTTAAAAATCGAGCCTTTTTGGTGCCTGGGGAAGAAAACGCGTGACTTAATGGTCAGGAAAAATGCTGCCCAGGAACCAAAATGTTTCTTGAAGCCAATTTTTTTTTTGTAACCAAATGCAAAAACGGACACCAGGATGAGTTTCGGGATGAAATTCCATGTCTAAAAATGGTGTTGCTTCCACTTTTTAAAAACCGAGCCTTTTTGGTGCCTGGGGAAGAAAACGCGTGACTTAATGGTCAGGAAAAATGCTGCCCAGGAACCGAAATGTTTTTTGATGCCAATTTTTTTTTTGAAACCAAATTGAAAAACGCAGATCAGGATGAGTTTCGGGATGAAATTCCATGTCTAAAAATGGTGTTGCTTCCACTTTTTAAAAATCAAGCCTTTTTGATGCCTGGGGAAGAAAATGCGTGACTTAATGGTCAGGAAAAATGCTGCCCAGGAACCAAAATGTTTTTTGAAGCCAATTTTTTTTTTGAAACCAAATGCAAAAACGGACACCAGGATGAGTTTCGGGATGAAATTCCATGTCTAAAAATGGTGTTGCTTCCACTTTTTAAAAATCGAGCCTTTTTGGTGCCTGGGGAAGAAAACGCGTGACTTAATGGTCAGGAAAAATGCTGCCCAGGAACCAAAATGTTTTTTGAAGCCAAATTATTTTTTTTAAACCAAATGCAAAAATGGACACCAGGATGAGTTTTGGGATGAAATTCCATGTCTAAAAATGGTGTTCCTTGCACTTGTTAAACATCGATCCTTTTTGGTACCTGGGGAAGAAAACGCCTGACTCCACGGTCAGGAAAAATGCTACCCAGGAACCAAAATGTTTTTTGAAGTCAATTTTTTTTTAAACCAAATGCAAAAACGAACACCAGGATGAGTTTCGGGATGAAATTCCATGTCTAAAAATGGTGTTGCTTCCACTTTTAAAAAATCGAGCCTTTTTGGTTCTTGGGGAAGAAAACGCGTGACCCCGCGGTCAGGAAAAATGCTGCCCAGGAACCAAAATGTTTTTTGAAGCCAAATTTTTTTTTTTCTAACCAAATGCAAAAATGCACACCAGGATGAGTTTCGGGATGAAATTCCATGTCTAAAAATGGTGTTGCTTCCACTTTTTAAAAATCGAGCCTTTTTGGTGCCTGGGGAAGAAAACGCGTGACTTAATGGTCAGGAAAAATGCTGCCCAGGAACCAAAATGTTTTTTGAAGCCAAATTTTTTTTTTGTAACCAAATGCAAAAATGCACACCAGGATGAGTTTCGGGATGAAATTCCATGTCTAAAAATGGTGTTGCTTCCACTTTTTAAAAATCGAGCCTTTTTGGTGCCTGGGGAAGAAAACGCGTGACTTAATGGTCAGGAAAAATGCTGCCCAGGAACCAAAATGTTTTTTGAAGCCAATTTTTTTTTTGTAACCAAATGCAAAAATGCACACCAGGATGAGTTTCGGGATGAAATTCCATGTCTAAAAATGGTGTTGCTTCCACTTTTTAAAAATCGAGACTTTTTGGTGCCTGGGGAAGAAAACGCGTGACTTAATGGTCAGGAAAAATGCTGCCCAGGAACCAAAATGTTTTTTGAAGCCAATTTTTTTTTGAAACCAAATGCAAAAACGGACACCAGGATGAGTTTCGGGATGAAATTCCATGTCTAAAAATGGTGTTGCTTCCACTTTTTAAAAATCGAGCCTTTTTGGTGCCTGGGGAAGAAAACGCGTGACTTAATGGTCAGGAAAAATGCTGCCCAGGAACCAAAATGTTTCTTGAAGCCAATTTTTTTTTTGTAACCAAATGCAAAAACGGACACCAGGACGAGTTTCGGGATGAAATTCCATGTCTAAAAATGGTGTTGCTTCCACTTTTTAAAAATCGAGCCTTTTTGGTGCCTGGGGAAGAAAACGCGTGACTTAATGGTCAGGAAAAATGCTGCCCAGGAACCAAAATGTTTCTTGAAGCCAATTTTTTTTTTGTAACCAAATGCAAAAACGGACACCAGGACGAGTTTCGGGATGAAATTCCATGTCTAAAAATGGTGTTGCTTCCACTTTTTAAAAATCGAGCCTTTTCGGTGCCTGGGGAAGAAAACGCGTGACTTAATGGTCAGGAAAAATGCTGCCCAGGAACCAAAATGTTTTTTGAAGCCAATTTTTTTTTTTTGAAACCAAATGCAAAAACGGACACCAGGATGAGTTTCGGGATGAAATTCCATGTCTAAAAATGGTGTTGCTTCCACTTTTTAAAAATCGAGACTTTTTGGTGCCTGGGGAAGAAAACGCGTGACTTAATGGTCAGGAAAAATGCTGCCCAGGAACCGAAATGTTTTTTGAAGCCAATTTTTTTTTTGAAACCAAATTGAAAAACGCAGATCAGGATGAGTTTCGGGATGAAATTCCATGTCTAAAAATGGTGTTGCTTCCACTTTTTAAAAATCAAGCCTTTTTGGTGCCTGGGGAAGAAAACGCGTGACTTAATGGTCAGGAAAAATGCTGCCCAGGAACCAAAATGTTTTTTGAAGCCAAATTTTTTTTTTGAAACCAAATGCAAAAACGGACACCAGGATGAGTTTCGGGATGAAATTCCATGTCTAAAAATGGTGTTGCTTCCACTTTTTAAAAATCGAGACTTTTTGGTGCCTGGGGAAGAAAACGCGTGACTTAATGGTCAGGAAAAATGCTGCCCAGGAACCAAAATGTTTTTTGAAGCCAATTTTTTTTTTGAAACCAAATGCAAAAACGGACACCAGGATGAGTTTCGGGATGAAATTCCATGTCTAAAAATGGTGTTGCTTCCACTTTTTAAAAATCGAGCCTTTTCGGTGCCTGGGGAAGAAAACGCGTGACTTAATGGTCAGGAAAAATGCTGCCCAGGAACCAAAATGTTTTTTGAAGCCAATTTTTTTTTTGTAACCAAATGCAAAAATGCACACCAGGATGAGTTTCGGGATGAAATTCCATGTCTAAAAATGGTGTTGCTTCCACTTTTTAAAAATCGAGCCTTTTTGGTGCCTGGGGAAGAAAACGCGTGACTTAATGGTCAGGAAAAATGCTGCCCAGGAACCAAAATGTTTTTTGAAGCCAATTTTTTTTTGAAACCAAATGCAAAAACGGACACCAGGATGAGTTTCGGGATGAAATTCCATGTCTAAAAATGGTGTTGCTTCCACTTTTTAAAAATCGAGACTTTTTGGTGCCTGGGGAAGAAAACGCGTGACTTAATGGTCAGGAAAAATGCTGCCCAGGAACCAAAATGTTTCTTGAAGCCAATTTTTTTTTTGTAACCAAATGCAAAAACGGACACCAGGACGACTTTCGGGATGAAATTCCATGTCTAAAAATGGTGTTGCTTCCACTTTTTAAAAATCGAGCCTTTTTGGTGCCTGGGGAAGAAAACGCGTGACTTAATGGTCAGGAAAAATGCTTCCCAGGAACCAAAATGTTTCTTGAAGCCAATTTTTTTTTTGTAACCAAATGCAAAAACGGACACCAGGATGAGTTTCGGGATGAAATTCCATGTCTAAAAATGGTGTTGCTTCCACTTTTTAAAAACCGAGCCTTTTTGGTGCCTGGGGAAGAAAACGCGTGACTTAATGGTCAGGAAAAATGCTGCCCAGGAACCGAAATGTTTTTTGATGCCAATTTTTTTTTTGAAACCAAATTGAAAAACGCAGATCAGGATGAGTTTCGGGATGAAATTCCATGTCTAAAAATGGTGTTGCTTCCACTTTTTAAAAATCAAGCCTTTTTGATGCCTGGGGAAGAAAATGCGTGACTTAATGGTCAGGAAAAATGCTGCCCAGGAACCAAAATGTTTTTTGAAGCCAATTTTTTTTTTGAAACCAAATGCAAAAACGGACACCAGGATGAGTTTCGGGATGAAATTCCATGTCTAAAAATGGTGTTGCTTCCACTTTTTAAAAATCGAGCCTTTTTGGTGCCTGGGGAAGAAAACGCGTGACTTAATGGTCAGGAAAAATGCTGCCCAGGAACCAAAATGTTTTTTGAAGCCAAATTATTTTTTTTAAACCAAATGCAAAAATGGACACCAGGATGAGTTTTGGGATGAAATTCCATGTCTAAAAATGGTGTTCCTTGCACTTGTTAAACATCGATCCTTTTTGGTACCTGGGGAAGAAAACGCCTGACTCCACGGTCAGGAAAAATGCTACCCAGGAACCAAAATGTTTTTTGAAGTCAATTTTTTTTTAAACCAAATGCAAAAACGAACACCAGGATGAGTTTCGGGATGAAATTCCATGTCTAAAAATGGTGTTGCTTCCACTTTTAAAAAATCGAGCCTTTTTGGTTCTTGGGGAAGAAAACGCGTGACTTAATGGTCAGGAAAAATGCTGCCGAGGAACCAAAATGTTTTTTGAAGCCAAATTTTTTTTTTTGTAACCAAATGCAAAAACAGACACCAGGATGAGTTTCGGGATGAAATTCCATGTCTAAAAATGGTGTTGCTTCCACTTTTAAAAAATCGAGCCTTTTTGGTTCTTGGGGAAGAAAACGCGTGACCCCGCGGTCAGGAAAAATGCTGCCCAGGAACCAAAATGTTTTTTGAAGCCAAATTTTTTTTTTTCTAACCAAATGCAAAAATGCACACCAGGATGAGTTTCGGGATGAAATTCCATGTCTAAAAATGGTGTTGCTTCCACTTTTTAAAAATCGAGCCTTTTTGGTGCCTGGGGAAGAAAACGCGTGACTTAATGGTCAGGAAAAATGCTGCCCAGGAACCAAAATGTTTTTTGAAGCCAAATTTTTTTTTTGTAACCAAATGCAAAAATGCACACCAGGATGAGTTTCGGGATGAAATTCCATGTCTAAAAATGGTGTTGCTTCCACTTTTTAAAAATCGAGCCTTTTTGGTGCCTGGGGAAGAAAACGCGTGACTTAATGGTCAGGAAAAATGCTGCCCAGGAACCAAAATGTTTTTTGAAGCCAATTTTTTTTTTGTAACCAAATGCAAAAACGGACACCAGGATGAGTTTCGGGATGAAATTCCATGTCTAAAAATGGTGTTGCTTCCACTTTTTAAAAATCGAGCCTTTTTGGTGCCTGGGGAAGAAAACGCGTGACTTAATGGTCAGGAAAAATGCTGCCCAGGAACCAAAATGTTTCTTGAAGCCAATTTTTTTTTTGTAACCAAATGCAAAAACGGACACCAGGACGAGTTTCGGGATGAAATTCCATGTCTAAAAATGGTGTTGCTTCCACTTTTTAAAAATCGAGCCTTTTTGGTGCCTGGGGAAGAAAACGCGTGACTTAATGGTCAGGAAAAATGCTGCCCAGGAACCAAAATGTTTCTTGAAGCCAATTTTTTTTTTGTAACCAAATGCAAAAACGGACACCAGGACGAGTTTCGGGATGAAATTCCATGTCTAAAAATGGTGTTGCTTCCACTTTTTAAAAATCGAGCCTTTTCGGTGCCTGGGGAAGAAAACGCGTGACTTAATGGTCAGGAAAAATGCTGCCCAGGAACCAAAATGTTTTTTGAAGCCAATTTTTTTTTTTTGAAACCAAATGCAAAAACGGACACCAGGATGAGTTTCGGGATGAAATTCCATGTCTAAAAATGGTGTTGCTTCCACTTTTTAAAAATCGAGACTTTTTGGTGCCTGGGGAAGAAAACGCGTGACTTAATGGTCAGGAAAAATGCTGCCCAGGAACCAAAATGTTTTTTGAAGCCAAATTTTTTTTTTGAAACCAAATGCAAAAACGGACACCAGGATGAGTTTCGGGATGAAATTCCATGTCTAAAAATGGTGTTGCTTCCACTTTTTAAAAATCGAGACTTTTTGGTGCCTGGGGAAGAAAACGCGTGACTTAATGGTCAGGAAAAATGCTGCCCAGGAACCAAAATGTTTTTTGAAGCCAATTTTTTTTTTGAAACCAAATGCAAAAACGGACACCAGGATGAGTTTCGGGATGAAATTCCATGTCTAAAAATGGTGTTGCTTCCACTTTTTAAAAATCGAGCCTTTTCGGTGCCTGGGGAAGAAAACGCGTGACTTAATGGTCAGGAAAAATGCTGCCCAGGAACCAAAATGTTTTTTGAAGCCAATTTTTTTTTTGTAACCAAATGCAAAAATGCACACCAGGATGAGTTTCGGGATGAAATTCCATGTCTAAAAATGGTGTTGCTTCCACTTTTTAAAAATCGAGCCTTTTTGGTGCCTGGGGAAGAAAACGCGTGACTTAATGGTCAGGAAAAATGCTGCCCAGGAACCAAAATGTTTTTTGAAGCCAATTTTTTTTTGAAACCAAATGCAAAAACGGACACCAGGATGAGTTTCGGGATGAAATTCCATGTCTAAAAATGGTGTTGCTTCCACTTTTTAAAAATCGAGACTTTTTGGTGCCTGGGGAAGAAAACGCGTGACTTAATGGTCAGGAAAAATGCTGCCCAGGAACCAAAATGTTTCTTGAAGCCAATTTTTTTTTTGTAACCAAATGCAAAAACGGACACCAGGACGACTTTCGGGATGAAATTCCATGTCTAAAAATGGTGTTGCTTCCACTTTTTAAAAATCGAGCCTTTTTGGTGCCTGGGGAAGAAAACGCGTGACTTAATGGTCAGGAAAAATGCTTCCCAGGAACCAAAATGTTTCTTGAAGCCAATTTTTTTTTTGTAACCAAATGCAAAAACGGACACCAGGATGAGTTTCGGGATGAAATTCCATGTCTAAAAATGGTGTTGCTTCCACTTTTTAAAAACCGAGCCTTTTTGGTGCCTGGGGAAGAAAACGCGTGACTTAATGGTCAGGAAAAATGCTGCCCAGGAACCGAAATGTTTTTTGATGCCAATTTTTTTTTTGAAACCAAATTGAAAAACGCAGATCAGGATGAGTTTCGGGATGAAATTCCATGTCTAAAAATGGTGTTGCTTCCACTTTTTAAAAATCAAGCCTTTTTGATGCCTGGGGAAGAAAATGCGTGACTTAATGGTCAGGAAAAATGCTGCCCAGGAACCAAAATGTTTTTTGAAGCCAATTTTTTTTTTGAAACCAAATGCAAAAACGGACACCAGGATGAGTTTCGGGATGAAATTCCATGTCTAAAAATGGTGTTGCTTCCACTTTTTAAAAATCGAGCCTTTTTGGTGCCTGGGGAAGAAAACGCGTGACTTAATGGTCAGGAAAAATGCTGCCCAGGAACCAAAATGTTTTTTGAAGCCAAATTATTTTTTTTAAACCAAATGCAAAAATGGACACCAGGATGAGTTTTGGGATGAAATTCCATGTCTAAAAATGGTGTTCCTTGCACTTGTTAAACATCGATCCTTTTTGGTACCTGGGGAAGAAAACGCCTGACTCCACGGTCAGGAAAAATGCTACCCAGGAACCAAAATGTTTTTTGAAGTCAATTTTTTTTTAAACCAAATGCAAAAACGAACACCAGGATGAGTTTCGGGATGAAATTCCATGTCTAAAAATGGTGTTGCTTCCACTTTTAAAAAATCGAGCCTTTTTGGTTCTTGGGGAAGAAAACGCGTGACTTAATGGTCAGGAAAAATGCTGCCGAGGAACCAAAATGTTTTTTGAAGCCAAATTTTTTTTTTTGTAACCAAATGCAAAAACAGACACCAGGATGAGTTTCGGGATGAAATTCCATGTCTAAAAATGGTGTTGCTTCCACTTTTAAAAAATCGAGCCTTTTTGGTTCTTGGGGAAGAAAACGCGTGACCCCGCGGTCAGGAAAAATGCTGCCCAGGAACCAAAATGTTTTTTGAAGCCAAATTTTTTTTTTTCTAACCAAATGCAAAAATGCACACCAGGATGAGTTTCGGGATGAAATTCCATGTCTAAAAATGGTGTTGCTTCCACTTTTTAAAAATCGAGCCTTTTTGGTGCCTGGGGAAGAAAACGCGTGACTTAATGGTCAGGAAAAATGCTGCCCAGGAACCAAAATGTTTTTTGAAGCCAAATTTTTTTTTTGTAACCAAATGCAAAAATGCACACCAGGATGAGTTTCGGGATGAAATTCCATGTCTAAAAATGGTGTTGCTTCCACTTTTTAAAAATCGAGCCTTTTTGGTGCCTGGGGAAGAAAACGCGTGACTTAATGGTCAGGAAAAATGCTGCCCAGGAACCAAAATGTTTTTTGAAGCCAATTTTTTTTTTGTAACCAAATGCAAAAACGGACACCAGGATGAGTTTCGGGATGAAATTCCATGTCTAAAAATGGTGTTGCTTCCACTTTTTAAAAATCGAGCCTTTTTGGTGCCTGGGGAAGAAAACGCGTGACTTAATGGTCAGGAAAAATGCTGCCCAGGAACCAAAATGTTTTTTGAAGCCAAATTTTTTTTTTGTAACCAAATGCAAAAATGCACACCAGGATGAGTTTCGGGATGAAATTCCATGTCTAAAAATGGTGTTGCTTCCACTTTTTAAAAATCGAGCCTTTTTGGTGCCTGGGGAAGAAAACGCGTGACTTAATGGTCAGGAAAAATGCTGCCCAGGAACCAAAATGTTTTTTGAAGCCAAATTATTTTTTTTAAACCAAATGCAAAAATGGACACCAGGATGAGTTTCGGGATGAAATTCCATGTCTAAAAATGGTGTTCCTTGCACTTGTTAAACATCGATCCTTTTTGGTACCTGGGGAAGAAAACGCCTGACTCCACGGTCAGGAAAAATGCTACCCAGGAACCAAAATGTTTTTTGAAGTCAATTTTTTTTTAAACCAAATGCAAAAACGAACACCAGGATGAGTTTCGGGATGAAATTCCATGTCTAAAAATGGTGTTGCTTCCACTTTTTAAAAATCGAGCCTTTTTGGTGCCTGGGGAAGAAAACGCGTGACTTAATGGTCAGGAAAAATGCTGCCCAGGAACCAAAATGTTTTTTGAAGCCAAATTTTTTTTTTGTAACCAAATGCAAAAATGCACACCAGGATGAGTTTCGGGATGAAATTCCATGTCTAAAAATGGTGTTGCTTCCACTTTTTAAAAATCGAGCCTTTTTGGTGCCTGGGGAAGAAAACGCGTGACTTAATGGTCAGGAAAAATGCTGCCCAGGAACCAAAATGTTTTTTGAAGCCAATTTTTTTTTTGTAACCAAATGCAAAAACGGACACCAGGATGAGTTTCGGGATGAAATTCCATGTCTAAAAATGGTGTTGCTTCCACTTTTTAAAAATCGAGCCTTTTTGGTGCCTGGGGAAGAAAACGCGTGACTTAATGGTCAGGAAAAATGCTGCCCAGGAACCAAAATGTTTCTTGAAGCCAATTTTTTTTTTGTAACCAAATGCAAAAACGGACACCAGGACGAGTTTCGGGATGAAATTCCATGTCTAAAAATGGTGTTGCTTCCACTTTTTAAAAATCGAGCCTTTTTGGTGCCTGGGGAAGAAAACGCGTGACTTAATGGTCAGGAAAAATGCTGCCCAGGAACCAAAATGTTTCTTGAAGCCAATTTTTTTTTTGTAACCAAATGCAAAAACGGACACCAGGACGAGTTTCGGGATGAAATTCCATGTCTAAAAATGGTGTTGCTTCCACTTTTTAAAAATCGAGCCTTTTCGGTGCCTGGGGAAGAAAACGCGTGACTTAATGGTCAGGAAAAATGCTGCCCAGGAACCAAAATGTTTTTTGAAGCCAATTTTTTTTTTTTGAAACCAAATGCAAAAACGGACACCAGGATGAGTTTCGGGATGAAATTCCATGTCTAAAAATGGTGTTGCTTCCACTTTTTAAAAATCGAGACTTTTTGGTGCCTGGGGAAGAAAACGCGTGACTTAATGGTCAGGAAAAATGCTGCCCAGGAACCAAAATGTTTTTTGAAGCCAAATTTTTTTTTTGAAACCAAATGCAAAAACGGACACCAGGATGAGTTTCGGGATGAAATTCCATGTCTAAAAATGGTGTTGCTTCCACTTTTTAAAAATCGAGACTTTTTGGTGCCTGGGGAAGAAAACGCGTGACTTAATGGTCAGGAAAAATGCTGCCCAGGAACCAAAATGTTTTTTGAAGCCAATTTTTTTTTTGAAACCAAATGCAAAAACGCACACCAGGATGAGTTTCGGGATGAAATTCCATGTCTAAAAATGGTGTTGCTTCCACTTTTTAAAAATCGAGCCTTTTCGGTGCCTGGGGAAGAAAACGCGTGACTTAATGGTCAGGAAAAATGCTGCCCAGGAACCAAAATGTTTTTTGAAGCCAATTTTTTTTTTGTAACCAAATGCAAAAATGCACACCAGGATGAGTTTCGGGATGAAATTCCATGTCTAAAAATGGTGTTGCTTCCACTTTTTAAAAATCGAGCCTTTTTGGTGCCTGGGGAAGAAAACGCGTGACTTAATGGTCAGGAAAAATGCTGCCCAGGAACCAAAATGTTTTTTGAAGCCAATTTTTTTTTGAAACCAAATGCAAAAACGGACACCAGGATGAGTTTCGGGATGAAATTCCATGTCTAAAAATGGTGTTGCTTCCACTTTTTAAAAATCGAGACTTTTTGGTGCCTGGGGAAGAAAACGCGTGACTTAATGGTCAGGAAAAATGCTGCCCAGGAACCAAAATGTTTCTTGAAGCCAATTTTTTTTTTGTAACCAAATGCAAAAACGGACACCAGGACGACTTTCGGGATGAAATTCCATGTCTAAAAATGGTGTTGCTTCCACTTTTTAAAAATCGAGCCTTTTTGGTGCCTGGGGAAGAAAACGCGTGACTTAATGGTCAGGAAAAATGCTTCCCAGGAACCAAAATGTTTCTTGAAGCCAATTTTTTTTTTGTAACCAAATGCAAAAACGGACACCAGGATGAGTTTCGGGATGAAATTCCATGTCTAAAAATGGTGTTGCTTCCACTTTTTAAAAACCGAGCCTTTTTGGTGCCTGGGGAAGAAAACGCGTGACTTAATGGTCAGGAAAAATGCTGCCCAGGAACCGAAATGTTTTTTGATGCCAATTTTTTTTTTGAAACCAAATTGAAAAACGCAGATCAGGATGAGTTTCGGGATGAAATTCCATGTCTAAAAATGGTGTTGCTTCCACTTTTTAAAAATCAAGCCTTTTTGATGCCTGGGGAAGAAAATGCGTGACTTAATGGTCAGGAAAAATGCTGCCCAGGAACCAAAATGTTTTTTGAAGCCAATTTTTTTTTTGAAACCAAATGCAAAAACGGACACCAGGATGAGTTTCGGGATGAAATTCCATGTCTAAAAATGGTGTTGCTTCCACTTTTTAAAAATCGAGCCTTTTTGGTGCCTGGGGAAGAAAACGCGTGACTTAATGGTCAGGAAAAATGCTGCCCAGGAACCAAAATGTTTTTTGAAGCCAAATTATTTTTTTTAAACCAAATGCAAAAATGGACACCAGGATGAGTTTTGGGATGAAATTCCATGTCTAAAAATGGTGTTCCTTGCACTTGTTAAACATCGATCCTTTTTGGTACCTGGGGAAGAAAACGCCTGACTCCACGGTCAGGAAAAATGCTACCCAGGAACCAAAATGTTTTTTGAAGTCAATTTTTTTTTAAACCAAATGCAAAAACGAACACCAGGATGAGTTTCGGGATGAAATTCCATGTCTAAAAATGGTGTTGCTTCCACTTTTAAAAAATCGAGCCTTTTTGGTTCTTGGGGAAGAAAACGCGTGACTTAATGGTCAGGAAAAATGCTGCCGAGGAACCAAAATGTTTTTTGAAGCCAAATTTTTTTTTTTGTAACCAAATGCAAAAACAGACACCAGGATGAGTTTCGGGATGAAATTCCATGTCTAAAAATGGTGTTGCTTCCACTTTTAAAAAATCGAGCCTTTTTGGTTCTTGGGGAAGAAAACGCGTGACCCCGCGGTCAGGAAAAATGCTGCCCAGGAACCAAAATGTTTTTTGAAGCCAAATTTTTTTTTTTCTAACCAAATGCAAAAATGCACACCAGGATGAGTTTCGGGATGAAATTCCATGTCTAAAAATGGTGTTGCTTCCACTTTTTAAAAATCGAGCCTTTTTGGTGCCTGGGGAAGAAAACGCGTGACTTAATGGTCAGGAAAAATGCTGCCCAGGAACCAAAATGTTTTTTGAAGCCAAATTTTTTTTTTGTAACCAAATGCAAAAATGCACACCAGGATGAGTTTCGGGATGAAATTCCATGTCTAAAAATGGTGTTGCTTCCACTTTTTAAAAATCGAGCCTTTTTGGTGCCTGGGGAAGAAAACGCGTGACTTAATGGTCAGGAAAAATGCTGCCCAGGAACCAAAATGTTTTTTGAAGCCAATTTTTTTTTTGTAACCAAATGCAAAAACGGACACCAGGATGAGTTTCGGGATGAAATTCCATGTCTAAAAATGGTGTTGCTTCCACTTTTTAAAAATCGAGCCTTTTTGGTGCCTGGGGAAGAAAACGCGTGACTTAATGGTCAGGAAAAATGCTGCCCAGGAACCAAAATGTTTTTTGAAGCCAAATTTTTTTTTTGTAACCAAATGCAAAAATGCACACCAGGATGAGTTTCGGGATGAAATTCCATGTCTAAAAATGGTGTTGCTTCCACTTTTTAAAAATCGAGCCTTTTTGGTGCCTGGGGAAGAAAACGCGTGACTTAATGGTCAGGAAAAATGCTGCCCAGGAACCAAAATGTTTTTTGAAGCCAAATTATTTTTTTTAAACCAAATGCAAAAATGGACACCAGGATGAGTTTTGGGATGAAATTCCATGTCTAAAAATGGTGTTCCTTGCACTTGTTAAACATCGATCCTTTTTGGTACCTGGGGAAGAAAACGCCTGACTCCACGGTCAGGAAAAATGCTACCCAGGAACCAAAATGTTTTTTGAAGTCAATTTTTTTTTAAACCAAATGCAAAAACGAACACCAGGATGAGTTTCGGGATGAAATTCCATGTCTAAAAATGGTGTTGCTTCCACTTTTAAAAAATCGAGCCTTTTTGGTTCTTGGGGAAGAAAACGCGTGACTTAATGGTCAGGAAAAATGCTGCCGAGGAACCAAAATGTTTTTTGAAGCCAAATTTTTTTTTTTGTAACCAAATGCAAAAACAGACACCAGGATGAGTTTCGGGATGAAATTCCATGTCTAAAAATGGTGTTGCTTCCACTTTTAAAAAATCGAGCCTTTTTGGTTCTTGGGGAAGAAAACGCGTGACCCCGCGGTCAGGAAAAATGCTGCCCAGGAACCAAAACGTTTTTTGAAGCCAAATTTTTTTTTTTCTAACCAAATGCAAAAATGCACACCAGGATGAGTTTCGGGATGAAATTCCATGTCTAAAAATGGTGTTGCTTCCACTTTTAAAAAATCGAGCCTTTTTGGTGCCTGGGGAAGAAAACGCGTGACTTAATGGTCAGGAAAAATGCTGCCCAGGAACCAAAATGTTTTTTGAAGCCAATTTTTTTTTGAAACCAAATGCAAAAACGGACACCAGGATGAGTTTCGGGATGAAATTCCATGTCTAAAAATGGTGTTGCTTCCACTTTTTAAAAATCGAGCCTTTTTGGTGCCTGGGGAAGAAAACGCGTGACTTAATGGTCAGGAAAAATGCTGCCCAGGAACCAAAATGTTTCTTGAAGCCAATTTTTTTTTTGTAACCAAATGCAAAAACGGACACCAGGACGAGTTTCGGGATGAAATTCCATGTCTAAAAATGGTGTTGCTTCCACTTTTTAAAAATCGAGCCTTTTTGGTGCCTGGGGAAGAAAACGCGTGACTTAATGGTCAGGAAAAATGCTGCCCAGGAACCAAAATGTTTTTTGAAGCCAATTTTTTTTTTTTGAAACCAAATGCAAAAACGGACACCAGGATGAGTTTCGGGATGAAATTCCATGTCTAAAAATGGTGTTGCTTCCACTTTTTAAAAATCGAGACTTTTTGGTGCCTGGGGAAGAAAACGCGTGACTTAATGGTCAGGAAAAATGCTGCCCAGGAACCGAAATGTTTTTTGAAGCCAATTTTTTTTTTGAAACCAAATTGAAAAACGCAGATCAGGATGAGTTTCGGGATGAAATTCCATGTCTAAAAATGGTGTTGCTTCCACTTTTTAAAAATCAAGCCTTTTTGGTGCCTGGGGAAGAAAATGCGTGACTTAATGGTCAGGAAAAATGCTGCCCAGGAACCAAAATGTTTTTTGAAGCCAAATTTTTTTTTTGAAACCAAATGCAAAAACGGACACCAGGATGAGTTTCGGGATGAAATTCCATGTCTAAAAATGGTGTTGCTTCCACTTTTTAAAAATCGAGACTTTTTGGTGCCTGGGGAAGAAAACGCGTGACTTAATGGTCAGGAAAAATGCTGCCCAGGAACCAAAATGTTTTTTGAAGCCAAATTATTTTTTTTAAACCAAATGCAAAAATGGACACCAGGATGAGTTTTGGGATGAAATTCCATGTCTAAAAATGGTGTTGCTTCCACTTTTTAAAAATCGAGCCTTTTCGGTGCCTGGGGAAGAAAACGCGTGACTTAATGGTCAGGAAAAATGCTGCCCAGGAACCAAAATGTTTTTTGAAGCCAATTTTTTTTTTGAAACCAAATGCAAAAACGGACACCAGGATGAGTTTCGGGATGAAATTCCATGTCTAAAAATGGTGTTGCTTTCACTTTTTAAAAATCGAGCCTTTTTGGTGCCTGGGGAAGAAAACGCGTGACTTAATGGTCAGGAAAAATGCTGCCCAGGAACCAAAATGTTTTTTGAAGCCAAATTATTTTTTTTAAACCAAATGCAAAAATGGACACCAGGATGAGTTTTGGGATGAAATTCCATGTCTAAAAATGGTGTTCCTTGCACTTGTTAAACATCGATCCTTTTTGGTACCTGGGGAAGAAAACGCCTGACTCCACGGTCAGGAAAAATGCTACCCAGGAACCAAAATGTTTTTTGAAGTCAATTTTTTTTTAAACCAAATGCAAAAACGAACACCAGGATGAGTTTCAGGATGAAATTCCATGTCTAAAAATGGTGTTGCTTCCACTTTTAAAAAATCGAGCCTTTTTGGTTCTTGGGGAAGAAAACGCGTGACCCCGCGGTCAGGAAAAATGCTGCCGAGGAACCAAAATGTTTTTTGAAGCCAAATTTTTTTTTTTGTAACCAAATGCAAAAACAGACACCAGGATGAGTTTCGGGATGAAATTCCATGTCTAAAAATGGTGTTGCTTCCACTTTTTAAAAATCGAGCCTTTTTGGTGCCTGGGGAAGAAAACGCGTGACTTAATGGTCAGGAAAAATACTGCCCAGGAACCAAAATGTTTTTTGAAGCCAAATTTTTTTTTTTCTAACCAAATGCAAAAATGCACACCAGGATGAGTTTCGGGATGAAATTCCATGTCTAAAAATGGTGTTGCTTCCACTTTTTAAAAATCGAGCCTTTTTGGTGCCTGGGGAAGAAAACGCGTGACTTAATGGTCAGGAAAAATGCTGCCCAGGAACCAAAATGTTTTTTGAAGCCAAATTTTTTTTTTGTAACCAAATGCAAAAATGCACACCAGGATGAGTTTCGGGATGAAATTCCATGTCTAAAAATGGTGTTGCTTCCAGTTTTTAAAAATCGAGCCTTTTTGGTGCCTGGGGAAGAAAACGCGTGACTTAATGGTCAGGCAAAATGCTGCCCAGGAACCAAAATGTTTTTTGAAGCCAATTTTTTTTTTGTAACCAAATGCAAAAATGCACACCAGGATGAGTTTCGGGATGAAATTCCATGTCTAAAAATGGTGTTGCTTCCACTTTTTAAAAATCGAGCCATTTTGGTGCCTGGGGAAGAAAACGCGTGACTTAATGGTCAGGAAAAATGCTGCCCAGGAACCTAAATGTTTTTTGAAGCCAATTTTTTTTTTTTGAAACCAAATGCAAAACGGACACCAGGATGAGTTTCGGGATGAAATTCCATGTCTAAAAATGGTGTTGCTTCCAGTTTTTAAAAATCGAGCCTTTTTGGTGCCTGGGGAAGAAAACGCGTGACTTAATGGTCAGGAAAAATGCTGCCCAGGAACCAAAATGTTTTTTGAAGCCAATTTTTTTTTTGTAACCAAATGCAAAAATGCACACCAGGATGAGTTTCGGGATGAAATTCCATGTCTAAAAATGGTGTTGCTTCCACTTTTTAAAAATCGAGCCTTTTTGGTGCCTGGGGAAGAAAACGCGTGACTTAATGGTCAGGAAAAATGCTGCCCAGGAACCAAAATGTTTTTTGAAGCCAAATTTTTTTTTGTAACCAAATGCAAAAACAGACACCAGGATGAGTTTCGGGATGAAATTCCATGTCTAAAAATGGTGTTGCTTCCACTTTTTAAAAATCGAGCCTTTTTGGTGCCTGGGGAAGAAAACGCGTGACTTAATGGTCAGGAAAAATGCTGCCCAGGAACCAAAATGTTTTTTGAAGCCAAATTTTTTTTTGTAACCAAATGCAAAAACGGACACCAGGATGAGTTTCGGGATGAAATTCCATGTCTAAAAATGGTGTTGTTTCCACTTTTTAAAAATCGAGACTTTTTGGTGCCTGGGGAAGAAAACGCGTGACTTAATGGTCAGGAAAAATGCTGCCCAGGAACCAAAATGTTTCTTGAAGCCAATTTTTTTTTTTTGAAACCAAATGCAAAAACGGACACCAGGATGAGTTTCGGGATGAAATTCCATGTCTAAAAATGGTGTTGCTTCCACTTTTTAAAAATCGAGCCTTTTTGGTGCCTGGGGAAGAAAACGCGTGACTTAATGGTCAGGAAAAATGCTGCCGTGAAACCAAAATGTTTTTTGAAGCCAATTTTTTTTTTTTGAAACCAAATGCAAAAACGGACACCAGGATGAGTTTCGGGATGAAATTCCATGTCTAAAAATGGTGTTGCTTCCACTTTTTAAAAATCGAGCCATTTTGGTGCCTGGGGAAGAAAACGCGTGACTTAATGGTCAGGAAAAATGCTGCCCAGGAACCTAAATGTTTTTTGAAGCCAATTTTTTTTTTTTGAAACCAAATGCAAAACGGACACCAGGATGAGTTTCGGGATGAAATTCCATGTCTAAAAATGGTGTTGCTTCCACTTTTTAAAAATCGAGCCTTTTCGGTGCCTGGGGAAGAAAACGCGTGACTTAATGGTCAGGAAAAATGCTGCCCAGGAACCAAAATGTTTTTTGAAGCCAATTTTTTTTTTTGAAACCAAATGCAGAAACGGACACCAGGATGACTTTCGGGATGAAATTCCATGTCTAAAAATGGTGTTGCTTCTACTTTTTAAAAATCGAGCCTTTTTGGTGCCTGGGGAAGAAAACGCGTGACTTAATGGTCAGGAAAAATGCTGCCCAGGAACCAAAATGTTTTTTGAAGCCAAATTATTTTTTTTAAACCAAATGCAAAAATGGACACCAGGATGAGTTTTGGGATGAAATTCCATGTCTAAAAATGGTGTTGCTTCCACTTTTTAAAAATCGATCCTTTTTGGTGCTTGGGGAAGAAAACGCGTGACCCCGCGGTCAGGAAAAATGCTGCCCAGGAACCAAAATGTTTTTTCAAGCCAAATTTTTTTTTTGTAACGAAATGCAAAAACGCACACCAGGATGAGTTTCGGGATGAAATTCCATGTCTAAAAATGGTGTTGCTTCCTCTTTTTAAAAATCGAGACTTTTTGGTGCCTGGGGAAGAAAACGCAGGACTTAATGGTCAGGAAAAATGCTGCCCAGGAACCAAAAATTTTTTTGAAGCCAATTTTTTTTTTTGAAACCAAATGCAGAAACGGACACCAGGATGAGTTTCGGGATGAAATTCCATGTCTAAAAGTGGTGTTGCTTCCACTTTTTATAAATCGAGCCTTTTTGGTGCCTGGGGAAGAAAACGCGTGACTTAATGGTCAGGAAAAATGCTGCCCAGGAACCAAAATGTTTTTTGAAGCCAATTTTTTTTTTGTAACCAAATGCAAAAACGGACACCAGGATGAGTTTCGGGATGAAATTCCATGTCTAAAAATGGTGTTGCTTCCACTTTTTAAAAATCGAGCCTTTTTGGTGCCTGGGGAAGAAAACGCGTGACTTAATGGTCAGGAAAAATGCTGCCCAGGAACCAAAATGTTTTTTGAAGCCAATTTTTTTTTTGTAACCAAATGCAAAAACGCACACCAGGATGAGTTTCGGGATGAAATTCCATGTCTAAAAATGGTGTTGCTTCCTTTTTTTAAAAATCGAGACTTTTTGGTGCCTGGGGAAGAAAACGCAGGACTTAATGGTCAGGAAAAATGCTGCCCAGGAACCAGAATTTTTTTTGAAGCCAATTTTTTTTTTTGAAACCAAATGCAGAAACGGACACCAGGATGAGTTTCGGGATGAAATTCCATGTCTAAAAATGGTGTTGCTTCCACTTTTTAAAAATCGAGCCTTTTCGGTGCCTGGGGAAGAAAACGCGTGACTTAATGGTCAGGAAAAATGCTGCCCAGGAACCAAAATGTTTTTTGAAGCCAATTTTTTTTTTTTGAAACCAAATGCAAAAACGGACACCAGGATGAGTTTCGGGATGAAATTCCATGTCTAAAAATGGTGTTGCTTCCACTTTTTAAAAATCGAGACTTTTTGGTGCCTGGGGAAGAAAACGCGTGACTTAATGGTCAGGAAAAATGCTGCCCAGGAATCGAAATGTTTTTTGAAGCCAATTTTTTTTTTGAAACCAAATTGAAAAACGCAGATCAGGATGAGTTTCGGGATGAAATTCCATGTCTAAAAATGGTGTTGCTTCCACTTTTTAAAAATCAAGCCTTTTTGGTGCCTGGGGAAGAAAACGCGTGACTTAATGGTCAGGAAAAATGCTGCCCAGGAACCAAAATGTTTTTTGAAGCCAAATTTTTTTTTTGAAACCAAATGCAAAAACGGACACCAGGATGAGTTTCGGGATGAAATTCCATGTCTAAAAATGGTGTTGCTTCCACTTTTTAAAAATCGAGACTTTTTGGTGCCTGGGGAAGAAAACGCGTGACTTAATGGTCAGGAAAAATGCTGCCCAGGAACCAAAATGTTTTTTGAAGCCAATTTTTTTTTTGAAACCAAATGCAAAAACGGACACCAGGATGAGTTTCGGGATGAAATTCCATGTCTAAAAATGGTGTTGCTTCCACTTTTTAAAAATCGAGCCTTTTCGGTGCCTGGGGAAGAAAACGCGTGACTTAATGGTCAGGAAAAATGCTGCCCAGGAACCAAAATGTTTTTTGAAGCCAATTTTTTTTTTGTAACCAAATGCAAAAATGCACACCAGGATGAGTTTCGGGATGAAATTCCATGTCTAAAAATGGTGTTGCTTCCACTTTTTAAAAATCGAGCCTTTTTGGTGCCTGGGGAAGAAAACGCGTGACTTAATGGTCAGGAAAAATGCTGCCCAGGAACCAAAATGTTTTTTGAAGCCAATTTTTTTTTGAAACCAAATGCAAAAACGGACACCAGGATGAGTTTCGGGATGAAATTCCATGTCTAAAAATGGTGTTGCTTCCACTTTTTAAAAATCGAGACTTTTTGGTGCCTGGGGAAGAAAACGCGTGACTTAATGGTCAGGAAAAATGCTGCCCAGGAACCAAAATGTTTCTTGAAGCCAATTTTTTTTTTGTAACCAAATGCAAAAACGGACACCAGGACGACTTTCGGGATGAAATTCCATGTCTAAAAATGGTGTTGCTTCCACTTTTTAAAAATCGAGCCTTTTTGGTGCCTGGGGAAGAAAACGCGTGACTTAATGGTCAGGAAAAATGCTTCCCAGGAACCAAAATGTTTCTTGAAGCCAATTTTTTTTTTGTAACCAAATGCAAAAACGGACACCAGGATGAGTTTCGGGATGAAATTCCATGTCTAAAAATGGTGTTGCTTCCACTTTTTAAAAACCGAGCCTTTTTGGTGCCTGGGGAAGAAAACGCGTGACTTAATGGTCAGGAAAAATGCTGCCCAGGAACCGAAATGTTTTTTGATGCCAATTTTTTTTTTGAAACCAAATTGAAAAACGCAGATCAGGATGAGTTTCGGGATGAAATTCCATGTCTAAAAATGGTGTTGCTTCCACTTTTTAAAAATCAAGCCTTTTTGATGCCTGGGGAAGAAAATGCGTGACTTAATGGTCAGGAAAAATGCTGCCCAGGAACCAAAATGTTTTTTGAAGCCAATTTTTTTTTTGAAACCAAATGCAAAAACGGACACCAGGATGAGTTTCGGGATGAAATTCCATGTCTAAAAATGGTGTTGCTTCCACTTTTTAAAAATCGAGCCTTTTTGGTGCCTGGGGAAGAAAACGCGTGACTTAATGGTCAGGAAAAATGCTGCCCAGGAACCAAAATGTTTTTTGAAGCCAAATTATTTTTTTTAAACCAAATGCAAAAATGGACACCAGGATGAGTTTTGGGATGAAATTCCATGTCTAAAAATGGTGTTCCTTGCACTTGTTAAACATCGATCCTTTTTGGTACCTGGGGAAGAAAACGCCTGACTCCACGGTCAGGAAAAATGCTACCCAGGAACCAAAATGTTTTTTGAAGTCAATTTTTTTTTAAACCAAATGCAAAAACGAACACCAGGATGAGTTTCGGGATGAAATTCCATGTCTAAAAATGGTGTTGCTTCCACTTTTAAAAAATCGAGCCTTTTTGGTTCTTGGGGAAGAAAACGCGTGACTTAATGGTCAGGAAAAATGCTGCCGAGGAACCAAAATGTTTTTTGAAGCCAAATTTTTTTTTTTGTAACCAAATGCAAAAACAGACACCAGGATGAGTTTCGGGATGAAATTCCATGTCTAAAAATGGTGTTGCTTCCACTTTTAAAAAATCGAGCCTTTTTGGTTCTTGGGGAAGAAAACGCGTGACCCCGCGGTCAGGAAAAATGCTGCCCAGGAACCAAAATGTTTTTTGAAGCCAAATTTTTTTTTTTCTAACCAAATGCAAAAATGCACACCAGGATGAGTTTCGGGATGAAATTCCATGTCTAAAAATGGTGTTGCTTCCACTTTTTAAAAATCGAGCCTTTTTGGTGCCTGGGGAAGAAAACGCGTGACTTAATGGTCAGGAAAAATGCTGCCCAGGAACCAAAATGTTTTTTGAAGCCAAATTTTTTTTTTGTAACCAAATGCAAAAATGCACACCAGGATGAGTTTCGGGATGAAATTCCATGTCTAAAAATGGTGTTGCTTCCACTTTTTAAAAATCGAGCCTTTTTGGTGCCTGGGGAAGAAAACGCGTGACTTAATGGTCAGGAAAAATGCTGCCCAGGAACCAAAATGTTTTTTGAAGCCAATTTTTTTTTTGTAACCAAATGCAAAAACGGACACCAGGATGAGTTTCGGGATGAAATTCCATGTCTAAAAATGGTGTTGCTTCCACTTTTTAAAAATCGAGCCTTTTTGGTGCCTGGGGAAGAAAACGCGTGACTTAATGGTCAGGAAAAATGCTGCCCAGGAACCAAAATGTTTTTTGAAGCCAAATTTTTTTTTTGTAACCAAATGCAAAAATGCACACCAGGATGAGTTTCGGGATGAAATTCCATGTCTAAAAATGGTGTTGCTTCCACTTTTTAAAAATCGAGCCTTTTTGGTGCCTGGGGAAGAAAACGCGTGACTTAATGGTCAGGAAAAATGCTGCCCAGGAACCAAAATGTTTTTTGAAGCCAAATTATTTTTTTTAAACCAAATGCAAAAATGGACACCAGGATGAGTTTTGGGATGAAATTCCATGTCTAAAAATGGTGTTCCTTGCACTTGTTAAACATCGATCCTTTTTGGTACCTGGGGAAGAAAACGCCTGACTCCACGGTCAGGAAAAATGCTACCCAGGAACCAAAATGTTTTTTGAAGTCAATTTTTTTTTAAACCAAATGCAAAAACGAACACCAGGATGAGTTTCGGGATGAAATTCCATGTCTAAAAATGGTGTTGCTTCCACTTTTAAAAAATCGAGCCTTTTTGGTTCTTGGGGAAGAAAACGCGTGACTTAATGGTCAGGAAAAATGCTGCCGAGGAACCAAAATGTTTTTTGAAGCCAAATTTTTTTTTTTGTAACCAAATGCAAAAACAGACACCAGGATGAGTTTCGGGATGAAATTCCATGTCTAAAAATGGTGTTGCTTCCACTTTTAAAAAATCGAGCCTTTTTGGTTCTTGGGGAAGAAAACGCGTGACCCCGCGGTCAGGAAAAATGCTGCCCAGGAACCAAAACGTTTTTTGAAGCCAAATTTTTTTTTTTCTAACCAAATGCAAAAATGCACACCAGGATGAGTTTCGGGATGAAATTCCATGTCTAAAAATGGTGTTGCTTCCACTTTTAAAAAATCGAGCCTTTTTGGTGCCTGGGGAAGAAAACGCGTGACTTAATGGTCAGGAAAAATGCTGCCCAGGAACCAAAATGTTTTTTGAAGCCAATTTTTTTTTGAAACCAAATGCAAAAACGGACACCAGGATGAGTTTCGGGATGAAATTCCATGTCTAAAAATGGTGTTGCTTCCACTTTTTAAAAATCGAGCCTTTTTGGTGCCTGGGGAAGAAAACGCGTGACTTAATGGTCAGGAAAAATGCTGCCCAGGAACCAAAATGTTTCTTGAAGCCAATTTTTTTTTTGTAACCAAATGCAAAAACGGACACCAGGACGAGTTTCGGGATGAAATTCCATGTCTAAAAATGGTGTTGCTTCCACTTTTTAAAAATCGAGCCTTTTTGGTGCCTGGGGAAGAAAACGCGTGACTTAATGGTCAGGAAAAATGCTGCCCAGGAACCAAAATGTTTTTTGAAGCCAATTTTTTTTTTTTGAAACCAAATGCAAAAACGGACACCAGGATGAGTTTCGGGATGAAATTCCATGTCTAAAAATGGTGTTGCTTCCACTTTTTAAAAATCGAGACTTTTTGGTGCCTGGGGAAGAAAACGCGTGACTTAATGGTCAGGAAAAATGCTGCCCAGGAACCGAAATGTTTTTTGAAGCCAATTTTTTTTTTGAAACCAAATTGAAAAACGCAGATCAGGATGAGTTTCGGGATGAAATTCCATGTCTAAAAATGGTGTTGCTTCCACTTTTTAAAAATCAAGCCTTTTTGGTGCCTGGGGAAGAAAATGCGTGACTTAATGGTCAGGAAAAATGCTGCCCAGGAACCAAAATGTTTTTTGAAGCCAAATTTTTTTTTTGAAACCAAATGCAAAAACGGACACCAGGATGAGTTTCGGGATGAAATTCCATGTCTAAAAATGGTGTTGCTTCCACTTTTTAAAAATCGAGACTTTTTGGTGCCTGGGGAAGAAAACGCGTGACTTAATGGTCAGGAAAAATGCTGCCCAGGAACCAAAATGTTTTTTGAAGCCAAATTATTTTTTTTAAACCAAATGCAAAAATGGACACCAGGATGAGTTTTGGGATGAAATTCCATGTCTAAAAATGGTGTTGCTTCCACTTTTTAAAAATCGAGCCTTTTCGGTGCCTGGGGAAGAAAACGCGTGACTTAATGGTCAGGAAAAATGCTGCCCAGGAACCAAAATGTTTTTTGAAGCCAATTTTTTTTTTGAAACCAAATGCAAAAACGGACACCAGGATGAGTTTCGGGATGAAATTCCATGTCTAAAAATGGTGTTGCTTTCACTTTTTAAAAATCGAGCCTTTTTGGTGCCTGGGGAAGAAAACGCGTGACTTAATGGTCAGGAAAAATGCTGCCCAGGAACCAAAATGTTTTTTGAAGCCAAATTATTTTTTTTAAACCAAATGCAAAAATGGACACCAGGATGAGTTTTGGGATGAAATTCCATGTCTAAAAATGGTGTTCCTTGCACTTGTTAAACATCGATCCTTTTTGGTACCTGGGGAAGAAAACGCCTGACTCCACGGTCAGGAAAAATGCTACCCAGGAACCAAAATGTTTTTTGAAGTCAATTTTTTTTTAAACCAAATGCAAAAACGAACACCAGGATGAGTTTCAGGATGAAATTCCATGTCTAAAAATGGTGTTGCTTCCACTTTTAAAAAATCGAGCCTTTTTGGTTCTTGGGGAAGAAAACGCGTGACCCCGCGGTCAGGAAAAATGCTGCCGAGGAACCAAAATGTTTTTTGAAGCCAAATTTTTTTTTTTGTAACCAAATGCAAAAACAGACACCAGGATGAGTTTCGGGATGAAATTCCATGTCTAAAAATGGTGTTGCTTCCACTTTTTAAAAATCGAGCCTTTTTGGTGCCTGGGGAAGAAAACGCGTGACTTAATGGTCAGGAAAAATACTGCCCAGGAACCAAAATGTTTTTTGAAGCCAAATTTTTTTTTTTCTAACCAAATGCAAAAATGCACACCAGGATGAGTTTCGGGATGAAATTCCATGTCTAAAAATGGTGTTGCTTCCACTTTTTAAAAATCGAGCCTTTTTGGTGCCTGGGGAAGAAAACGCGTGACTTAATGGTCAGGAAAAATGCTGCCCAGGAACCAAAATGTTTTTTGAAGCCAAATTTTTTTTTTGTAACCAAATGCAAAAATGCACACCAGGATGAGTTTCGGGATGAAATTCCATGTCTAAAAATGGTGTTGCTTCCAGTTTTTAAAAATCGAGCCTTTTTGGTGCCTGGGGAAGAAAACGCGTGACTTAATGGTCAGGCAAAATGCTGCCCAGGAACCAAAATGTTTTTTGAAGCCAATTTTTTTTTTGTAACCAAATGCAAAAATGCACACCAGGATGAGTTTCGGGATGAAATTCCATGTCTAAAAATGGTGTTGCTTCCACTTTTTAAAAATCGAGCCATTTTGGTGCCTGGGGAAGAAAACGCGTGACTTAATGGTCAGGAAAAATGCTGCCCAGGAACCTAAATGTTTTTTGAAGCCAATTTTTTTTTTTTGAAACCAAATGCAAAACGGACACCAGGATGAGTTTCGGGATGAAATTCCATGTCTAAAAATGGTGTTGCTTCCAGTTTTTAAAAATCGAGCCTTTTTGGTGCCTGGGGAAGAAAACGCGTGACTTAATGGTCAGGAAAAATGCTGCCCAGGAACCAAAATGTTTTTTGAAGCCAATTTTTTTTTTGTAACCAAATGCAAAAATGCACACCAGGATGAGTTTCGGGATGAAATTCCATGTCTAAAAATGGTGTTGCTTCCACTTTTTAAAAATCGAGCCTTTTTGGTGCCTGGGGAAGAAAACGCGTGACTTAATGGTCAGGAAAAATGCTGCCCAGGAACCAAAATGTTTTTTGAAGCCAAATTTTTTTTTGTAACCAAATGCAAAAACAGACACCAGGATGAGTTTCGGGATGAAATTCCATGTCTAAAAATGGTGTTGCTTCCACTTTTTAAAAATCGAGCCTTTTTGGTGCCTGGGGAAGAAAACGCGTGACTTAATGGTCAGGAAAAATGCTGCCCAGGAACCAAAATGTTTTTTGAAGCCAAATTTTTTTTTGTAACCAAATGCAAAAACGGACACCAGGATGAGTTTCGGGATGAAATTCCATGTCTAAAAATGGTGTTGTTTCCACTTTTTAAAAATCGAGACTTTTTGGTGCCTGGGGAAGAAAACGCGTGACTTAATGGTCAGGAAAAATGCTGCCCAGGAACCAAAATGTTTCTTGAAGCCAATTTTTTTTTTTTGAAACCAAATGCAAAAACGGACACCAGGATGAGTTTCGGGATGAAATTCCATGTCTAAAAATGGTGTTGCTTCCACTTTTTAAAAATCGAGCCTTTTTGGTGCCTGGGGAAGAAAACGCGTGACTTAATGGTCAGGAAAAATGCTGCCGTGAAACCAAAATGTTTTTTGAAGCCAATTTTTTTTTTTTGAAACCAAATGCAAAAACGGACACCAGGATGAGTTTCGGGATGAAATTCCATGTCTAAAAATGGTGTTGCTTCCACTTTTTAAAAATCGAGCCATTTTGGTGCCTGGGGAAGAAAACGCGTGACTTAATGGTCAGGAAAAATGCTGCCCAGGAACCTAAATGTTTTTTGAAGCCAATTTTTTTTTTTTGAAACCAAATGCAAAACGGACACCAGGATGAGTTTCGGGATGAAATTCCATGTCTAAAAATGGTGTTGCTTCCACTTTTTAAAAATCGAGCCTTTTCGGTGCCTGGGGAAGAAAACGCGTGACTTAATGGTCAGGAAAAATGCTGCCCAGGAACCAAAATGTTTTTTGAAGCCAATTTTTTTTTTTGAAACCAAATGCAGAAACGGACACCAGGATGACTTTCGGGATGAAATTCCATGTCTAAAAATGGTGTTGCTTCTACTTTTTAAAAATCGAGCCTTTTTGGTGCCTGGGGAAGAAAACGCGTGACTTAATGGTCAGGAAAAATGCTGCCCAGGAACCAAAATGTTTTTTGAAGCCAAATTATTTTTTTTAAACCAAATGCAAAAATGGACACCAGGATGAGTTTTGGGATGAAATTCCATGTCTAAAAATGGTGTTGCTTCCACTTTTTAAAAATCGATCCTTTTTGGTGCTTGGGGAAGAAAACGCGTGACCCCGCGGTCAGGAAAAATGCTGCCCAGGAACCAAAATGTTTTTTCAAGCCAAATTTTTTTTTTGTAACGAAATGCAAAAACGCACACCAGGATGAGTTTCGGGATGAAATTCCATGTCTAAAAATGGTGTTGCTTCCTCTTTTTAAAAATCGAGACTTTTTGGTGCCTGGGGAAGAAAACGCAGGACTTAATGGTCAGGAAAAATGCTGCCCAGGAACCAAAATTTTTTTTGAAGCCAATTTTTTTTTTTGAAACCAAATGCAGAAACGGACACCAGGATGAGTTTCGGGATGAAATTCCATGTCTAAAAGTGGTGTTGCTTCCACTTTTTATAAATCGAGCCTTTTTGGTGCCTGGGGAAGAAAACGCGTGACTTAATGGTCAGGAAAAATGCTGCCCAGGAACCAAAATGTTTTTTGAAGCCAATTTTTTTTTTGTAACCAAATGCAAAAACGGACACCAGGATGAGTTTCGGGATGAAATTCCATGTCTAAAAATGGTGTTGCTTCCACTTTTTAAAAATCGAGCCTTTTTGGTGCCTGGGGAAGAAAACGCGTGACTTAATGGTCAGGAAAAATGCTGCCCAGGAACCAAAATGTTTTTTGAAGCCAATTTTTTTTTTGTAACCAAATGCAAAAACGCACACCAGGATGAGTTTCGGGATGAAATTCCATGTCTAAAAATGGTGTTGCTTCCTTTTTTTAAAAATCGAGACTTTTTGGTGCCTGGGGAAGAAAACGCAGGACTTAATGGTCAGGAAAAATGCTGCCCAGGAACCAGAATTTTTTTTGAAGCCAATTTTTTTTTTTGAAACCAAATGCAGAAACGGACACCAGGATGAGTTTCGGGATGAAATTCCATGTCTAAAAGTGGTGTTGCTTCCACTTTTTATAAATCGAGCCTTTTTGGTGCCTGGGGAAGAAAACGCGTGACTTAATGGTCAGGAAAAATGCTGCCCAGGAACCAAAATGTTTTTTGAAGCCAATTTTTTTTTTGTAACCAAATGCAAAAACGCACACCAGGATGAGTTTCGGGATGAAATTCCATGTCTAAAAATGGTGTTGCTTCCTCTTTTTAAAAATCGAGACTTTTTGGTGCCTGGGGAAGAAAACGCAGGACTTAATGGTCAGGAAAAATGCTGCCCAGGAACCAAAATTTTTTTTGAAGCCAATTTTTTTTTTTGAAACCAAATGCAGAAACGGACACCAGGATGAGTTTCGGGATGAAATTCCATGTCTAAAAGTGGTGTTGCTTCCACTTTTTATAAATCGAGCCTTTTTGGTGCCTGGGGAAGAAAACGCGTGACTTAATGGTCAGGAAAAATGCTGCCCAGGAGCCAAAATGTTTTTTGAAGCCAATTTTTTTTTTGTAACCAAATGCAAAAACGGACACCAGGATGAGTTTCGGGATGAAATTCCATGTCTAAAAATGGTGTTGCTTCCACTTTTTAAAAATCGAGCCTTTTCGGTGCCTGGGGAAGAATATGCGTGACTTAATGGTCAGGAAAAATGCTGCCCAGGAACCAAAATGTTTTTTGAAAGCAATTTTTTTTTTTTGAAACCAAAGGCAAAAAGGGACACCAGGACAAGATTGAGGATGGAATTGAATGTTTTCAAATGGTGTTGCTTCCACATTTTAAAAATCGAGCCTTTTTGGTGCCTGGGGAAGAAAATGCCTGACTCCGCAGTTAGGAAAAATGCTGCCCAGGAACCAAAATGTTTTTTGGAGCCAAATTTGTTTTTTTTAAACCAAATGCAAAAATGGACACCAGGATGAGTTTTGGGATGAAATTCCATGTCTAAAAATGGTGTTGTTTCCCCTTTTTAAAAATCGATCCTTTTTGGTGCCTGGGGAAGAAAACGCCTGACTCCGCGGTCAGGAAAATGCTGTCCAGGAACCAAAATGTTTTTTGGAGCCAAATTTGTTTTTTAAACCAAATGCAAAAATGGACACCAGGATGAGTTTCGGGATGAAATTCCATGTCTAAAAATAGTGTTGCTTCCACTTTTTAGAAATCGATCCTTTTTGGTGCCTGGGGAAGAAAACGCCTGACTTCGCGGTCAGGAAAAATGCTGCCCAGGAACCAAAATGTTTTTTGAAGACAATTTTTTTTTTAAACCAAATGCAAAAATGGACACCAGGATTTTTTTCCGAATGGGTCCTTTCGAAGATTCTACATCAATAAAAAATCAGCTGTGTCGAGATCTTAATGATAACGAATTGGAAATAAATAATGTTTCATCTTACTGAGCAGATAATGCATCGGTCAATTATGGAGTGAACAAATCTGTTTACTAAAAATTATTGCTGGAAAATGACAATATTGTAGCTGCTCATTGCAATGATCACATTTTACACAACAGCACAAAAAGTGCATTAAAGCAGTTATCTTTTGATATCAAAAATGTAGTGTTGAAGGTTTTTGCCGAATTTTCGAATTCTGCAAGGAAACGAGAACAAATTTTCAGTGTCATGGGAAATTTGTGGACTGACGAACGTAACCGACTGCTTGTATCATCAGTTCAAAGTGAACTTTGTATATTTTTTAATATTTCTCAACGTTGTACTGAAATGAAAGAATTATTCCTTAAACACAAAGAATTGATCAAAGCTGTGCAGTCAAATAAAAAATACACACGACAGCAAAGTAAAATGTAATTTAATATTTTACATATTATTATAATATATTTGATGTTTTGAATTTTAAGTAAAGTTTTGAAGTGATTATTTTAATATCTGTTAAAATGTTTGTAAGAAAATATATAATTGAATTGTAAATTTTTTTTAATTTTTTTACTACTATACCCCCCCTCCCCCGCTTGTCTGCTATTTTTTGGAAGCAAACCTGGCAACCCTATCTCCCATTCCTGGCAGATCGCTTGCCAGAGGTGCTCAGAACAGCCAGCCCAACAGCTGGGCCCATCTTCCCCAATGCTATTAATCTTGGCAGAAGCACGTTCGATTGGAGAACGGCAGCGTCTTACAATACTCGCTCACCAGGAATCATAAAATCTGGAAGATGGAAGGGGTGTTGGGGGCTGTGTAAAAGGAGGCGGGGGGAAGGAAAACCCCAAAGTGACCAATTTGCTTTCACAAAAGAAGCGGGGAGCTTTTTCCAGCACTTGGTGGAAATGATGATGATGCTAGGGAAGGAGGAGAGGGGAGGGGGGAGGAGAAGAGGAGGAAGAGAGGGAGGAGAAGGAGAAGAGGAGGAGGCGGAGAAGGAGAGGAGGAGGAGAGGGAGAGGGAGAGGGAGAGGGAGGAGAAGGAGAAGGAGAGGAGGAGGAAGAGAGGGAGGAGAAGGAGAAGGAGAAGAGGAGGAGGCGGAGAAGGAGAGGAGGAGGAGAGGGAGAGGGAGGAGAAGGAGAAGGAGAGGAGGAGGAGAGGGAAAAGGAGAAGGAGAGGAGGAGGAGGAGGAGAAGGAGAGGAGGAGGAGAGGGAGAAGGAGGAGAGGAGGTGGAAGCAAAGGAAGAGAGGGAGAGGGAGAAGAAGGAGAAGGAGAAGGAGAGGAGGAGGAGAGGGAGAAAGAGAAGGAGAAGAGGAGGAGAGGGAGGGAGAAGGAGAAGGAGGAGAAGAGGAGGAAGTGGAGGAAGAGGGAGAGTGAGAAGAAGAGGGAGGAGGAGGAGAGGAGGAGGAGAGGAGGAGGAGGAAATTCTTCTTCCTCTGGAGGTCACTCAGCAGTTACCCCACTGGAGTAAATATGTCTGAAATTTTGGATCTGGGAATCCCTTTTGTTATTAAACCAAAAGTCTTAATTTTAGAGCTTCAATTATGAAAAAGGAGAGCAGAGTGGTGCGGTGACCTAGAGGTGGAGCTCTCGGCTCTCAATCAGGAGGTTGTGAGTTCGATCCTAGCTAGAGGCAGATATTTCTCTCTCTGGGCACACTGAGAATATATCTGCTGAACAAAACTCGGCACTGGTGACAGGAAGGGCATCCGGCCATTAAAACACTCCTCTAGCTCCATTCAGTTGCCCAGACTCCACCCCGCAAGGGATTATGGGGTCGTTAAAAGATGATGATGAATTATGAAAAAAGGAGAAACAAACACCTGCTGAAAATTGTCCCTTTCGCTGCCCGGTTTTAACCATTTCAAGTCCGGCGTCCCCTGAGGGCATAAAACAAAATCTGTTCTTCCTCTCCCTTGAACTTCCTACCCATGTTGCACTACCCAATTTGGCCTCCTGCCTTTTTTAATCGGCCTGGAATTCCCCCTCACCCCCCACCCCACTAGGATGATCAACGGCTCTCTTGGGGTTGAAGTAGAACAGGAGTCAGCAACCTGGGGCTCTGGAGCCGCATGTGGCTCTTTCACCCCTCTGCTGCGGCTCCCTGTCACTCAAAATATGCGTCACAACCCGCCAATGTGCGACACCCACTGGCACGCAATTTATTGAGCTTTTCAACCTCCGGTAGGCCAACCATGGACAAATCCAAGAAAAGAAAAGTCTCAGAAGAAAACAGAACGTTTAATTCAACTATATATGCTAGTTTTGTGGCCGCTCAAGAAATCGTCAGGCACGGGAAGGATTTTGTGACTCCCGGTGTTTTCTTTTCTGTGGGAAACGGGTCCAAATGGCTCTTTTGAGTGTTTAAGGTTGGAGACACCTGTCTTAGACCCACTGAGGGGCACTAAAACCCTGATGCCCGCTGGTTTATTTTGTCCAGCTTTTAATCCCATCGCTTTTTTCTAAATTACGAAAAAGGACTGTCCTGATTTGGCCCCCCCAGTCTCAGTTCTCTGGAGCAGGCCTGAAGACGGCAATAGCTAATCCTTCCCCGCCCTGGCTGTGCTTAAAAAGGCACTTTGGGAGTTCCCAGTGTGATTTACTATACCATGACAAGCTTTAATGTCCGCTGGTATTATAATCGACTTTATCTTAATACAATCTTTCCTCGCTGAACACTCTCGAGACTTAAAAACCATTTTTTTCCAAAGGGGAACATTTTCAATGATAATTCTGATGAAGCTGTGATTATTCTTAGAGCCCGGCTCTCAAGGGAGGGGTGGAAATTAATAAGAGGCGGCTTAAGATTATCTTTTTGTTTATCTTTTGTGCCTCTTCTTGTTATTAAGCATCCGAGGAACGCACAGAATGCCACGCGGCTGCTCTGAAACCCACCCACGCAAACGGGCAGCCGTGGTCCATCCCTGGGATGTGAATTTGGGGGAACAACCAGAGAGGAGGAAGGGGGTCAAAGCTATTTTCCAAAGCAGCCGAAGGCCAGACAAGGAACAATGGGTGGAAACTGAACAAGGAGAGGTTCAACCTGGAAATAAGGAGAAATTTCCTGACAGTGGGAACAATCAACCGAAAAGTAGTACCAATGTTTTCACTTGCACGGAGTCACATTTAAGAGGATGTCCTCATCCATTACAAAACCTCAGATGCCTTCAAACCCAACCACCAATTCCTCTTCCACGGTGCCAAATTCTTGCTGCCAATAATTCAGAGCTAGATGACCCTGGATAACCAGCTTCTGGATTCCCTTCCCTGCTTGCTTACCCATCATTGGAGAGTTCAGAGGTTCTTCCCTCCTGCAAGCCAATTTATTCTCTCCAAGCCTGCGGAGATAACTTGGAACTGAGCCAAGGGCCTGATTCTCTGTGCTTAAGTGATGGTTTGCTTAACCAGAGACGACGGAATAAGCCCGTAAGAGTTGGGTTTGGACAAGCTGTTAACCCCACAGGGCAAGTGAGCAAATGAGGGATAAATACAGGCTAAAACCCAACTGATGTAAGCCATGATCTCTGTTTGTTGACCTAGAAACATGGCTCCTTCTCCTTCTCCTTCTCCTTCTTCCTCCTCTTCCTCTTCTTCTTCTTCTTCTCTTCTTTGTCTTCTTCATCTTCTTCTCTTCTTCATCGTCTTCTTCATCTTTCTCTTTTCTTCTTCTTCTTTGTTGTCTTCTTCATCTTCTTCTTCTTCCTCTTCTTCTTCCTCTTCTTCTACTATTCTTCTTCTTCATCTTCTTCGTCTTTGTCTTCTTTTCTTCTTCCTCTTCCTCTTCCTTCTTTGTCTTCTTCTCTTCTTCATCGTCGTCTTCTCTTCTTCTTCCTCTTCCTCTTCTTCACCTTCTTCTCTTCTTCTTTTTCTTCTTCGTCTTCTCCTCCTCCTCCTCTTCTTCTTCTTCTTCTTCCTCTTCTTCTACTACTCTTCTTCTTCATCTTCTTCGTCTTTGTCTTCTTTTCTTCTTCCTCTTCCTCTTCCTTCTTCGTCTTCTTCTCTTCTTCATCGTTGTCTTCTCTTTTTCTTCCTCTTCCTCTTCTTCGTCTTCTTCTCTTCTTCTTTTTCTTCTTCATCGTCTTCTTCTTCTTCTTCTTCTTCTTCTTCATCGTCTTCTTCGTCTTTGTCTTCTTTGTCTTTTTCCTCTTCTTCTTCTTTTTCCTCTTCTTCTTCTGGAGAGAAAATGAGAAATCCGAGATTCTTCTGGGAAGCTGCTGCTCTCTCCTATGATGGTTTAGCAGAACATCTGCCGCCTGACAAGCAGGATTGCGGGTTTTGAAGGATATTGGTGTGGGGGGGTGTTCACTCTTCAGAAGCATCATTTGGTGCTCCCGAGTGGCATTTCTGCCTGTTTCTCCAACCACTGGTGGTCTCAGGCTGGAATTAGGACATTGTGTTAAAGAAATTGCCGAGGCAGAAGGTCGCAGCAACGAACGGTGGGACACCGCTCGCCTAGCAACAAGAAGGTTGCAAGTGAGAAGGACATGTTAGAAGGATGCTAGCTAAGGCACATAGATCTACAAACTTTGGGAAGCTTTAGTTCAGGGATGGCGAACCTTTTAGAGACTGAGGGCCCACACTGCAACCCAAAACCCACTTATTTATCGTAAAGTGCCAACACGGCAATTTAACCTGAATACTGAGGCTTTAGCAGGGATGGGATTCAGCCGGTTCGCTAATTTTACGGACGTTAATTTTAATCTGCTTCGGCGAAACGGTTGTTCTAAGAACTGGCTGACCCCGTTCTGCCCCTTCCAGGAGTGTCCACATGGCCCATTTTGGATACAGGCCATGCGTGGAGGCTCTGGGAGGGCGAAAAACGGGCCTATCAGAAGTCCAGAAACAGGCCTGTTTCTGGCCTCTGGAGGGCCTCCGGTGCTTGGGGGAAGTCGTTTTCACCCTCCCGGAGGCTCGAGAAAAGCCTCTGGAGCCTGGGGAGGGTGAAAACTGGCCTACTGGAAATACCGGAAGTCCAGAAATTTGCGCACGAAGCAAATCAGTTGTTACAACCAGTGAACCCCACCACTGGGTTTTAGTTTAGAAAAAGCAACTCATACATTAATATCTTTTATCTTAAAAGAAAAACATAATAACAGAGTTTTCAATGATGCAAACAACTTATGATATTTACAATTTCGGGCCCACCTCAACCATAAATGTTATTATGTTTTTACATTTCTGAATTGCCCATCTCCCTCAAAGAGGGAATCTTGCCGATGGCAGCTCTGTCCCCAAATACATTAGGGCAACATTAATAGAGGATTTGAACCCCAAAATCAAACACAGCCTTCCCATTAATCTTTCTAGCAAGTGTCTTTCTAGCAAGCTAGAGTCTAGCTTATCATCATAGTAAAAGGCACCCCTGTTTTGACATGAAAACTTATTAACATAAACATGCGATTGTATGCAGGAGGAGTGTAAAGCAGAAGAATCCAATCAAAAGGGAGACGTGTTGAGGAAACAAGGACCGATTGTTAGAGTGTTCGCTTCTTTAATCATAGCTGCATGAAATTTGTACAGGTAGTCCTTGACTTATGACCACAAATTGAACCCAAAATTTTTGTGGTTAAGCGAGACATTTGTTAGGTGAGACCTTTTGCCAAGTATGAACCAGTTGCCCGGCGTCTGAATTTGGAACACGTGATCATGAGGATGCTACGAAGGTCACAAGTGTGAAAAACGGTCATAAGTCACTTTTTTCGGTGCCGTTGCAACTTTGAACGGTCACTAAATGAGCTGCTGTAATTGTGCATCGTTCGTGTCAACTCGCAAAGCATCCCTGGCCTGCTCTCGAGTTGCCATAGGCAAGGGGGATGGGAAAACGGCGAAGACATCTCTCTCTCAAGGCTGTCTCCCAGGGCTACCCACAGTGGCCGGAGGGGAGTTATTTCTACAACCTGCGAAATTGCTCCGTTGGCTAATGTGACTGATGACACACACCCTGGGGGGAGGGGGGAAACAGGGTCATAAATTACATGGGGTCAGAGTTGGCTTCACTTGACATGAAGCTCCTAATAAATAACTGGATTTCTTTTGAAGCTTGGCTCAAGGCTCATGATTTAATTAGAGCATCCGGAACCTGACAGCTCGAGGTCTCGGCTCCTTTAGCTGCCGAGACCCTTTTGCAGGAGTATTCCAATAAAAGAAGCTGAAAATGACATTCTTCGTGTCTGGTAGTCTTTATTGGCTTTGGCACCAGGCTAGGACCCGTTTTGGGAACAACAACACTTCTGGTAAGAGCCAGAATGTGTCTCGGTCTGCCAAGGAGACATTACGACTAGCCGTTCAAGAAAACATGAGTAAGAGAGGCGGGCGGGATTTCCCTCCAGAGACAGGAATGGGTCTGATCCCGCTAATGGGTTGCTGAGAAAGAAACCCATCTTTCAGCTAATGCTCAGGAAATCAAAACCTCTGGGTGACAGATTTCCTTTGGCCCTAACACAACCCTTCTGATGGGATTCTTGGCCCCGGATCCTTGTCGCGCTCCTGCTCCCAAGTAAATTAAACTCATTTGTCATCATAATCGGTAATGCAATGTGTCGCCAAAGCAGGAGAACAGCCAATTGGAGAAAAAAAAAAAAAAACCCCGCAAGGACAGCTGCGCGATTGGGCGGCTGCGAGGCCTCCAATGCTACCGGAGACAGAACAATTTGATTCCTTGTCAGGAAGCTGTCAAGGCAAGCAATATACTCCTTTGGCTAGCTAGCCAGACCTGCGGAGCAAAAGATCAGGGAGGCCCAGAAAAATAAGACTTACTGTCCCAAAGGTGTTTTTTTTTTTTCAAGAGGCCACTGGATTTTCTTGTTTTTTCTTTGAAGACATTTCGCTTCTCATCCAAGAAGCTTCTTCAGCTCTGACTGGATGGTGGGGAAGGGAAGGATTGATACTCCTTGCAGACAGCTGGTCATTTGCATCCTTTTAGAGGGTCATTGAGGCCACCTGGAGGTTTTATCCTCTGTCTCCTCCTCCTCCTCTTCATCATCAGAACCTTCTCCTGCTCCTCCTACGTCTCCTCAGGACCTTCTCCTCCTCATCCTCAGGACTTTCTCCTCCTTCTCCTCCTCATCCTCATCAGGACCTCTGGGTGACAGATTTCCTTTGGCCCTAACACAACCCTTCTGATGGGATTCTCGGCCCCGGATCCTTGTCGCACTCCTGCTCCCAAGTAAATTAAACTCATTTGTCATCATAATCGGTAATGCAATGTGTCGCCAAAGCAGGAGAACAGCCAATTGGAGAAAAAAAAAAAAAAACCCCGCAAGGACAGCTGCGCGATTGGGCGGCTGCGAGGCCTCCAATGCTACCGGAGACAGAACAATTTGATTCCTTGTCAGGAAGCTGTCAAGGCAAGCAATATACTCCTTTGGCTAGCTAGCCAGACCTGCGGAGCAAAAGATCAGGGAGGCCCAGAAAAATAAGACTTACTGTCCCAAAGGTGTTTTTTTTTTTTCAAGAGGCCACTGGATTTTCTTGTTTTTTCTTTGAAGACATTTCGCTTCTCATCCAAGAAGCTTCTTCAGCTCTGACTGGATGGTGGGGAAGGGAAGGATTGATACTCCTTGCAGACAGCTGGTCATTTGCATCCTTTTAGAGGGTCATTGAGGCCACCTGGAGGTTTTATCCTCTGTCTCCTCCTCCTCCTCTTCATCATCAGAACCTTCTCCTGCTCCTCCTACGTCTCCTCAGGACCTTCTCCTCCTCATCCTCAGGACTTTCTCCTCCTTCTCCTCCTCATCCTCATCAGGACCTCATCATCATCATCATCATCATCATCAGGACTTTCTCCTCCTCATCATCATCAGAACCTTCTCCTGCTCCTCCTCCTTCTCCTCAGGACCTTCTCCTCCATCTTCTCCTCCTCCTCTTCATCATCAGAACCTTCTCCTGCTCCTCCTCCTCCTCCTCCTCAGGACCTTCTCCTCCTCATCATCATTAGGACCTCCTCCTCCTTCTCATCATCATCATCATCAGGACCTTCTCCTCCTCCTCCTCCACATCAGGACCTCCTCCTCCTCCTTCTCATCATCAAGACCATCTCCTTTCCCCCCTCCTCATCAGGACTGTCTCCTCCTCCTCCATCAACAGAACCTTCTTCTGCTCCTCCTCCTCCTCAGGACCTTCTCCTCCTCCTCATCATCAGGACCTGGTATTACTCCTGAAACTAGCTCACGAAATTGCCTAGTTCATGTCTCAGAGGGTGGGTTCACACAGCACGCAAAACCCCAACCGGGTTTTTTTTTAAAAAGCTACTGCTCCTCTCACATAACCTGAATTATGGTTTCCTAGGGCGAAATGTAAGAGTGGAGTTTCACACAGAAGGCCAAGGAAGAGGCCGGGATCCCCACCTACACGCTGCCGAGCCACCAACCACCCAACCCAAACGGGTTGTAGGAACGAGCGGACCAGGAAATCTTCCACTGCCCTCTCCTGAGCTCCAATTGACCTGTTGGCCAACTGGATTCACTGTGAGGAAAACAATGCCGTTATCGTTCCAGGAGGGGGCTTGGTTAGACCATCTGCCAACCAGGAGCTGGCACTAATTGCAATGTTTATGGCCCGTCTGTACAATGACAGCGTTTCCCCTGATAAACCGAATGGTGCTCTCGTTTATCTTCACCGTGGCCATCAAGGAAAGCCCCCTCCACCCCCCAACCCCACCGTAAATTTCCTTAATTTTGTACGAAGTTAGCACTTACCCCTTTCCTAGAAGAATGTAATATTCCAGGAAATATTAAAAAGAATATTATACGTCCCTGGCAGGGGTGAAATGCTCCCGGTTCAGACCGGTTCAGCTGAACCGGTAGTGATGGCGACTGGTGGGTCAGAGAACTGGTAGCGATGGCAGCTGGTGGGTCGGAGAACCGGTAGCGATGGCGGCTGGTGGGTCGGAGAACCGGTAGCGATGGCGACTGGTGGGCCGGAGAACCAGTAGCGATGGCGGCTGGTGGGTCGGAGAACTGGTAGTGATGGCGGTTGGTGGGTCGGAGAACAGGTAGCGATGGGGGCTGGTGGGTCGGAGAACTGGTAGCGATGGCGACTGGTGGGTCGGAGAACCGGTAGCGATGGCGACTGGTGGCTCGGAGAACCGGTAGTGATGGTGGCTGGTGGGTCAGAGAACCGGTAGCGATGGCGACTGGTGGGTCGGAGAACCGGTAGTGATGGTGGCTGGTGGGTCGGAGAACCGGTAGCAATGGCGGCTGGTGGGTCGGAGAACTGGTAGTGATGGTGGCACGAGGCTCTGCCCATCCGCTCGGTCGTCATTACTTCCTGGTTTTAACCAGGAAGTAACCTGTTTTTTACCCTCTGTGCATGCGCAGAGGGTCCGCACACAGGGTGAGTTCACTTCCGAAACGGTTGGGAAGGTAAGTAGATTTCACCCCTGGTCCCTGGATGAGAAATGAAGAAACATGTTTTTTAGGCAGGAAGCAGACTCGCTCTTAATAGCCCCCACACTCTCAATAGCCCACAGCCGATGTCAGCACTTAAGAGATAAAGAGATAGCTAGGTCTATTCATAAGCAAATGCCCTCACTCAAGATCCAACAAAGATAGGATTAGCCCTCTAGCTAATCCTAGCAACAGAACTCGTCATGTGGCACCTGGGGAGACTGCATCACCCAGCTAGGCTCAACCAAGCCTGGGACTCAAAGAACCTACAAAATTACCCCTCGCATGGCCCCATGGGAGTCTGACAACCAATCAGAACACAAGCTCAAATTCAAAGCCCAACAGAGGGTATAAATATCTCTCTCTCTCTCTCTCCCTCTCTCTCTCTCTCTCTCCCATGTGCCTTTTTTGCCCACGACCTCAAAACCACGTGGTCCTGCTGTCCACCATTAAACCATCTTTTCCAGCAGTCTCCAGGTTTCCAGGATCTTTCTCCCCACTTGGAACTGAACCCAGATGGACATTTCTTCCAACAGTTTCCAACTGAATTCTCAGACCGTTGCGTCCAGCTTTGGAGAAGGGCAGGGAGAGGAAACGTCCTGCGGTCATCCAGAAAAAGACATAAACCTTATTTAGTAAGCTTCCCAAATACGAATTGTTTTTATAGGGTCGTTCCCAATTAAAAATAAATAAATAAATACTGAGATGGTGGAAGAGGAAGGCGGGGAAGAGATAAAACCGCTCGGCAGATTTAGCCAGCCGGATCAAAGGAATATCCCTCCCACCGATCTGGCCAAGTTAGCAAGAAGGTTAAAACTTACTAAGCTGTGGAATTGCTCTGGAATTGTTCACAGCTCCTTTTACTCCTCCTTTGCTTCTCTCCAACACAAGAGTTCGGATCTGCAACGACGAATTAAAGCATTTTTAGCCCACATGGAGGAGGACGAGAGTTGGTCCCAGTCAAATACCCTAAGTGGGAACCGGTATAATACGGTAGGGTTCACCCACCATGTCAGGTTCAATTCACTGAACAGGGTAAGCCAACCTTTAGCTGGGTTTGTATCCCAGACAAAGCTACCAAACAACTCTAACCAAGATGGATTACGTAGTCCAGATTTCTGCTGGCCCTCAAGTCCATCTCTTCCTGCACCGAGGCGGTTAGAGGCCATGGGGTTTCGGAGGTTAGCTTTGTTGCTGCATCTCTTCCTGCCTAGGTCATGAAAGTGAGCAGCTCACCCAGTTGCCAGAAAGGCAGCGGAAAACAATTACTAGAGGAACTCGGTCTGCCTGACAATCCATCACTGCTGACTGTCACGGTGACAGATGTAATAAATACCCGAGAAAGGATTGGGGGCAGGAGAGAAGTAGCTATAAAGACAAGGCGGAGGGAGGAAGGGAGGGAGGAAGGAAGGGAGGAAGGAAGGAAGGAAGGAAAGAGAAGGGAAGGAAGGAGAGGGAAAAGAAGGATGGAAGGAAGGCAGGAAGGCAAGAAGGAAGGAAGGAAGGAAGGAAGAAGGAAGGAAGGAAGGAAGGAGAGATAATGGGGAGGGAGGGAGGGAGAGGGAGAGGGAAGGAAGGGAGGGGGGAGGCAGGGACAAAGGAAGAGTAAGGAAGGGGAGGGGAGGAAGGCAGGCAGGCAGGCAGGAAGGAAGGAAGGAAGGAAGGAAGAAGGAGGGAAGGAAGAAAGGAAGGAAAGAGAAGGGAAGGGAAGGCAGGCATGAAGGAAGGAAGGGAGGGAGGGAGGGAGGGAATGAGGGAGGGAGGGAGGAAGAAAAAGGAAAGGAAGGAAGGAAAGCAGGAAGGCAAGAAGGAAGGAAGGAAGGAGAGATGGGAATGGGGAGGGAGGGAGGGAGGGAGAGGGTGATAGAGAGGGAGAGGGAAGGAAGGGAGGGAGGGGAGGGAGGCAGGGACAAAGGCTGGCAGTGGGCAGAATTAACCTGCAATATTGCATTCTAACCACTGGGAAGGAAGGAAGGAAGGAAGGAAGGAAGGAAGGAAGGAAGGAAGGAAGGAAGGAAGGAAGGAAGGAAGGAAGGAAGGAAAGATCCGTATCCCCCTCCGGCACATATATTGGAGAATTCCCAAGTTTCTTTCCCCAAAGAGCAGGAATTCCCAGGGCTTGTTCCCAGGCAGGCCTTCCTAGCATTTGTTGCTTGACTCTTGGGGAATTCTGGGCTAAAGGCCAGAAGAATGAATGAATGAAAGAAAGAAAGAATGAATGCCACTTCCAAGAAAAGACTTCCACGGCTAGACGGAGAATCTCCCCCCTGCTAATAAAGACACCGCCTTCTCCTTGATGCTAATAAAGAGGTCTCCTCATCAACCCTGTTCCACCAAGATCTGGACTTTGCCGGCTTAGGAAAGCCAGACACATGAGCCTTTTAGATTTTAATCCTTTTTTACTCTTTAAGGGTCTTAGAGCCACATCATTCCCCCCACCCCCTCCCTCTCTCAAAGTCTTATCACGCAGCACTGAGTTCTAGGAGATAATCCCACAGAAAAGCAAAGTGAATCTCACCCTGGGCTAAAAACGAGAACAACATTCTCTTCCAAGTCCTTGAAAGAGAGACGTTGCCATTATTATTATTTTTTTGAAGAAGAAGAAGAAATGATCGGATAAAGGGCAACGAAGTTCCTTTTGCTTCTCAAGGGGGGAAACTCGGAAAGCTGGCAATTTAAGCCGCGGCCAAAAGCCCTGGTTGACAGTTCTTAATAATTACCTCGGAAGGTTCAGGATTATTGAGCAGAAATGAAAAGCTAATCCCTCTTCTCAGTGGCCCAGGGTGACCAGGGCATCATACAGAGAAATAACAAGCCCCTTCATCCCTTGTCTTCACCCCCCCCCAACCCCCGGACTTTGATTTTAAGCAATGGGGTCGCGCCCCTCAAGTCACTTAGTCCACCCCAAGATCACAGGCACCTATTTTAAGTCTGGCTGCCTGCCATGCTTGCAAATGGGAAAACCCTCTGGAAAAAAAAATGCTGTGGGGGATATTTTTGTGGCCCGCCGGCAGCCAGCAGAGCTGGCAGCAGAGTCGGACAGTGAGGAGGTTGGGGAGGAACTTAGGCCAGTCCTGGGGGCTGGGGAAAGCTCGGACGTGGGCTCTGCATCGGAGGCAGAGAGGGAGCCAAGGCCATCTGATAGTTATGTGCTACCTCCAGAGTCTCCGGAGCCTCCGGAGTCTGACATCAGCAAGGCAGAAGAACAGCGGGAGCCTGTTCCCAATGTGCGCATGTGCAGAGCTGCCGGGAAACAAGAACAATTAAGAAAACAGGGTCGACTTGGGAGTAAGGCTTGGAGATGATTGGCCCCTCCCATAAGACCTAAAAGAGGAGCGAATGGGACGTGAGCTTTTGCAGGAAGCAATCAGTTCATCTGGTCAGTTCAAGCTTTGAAAAGTTCTGTTTGACTCTGTGCCAAGTTTGGCCTTGCCTTGCGTGTGGCAATTAGTTCTCTGGCAGCATTCCAAGGGAGATAAGGTGGGTGTTTATAAACATTCCACTGAAAGACTGTTTGTGAAACCTTGCAGACTGTGAATGACAATAATTGCATGACTGCAGTGATTCGCTTAACAATGGTGGCCAGAAAGGTCGTAAAATGAGGCAAAGCTCACTTGAAAAATGTCTCACTTAACAACAGGGGTTTTGAGCTCAATTGTGGTCACAAGTCGAGCTGTACACAAGATGGAGAGGCTGTATAGCTTATCCATTTCTTAAATGGCTTGGATGGTTCCAGGGTGCGTTTTTTTTTTAATGCTTTAATTTCCTGGAGGTATTGGGAGCATTACTTGCCAGTTTGGTTCCCTAAAGGAGAAATAATTCAAAATTCTTTCTCCTCTCTTAAGACTCCTAGGAAGGTGGTATGTATAAATCTCTCCTTTCTACATTGGGGGGGGGGGCACGGTGGCTCAGCAGTTAAGCTGTTGGGTTTGTCGGCTAGAAAGCTGGCATCCCAGGTTCGAGACCCAAGCACCGCATGATAGGGTGAGCTCCCATCCTTGCCTCAGCTCCTGCCAACCTAGCAGTTCGAAAGCATGAATGTGCGAGTAGATAAATAGGCACCACTTTGGTGGAAAGATAACAGTGCTCTGTGACGTCATGTTGGCCACATGATCATGGAATGGACAGAGTTAGCTCAATGGCCTTGAAACATTGGGAACAGCATGGTGACTCATCAGTTAAGCCATTGGGTTTGTTGGCTAGAAAGCTGGCAGGCCAGGTTCAAGACCCGAGCGCCATGCGACAGAGTGAGCTCATGTCCTCGCCTCAGCTCCTGCCAACCTAGCAATTCGAAAGCATGAATGTGCGAGTAGATAAATAGGCACCACTTCGATGGGACGGTAACATCACGCTAGCCGTGACATCACGCTAGCCACATGACCGCGGAAATGTCTTCAGACAGCGCTGGTTCAATAGCTTTGAAACAGAGCCGAGCACCATTCCCTAGAGTCGGCAACGATTAGCGGAGTAAAATCATCAAGGATTCCTTTCCCTTTACTCTTCCTCCATTATATTCACAACGCTCCTGTGAAGTAGGCCCACAAGACAAGCCAACAAGATCCTCTAGCAAATTTTGCAGCTGGGGAACGGCAGCCCTATTGATTTACTCAAACTACAAAGCCTTGTACTTGTTTTTATGGAATGATACGGGAGAGGGCCTTTGTCCCCACAAGCGATGGTTAGCTCTGTCTGCCAACTCCCACCCCCACTTCCAGGCTATCTCCCTCTCCCCTTTTCACTTTTTTGCACCCTTCAAACGTAAGTCAAGTATGCAACGGCGGGCCCTACGCTGCACCTGGAAACAATTTTATCACCCTCGAAAAAATGTGCAAATACCATTAAGTGAGACAGATTTTCTCATTAATTTTCTCTCCCTCTGACAGGCTAGGAATTAACACCATTGATTTCTCGGCTCCTGCTCATTATCAATCATCCCAGGGCTTACTCACACATTGTCTGATTCCCCCTGATCCACTTTCGGGAGCCGGCAATGTGCATTAAACAAGTCTGGGGCGCTGGATTCGGCACGGCACGGCATGGCTCGGGGGTTGGGATCTCTGACACCAGACGAAGGCTCAAAGCTTCCGAAACAAAACTGTGGCACTCGGGGCAACACGGTAGTTAGTACTATAGTGGTCCATGGTGCTGGGCACATCATCATAATAATCATTTTATTGTCATTGTACATCAGTGGTGGGTTGTCCCCGGTTCGCACCGGTTCTATAGAACTGGTAGTAAAACCGGCGGGAGGCTCCGCCCCATCATCATCAGAACGCTTCTGCGCATGTGGCGCCTCTTCTCGATGCACGGGCACGCAGAGCTGCCAAAAGGCAGGAGTGGCTCCTCAGGAGGAGGTCTCTTCGAGAGTAAGGCTTGGGGCTAATTGGCCACTCCCTTAGCCTATTTAAGGAGGAATGTTGACTGAAGCAATTTGCAGGGAACAACTTCGTTCACATACCTTCGTGTCTTGCCTTGCTTATCTTATCAGCTTCCTGCAAATTGCTTCTGCCAACCACACTAAGCTTACAGTATTATTCTTTGAATTCTTGGTGGCTGTTAATGCAGTTAATTAACAACCGTTGTTGTAAAAAAACTGGTTTATTTAGTAAACTAAGGTTTGAACGGACTTTGTGTGTGCTGCGTTCTTTGGGGTCTGTAGCTGGAGCAGAATGCCCGAGGGATCGAAGAGGCCATTTATGTCAAAACTGAACAGCCCTCCCTCAACAGAGGGGGAGGGATGCGACATCATCTGTCTCCGGTCTACAACACAAGTCCTTTCAACAGTTCCAAGAAGGAAGGCTCCGCATCCATTTGCACCCCTTTTCTTCCCGCTCATCTGCATAGTTCAACAGGCCACGTGGTAACCGGCTCCATCCTCATTACACCAATTACAAACTTGTTCCAAGCAGATGCCAGCTCCTTTTACTTAATAAGAAATGGCAGGACGATTTATGGCTCTTTCCTGCCTTCCTGCCTCCAGCCAGATGTTGGAAATCGTGATTACCTTTCCAAGGATCAAAGTGACTGGGCAGCTTCAGAAGTCTGCAGGAAACGGGTTCCAGGATGCACCAGAAAACTTCACTGGTTCTGTCAACTTCCTTCCTTCCTTTCCTTCTCATTTCCATCTCCTTCCCACCTTCCTTCCTTCCCATTCCCATCTCCTTCTTTCCTTCCTTCTTTCCATCTCCTTCCTACCTTCCTTATTCCTTCCTTCCCGTCTCCTTCCTTCCTTCTTTCCATCTCCTTCCTACCTTCCTTATTCCTTTCTTCCTTCCCGTCTCCTTCCTTCCTTCTTTCCATCTCCTTCCTACCTTCCTTATTCCTTCCTTCCCGTCTCCTTCCTTTCTTCTTTCCATCTCCTTCCTTCCTTCTTTCCATCTCCTTCCTACCTTCCTTATTCCTTCCTTCCTGCCTTCCTGTCTCCTTCCTTCCTTCTTTCCATCTCCTTCCTTCCTTCTTTCCATCTCCTTCCTTCCTTCTTTCCATCTCCTTCCTACCTTCCTTATTCCTTCCTTCCTGCCTTCCTGTCTCCTTCCTTCCTTCTTTCCATCTCCTTCCTTCCTTCTTTCCATCTCCTTACCTTCCTTCTTTCCATCTTCCTTCTTTCCATCTCCTTCCTACCTTCCTTCTTTCCATCTCCTTCCTTCTTTCCATCTCCTTCCTACCTTCCTTCTTTCCATCTCCTTCCTTCCTTCTTTCCATCTCCTTCCTCCTCCCCCTCCAACGGGGAAAACTCTTGGATTTTCTGACAGTGGGTCCAAGAGAGACAGGCAGCCAGATTGACAGACAGCCGGAGAGGTAACCCTGAATGGAAAAAAGAAAAATCTATAGAAGTCGAAATAATGTTTTTGCTGTTTCCCTCGCCCCCCCCCCCCACACACCCTGCTTTTCTTTTGCTGGCGTTCCAGCTCATTTCTGGGCAAAAGTGCTAACTCAGTCCTCGTTCACCCAATCCTGTCATCACGACCAGCGTTGCACAATAGCGACAAAGCCAACTGATTAACTGGGAGAAAAATCACCTTCAGGCCGGAGCGGAAAAGTACGTAAACCTGCTTCTGCCTGAAAAGGCCACCGCCTTTTGATGAATTGCCTGGCTTTTCATCAATGGATCAGGCCATTGATCAACATACTTTCCAGCGATAGAGGACGGGATTGCACCCCAGCCAGTAGGTCGCCATTACCCGGTTTGTGCAAACCGGTCTATACCACCTCTGACTTACACGTACCTATTTTAAGAGAAGGGCCATAACCACAATTCACCACAGGCAGAAAGGATCTGAAACGATCGATTCGGTGGGAAAAGAGCCTTGGTAGTACAGTGGTTTAATGCACCCTGTTATTAACACAGCTGCCTGAAATTTCTGCAGGTTCGAATCTTACCAGGCTCAAGGTTGACTCAGCCTTCCATCCTTTCTAAGGTAGGTGAAATGAGGACCCAGTTTGTGGGGGCAATAAGCTGACTTTGTATAAATATACAAAAGGATGGAGGCTATTGCTTAACGCATTGTAAGCCGCCCTGAGTCTCCGGAGAAGGGCGGCATATAAATCAAATTAAAAAAAAAAACAAACCACCTGAAAAACTCTGCAACAGCTGGAGTCACCCAGAGCAGATGGCCACTAAATAAAACAAAACTTCAGAATGGAAAGAAAGATGCTTCAAACGTGTCCCCGTTTCAAAACCTCGCAAAGCACAATAAGGAAAAAAAAAAAAACCTGGGGAAAAGTAGACTTATTTTTATTTTTTATTTTTTTACAGATGCTAATCCTCCCCCTTTATCCCAGCCACACACCAACAGCTGTTTCATTTCATCCTCTGCCATCAGGACGGAGGAGAGAATCTGCAAGAGGGAACCGTTATCTCGGGCGGCGGTTTCCACGGAAACAGATGCAGCTGGCTTGTTACTTGTGATGCTTTCCTTGTTCCAACAAGATTTCCCAGTGCTTGACATGGTTAGGTTCCTGGGAGACTCGGGCCACGGACAGGGCAGGTACGTGTGGGCGCAACAGACGGATCAGAACGGAAAGCCAGCTGGGCCAAAAAAAACCCAAAAAACCCACCCTTAATTTTGCTTGTCAAACTGGTGACAGATGGGCTTAACTCCAAAGCGGCAACTGGATGGCGGCTTCCCTCTCTGCTAGAACAAACCCGGAGTTGGATCCAGCCTCGTGAATTTTTTAGCATGGCTCGGAGCTATGGATATTTTAAAAGGGGGCACGGAGGCGGGGAGGGGGGGGAAAAGGAAGAAACCAGGCGGGTATTTCATTCCACCTTCAAGAGAAAAAACAATTTTGTAAAGCTGGGGAAACAATTCATTTCTTAAGGCAGGCAATTCTGGGCAGGGAGAGGGGGAGGGAATTCAGGGGGTTCATATATATATTTTTTTAAAAAATTGATCTGTGGGATTCCTTAAAAAAGCATGTTAGGAAGAGAAAAAGATCGTTCATTTTTTCTTGTTTCCCTAATCGTGATTTCATTCCGTTCTCAGCCTCCGACTCTCCGTTCTCCAGCAATTTATGGAGTGTGTTTTAAACATTTTATTAGGTTATAAGATACATAATACAAAAATAAAAATAGGAAAGGGCTGGGGGGAAAGGGCGGGGGAAGAGAAGTGTGGGACCAGCAATTTATGGACTGAATATCTGGGATGGCCCAAGAGAGTCCTTGTTCTGCCCCAGCTACGGACCCCAAAGAATGCAGCACACAAACCTTAGTACAAACCTTAGTTTATTAAATTAAATCAGTCTTTTTCAAATAAAGGCTGTTAATTAACTTTCTTAACAGCCTACAAGAATCCAAAGCATAAATAATCGTAATCTTACTATGGTTGGCAGAAAGCCCAGAAGCAATTTGCAGGAAACTGATAAGAGAACTAAGATTCTTATTCGATTTTAAATTTTGTATATCTATGTGTTTTATTTCATGGCTGTGCACCGCCCTGAGTCCTTCGGGAGTAGGGCGGTATAGAAATTCAATAAATAAATAAGATCAGGATGCGAAGGAGAGTGAACAAAGTTGTTCCCTGCAAATTGCTTCAGTTGTCGTCCTTCCTTAAATAGGCTAAGGGAGTGGCCAATTAGCCCCAACCCTTACTCTCGAGGAGACCTCCTCCTGAGGAACCACTCCTGCCTTTTGACAGCTCTGCGCGCCTGTGCATCAAGAAGAGGCTACTCCTCTTCTTCCTCATCACTTATGGGAGCTTCTGGAGGAGTCTCCTGGGAGCAAAAATGGGCTGTGGGGGGGCTGCACCACACACACACCTGCCCCCCGTTTTGGGCCTAGTAGGCCTCCCTGCAGCCTCCTGGGAGCAAAAATGGGCCGTGGGGGAGGCTGCACCATACATCCCCGCCCCCCGTTTTGGGCCTAGTAAGCCTCCCTGCAGCCTCCTGGGAGCAAAAACGGGCTGCACCACACACACCTGCTCCACGTTTTAGGCCTAGTAGGCCTCCTTGCAGCCTCCTAGGAGCAAAAACGGGCCTTGGGGGGGGTGCTGCACCACACACTCCCGCCCCCCCGCCCCCGTTTTGGGCCTAGTAGGCCTCCCTGCACTTACCTGGGAGCCAAAACGGGGCGCATGGGGACTCCTGGAAGGGATGGGGAGGGGCCAGCAGGCAGTTTAACAACCGGTTTGCCAGAACTGGCCCGAACCAGCTGAATCCCACCACTGCGACGTGACCATAGGGATGCTGCAACAGTCATGTGAAAAACGGTCCCAAGTCACTTTTTACAGTGCCGTTGTAACTTTAAAGAGTCACTAAGTGAGCTCTTCTGTATAGAGTCATCTGAATTAAAAACCTGAAGTCCATGAAACTGGTTACACCAGGGATGGTGAAACAAGAAAACCAAGGAAAACAATTAAGACAGACCGCTAAGGACCTCCTCCTCCTCCTCGCCCTCCAGAGGTCCCTAAAGGATGGACATTTTCATCTCTGGACGTTCCTCTCCCCATCAACTTCCACAGGTGTGCGGCAGTGGTGGGATTGAAAAATTTAACAATTGGTTCACTGCCCGGTTGCTGAGTGGGCGTGGGGGGGGGGCGTTTTCATCCTCCCGAGGCTCCGGAGGCTTTTCTTGAGCCTCCAGGAGGGCAAAGACAGCCTTCCCCAGGCACCGGAGGCTGGAAATGTGCCCATTTCTGGACTTCCGGTAGGCCCATTTTTCACACTCCCAGAGCCTCCGTGCGGTCCCTGCACTTACCCCGCATCCAAAACGAGCCATGTGGGCAGGGTCAAACAGTCTTTGGAACAACCAGTTCGGCGAACCAGATTAAAATTAACATCCGGTTTTCCCGAACCGGTCGGAACCGGCTGAATCCCACTCCTGGTGAGCAGCCAAGGTGCGGTCCGAGGCCTTTCCGCACATAGCATCACAATTTTGGGCCTCCTACCAATGGGAAAGTTGCAGCAGTGAAGATAGCCAGATAACCGGTCTGGTTATATTCTGGAGCTGCCTGTCCTTCTTGTTCTTCCGGACGCCTTTGAAGGCTTTCCCACGCCCGATGGCCGGACGGACAAGTTCTTCTTCCAAGCACAACGGACAGCCGCAGCTGCCGCATCCCATTTACTGGGCCCCGCCCAATTGGCTTTTTAACGAGGGGAAGATAAAAGGGAACGAAACAAAATTGAAATTGAAATGAAGAGCTGGGAGACGGCAAGAACTGTGCTTCGAGCCACCAAAACGTGTTCCCACTGGAATTACCTCTGAACGCAGCACCCCGGCTTCCCCTCTTCTCCCCGAAATGACACACGACATCCTAATTACTACTGGGGTTTTCAAACTGCCTGAAGACTTTTTGGTTTCATTGCATTTTATTAATTGCTGTGCTTTAAATTAGTTTATTCTGGCTCCGGGCTGTTGTGTGCATGTGTGTGTGGGCTTTTTTAAGTGGATGGCTTGATGTTATTACTCTTTCTCTTAGCACCTAGGCATTCTTAACTGGAGTGCTCTGAACGGGGATTTAGAAACTACCTTTTGCAGGTAGTCCTTGACTTACAAAACAGTTCGTTTAGTGACCGAATCTTTTACAGCCAGTCCTCGGCTTAGAACAGTTTATTTAGTGACCGCTTGAATTTTTTACAGGTAGTCCTTGACTTACAACAGGTCCTTTAGTGCCTGTTTGAATCTTTTACAGCTAGTCCTCCACTTACAACAGTTCGTTTAGCGATCATTCGAATCTTTTACAGCTTTTACAGCTAGTTCTCCACTTACAACAGTTGCTTTTTGTGACCGCTCACCAACGGGACTAAAAAGTGACTTATGACCGTTTTTCACACTTACGACCGCTGCAGCGTCTCCAGGGTTGATGACTGACTCATATTTACGACAGTCGTACGATCCTGGAGTCACGTCGTCATTGTCAGGTTCCGGAAAGTCAGGAAAGACAGTTCTGGTTTGTAGAGTTTTATCTCTGCTCCGGCATGAATTGACTAACAAGGAATGCTTCAGCAAAACAATGAAATCAGTCAGGGTTAATCACCCAGTGCTCCCCATCACCTTTTGAATGCTTCTCGCCTCCCTGCCTTATCACGCGCACAGTCCCGACCCCATGTGATCCCGGAACCGTCCTGTGCGCAGACGGCTGCTGCCCAGTTGGTCTCGCAGCTGTTTGCCGCCTCTCAGCTGTTTGCCGCCATCGCCGCATCTCAGCTGTTGATGCCGCGGCTGCGGTTCCGTCGTTCCATTAGGAAGCCAAGCAGGAGGCGGAAGGTCAGTCCCGGATGGTGGGCGGCGGTTGCATTGGCCCGTCGCAGCCTCCCCTGCTGGAATGGCAGCCCTGGGCCGCCAGGCGTGCCAGAACTGACAGTCATCTCGTGTGTGGCCTTCTGACAAGCAAAGTCAAAGGGGGGAAGGCAGAGTCACTTAACAGTCGTGTTCCTAACTTAAAACGACTGCGGGGATTCAGTTAACAACTGTAGCAAGGAAGATCGTACAACTGGGCAAAACTCAACTCTCTATATATATACATTTTTCTTTGGAGATCTTTCGCTTCTCATCCAAGCAGCTTGGCTTTTTGGAGCGGGCTGTTGCACACTGCTGTCTCATATTTAAGTGATTATCCACTAGGGCTCCAAGAGCCCTCTTGCGGTAACTGCTATTGAGCCAAGTTTCACCTAATCTATACCTGTACATTTGGTTTTTCCTGCCAAATCTAGACCTGTAATTTGGTTTTTCCCGCCTAATCCATACCTGTAATTTGGATTTTCTTGCCTAATCCATACCTGTAATTTGGATTTTCTTGCCTAATCCATACCTGCAATTTGGTTTTTCCTGCCTAATCCATACCTGTAATTTGGATTTTCTTGCCTACCTTCACCATTGACTTTCCTTTTAAGTAGGACCCAGCATTCAAGTCTGTTAAGTTCCATGCGGATCTTTTATGAAGATTTTGAAGAGTACTGGGCATAAAACTGAACCTTGGCGCTGGTGGGTCTGTAGTTTTCTGGATCTGGTTCCCCCCCCCTTTTTTTTTTTTTGAAGATGGGAACCACATCAGCTCTTTTCCAGTCTTCTGGTAGTTCCCTCGGTGCTCCAGGATCTTTGAAAGATATGGTTCAATGGTTCCAAGATCACATCCGCCAGCTCCTTCAGAACTCTGGGGTGCAATCTGTCAGATCACAGTGATATGAATTCATCCAGAGCAGACAGGGGTATTCAAACCACTCCGACTTGCTGGCTTCCTGTTCTGAGCCATGTAGCCCTGCCAATTTTGTGGCGCCTTCTTGGGACTTCTTGGGAAGAGGGCACAAAAAGGCCATCTACCCTGTTTCCCTCAAAATCAAAACCGGACGGCTCCTGATCTCCGTTCCTTCCGTCGGGACCTGAAGAATTGGCTATTCAAACAAATAGGCTGACTCTGATTCCGGGCTTTATTATTTACTATTAATTAGTTATTTGGTTTAAAATGGGATTTTATTGTACTTGTTTCTAAACTTGTGTTCGCCACCCTGAGTCCTTTGGGAGAATGGCGGCATATAAATACATGTAATAAATAAAATAAGACATCTCCTGATAATAAGCCCAACCGGGCTTTTGAGCGCATGGCAATAAGGCCAAACGCTTATTTCAGTGTTCAAAAAAGAAATATAAGACAGGGTCTTATTTTCGGGGAAACACTGTATGTCCAAATCGAACAGCCCTCTCTCAACAGAGGGGGAAGGATACATCATCATCCCGTTACAACACAGTCCTTTCAGCAATTCCAAGAAGGCTCCGCACCCTTTTGCACCACTCGTGACCCCGAGGACACAGATAAAACCTCCAGGTGGCCTCAACGACCGTCTAAAAGGATGCAAATGACCAGCTGTCTGCAAGGAATATAAATCCTTCCGTTCCCCCACACCATCCAGTCAAAGCTGAAGAAGCTTCTTGGATGAGAAGCAAAATGTCTTCAACGAAAAAAAACCCAGAAAGTCCAGTTGCCTCTTGAAAAAGCACCTTCGGGACAACCATGATCTGGATGACTGAGAATCTCCATAGGCATGATAAGATGCTTCATTCCAAGGAAAGATTGTGGTCCAGTAAACATCTATAAACATAAAAAGGGATGTGGAAGCTCAGTGACTCAGATGCTGAGCTTGTAGATTGAAAGGTCGGCAGCTCAGCGGTTTGAATCCCTAGTGCCGCGTCCCGGGGTGAGCTCCCGTGACTTGTCCCAGCTTCTGCCAACCTAGCAGTTCGAAAGCACGTAAAAAAAAAATGCAAGTAGAAAAATAGGGACCACCTTTGGTGGGAAGGTAACAGCGTTCCGTGCGCCTTTGGCGTTGATTCATGCTGGCCAATGACCACAGAGACCGTCTTCGGACAGTGCTGGCTCTTCGGCATTAAAACGGAGATGAGCACCGCCCCCTAGAGTCGGGAACGACTGGCACATATGCGCAAGGGGAAATTTTAGCTTTAAACATCTACTCTTCTCTTTAAAAAAAAAAAAAATCCTACTTGGAGATGCTGCCATTGAACTGCTCCATGCAGGCTCAGGGCTTAGGTGATCGTCTATAAAATTTTGAATAGTTTATATTCAACCTGTCTGTGTCCTTATTGGCATGAGTGGCAAAATGCTGCCCTCTTCAGGATGTACAAAATCAGAGCTGGGTTGTTGTGGGGTGGGGGATGGGGCTCTGCAGAAGAAGAAAAAGCCACTCGGGGTTTGAAAAGATGGAAAGTTAAAATTGGAACAGGAGGTATCCGACAGGGATGTTGGCTACGACAGTGTGATCAAAGCCAGCTCGTTTTTCATGTCCTGCGACTGGAAGCAAGCATTGATGTTTCAGATGTTACTGGCACGGTCCTTGCTGCTCACGGCCACTGTGTGCGCAAGCTGAAGACACACAAAAGCTTCCGTTTCCCCCAAATCTAAGCGAGCAATGAAAAGGAAAGACAAGTTAATCAGGATTTTTTTTATTATTGAAAATGATGGAGGTGTCAATAAAAACAAACAGTGCTCGAGCGGGAGTCCCAGATGTTCTTTTTAAATCTTTGTGCGGCGTTAAGTCCTGGGGCCAGATCAGGCTCCAGAGATTCCGGCGAGGCTTAGCATTTGCCAAGACAGCTTTATTCTTCTGCCAGCCCTCCGTGGGGTGGCTGGGCAAAAACACAAGAGATATTTTGACATATTAAACCAGCTGCGGCGAACGGAGCCTCAGAAAAACTCCAGGCAGCGTAGAGAAAAAAAACAGGGCACAAATTGAATCAGAGCAAATTTACAGAGAATGTGAGCCTGGAAAACAGCTTTTTCTTTTTTTCTTTCTTTCCTTTTCTCTCTCTCTCTCTCCCTTTCTTTCCTTTTTCCCCCCTTCCTTCCTTCCTTCCCTTTCTTTCTCACATCCTGCAATAGGACCACATTTTTTCTGCTGTCTGTAAAGTATACTTTGGTCTGGTGGCCAATGGACAGCCAACTGTCTGAGGTCAGTGCCTGACAGTGACAACCCAACAAACACCTACTTCTCTGAGATCTTCAGAATGCATATTCAATTCTCATAAAACTGCCTTGCCTTGCCCACCCCCCCAAATTGGAAAGGAAGCTAGAATCTGGGTGGCAAGGGTCTGGTGGGACAGAAACCTGACTCAGGATCCTGAAATGGGAGGCAATTCTTGTGTGAAATCACAGGCGTGAGGGTGGGCGAACAAGCCCAGCACGAAGAGGGAAGCAGGGAAACCAGTGGTAGCTTGAAAACAGCGGTGAAATCCTAGACTTCAGCTACCGGATCTGCGAGTCCGCTACCTGAGGCGTGCCCGCACAGCGTTAAAAAAGGAACATTTTGAAACCTTCCGATTCTGCAAAGGTAAGTAGAACAGTGACGGAAGGGAGAATCCGCTGTGCCACGTGATTTAGATTACCTAGAAAGCCGGAAATCCCACGATTCTAGCTAATATAAATTGCACGTCATAGCTGATCATTGGAAATACCGGTTCGCTTGAACCGGTAGCATTTTTTTTACTACCAATTCGCCCGAACTGGTCCAAACCGGTAGCATTTCACCCCTGCTTGAAAACCACAGCAAACAAGGCTCGAGTTTCTGGTGCCCAGTTGCAAGCATCAGGAGAATCCCTTTCAAATGCCGGTGTGCTTCAGTCTAGAGCAGTGATGGCTAACCTTTTTGCCATCGCATGCCAAAAGGGGGGGGGGAGTGTGGGGGGGTTGCACACGTGCCCCCCCCCATGCTTTTGGCACATGATGGCACAGTGGGCCCAGTAGGCCTATTTTTTGCCCTCCCCAGGCTCCAAAGGCTTTCTAGGCGCCTGGGGAGGACAAAAACAGCCTTCCCCCCTTCCCCCCGGAAGCCAGAAACGGCCCGTTTGCTGACTTCCAGTGGAACCGGAAGGCCCGAAAATCAGCTGGCCGACGTGTGCATGCACGCCGGAGCTGAGCTCGCGTGCCCACCAATATGGCTCCGCATGCCACCTGTGGCAAGCGTGCCATAGGTTCGCCATCACGGGTCTAGAGGGTACCAAGCCTCTGTATCCCAGCATACATCAGGGGAACCATGAATTGCTCTCAAATCCTCCCGATACTGCCACTTGGAGAGGCGCCATCCAAAGCCACCATAAACCAGCAGCACCTCTTCAATGCTCATCGAAACACCTGCGTGAAATGAATGGAGTCATCTCTGACCACACGTTTGTTTGCTTCGGTATAACCATGGTACATCTTATCTCCAGCCCAAAGCATTACGAAGCTCCATCCAGATAAGCACCGTTGTTCTCGTCATTAAGAGACAGAGAAAGGCCAAGAAATCTGGTTGGGTTTTGTGTCCATTTGGGGGCACATCTCCCTCCCCAAAGGATGCGATGCCCGTTGTTCAAAATTATCACCAAATGGGACATTTGGACTCCCTTCAGCTTCTCGTTCAGGCCACTGGCGTTTGAGCAAGGGTGTTTGAAAGCTTTGCAAGTTGACAAAGGGAGCCTCTTGGGAAACGATGATTGCCAGATCTTATCTGACTCTTCTCATGGACTCTGTTGCCAGCAACGTGATGATGGGTGGCAGAGGGAATATGCAAATTGATGCTGTAATCCAACGTGGACAGCGATGTTCAGAGAGGATGTGAACGATTGCACAATTTATAGTTATCACTCCATGGACTGTTGTGTTAGTAAGGTGAGGCATTTCTTACTCAAAGAAGATGGTGTCAGCACCTGAACTCTAAAGACGATCTGGGACCGGGTTCAGCCTCCCATGCTGAGAACAGCTGGGAAATGATCCAAAGTCATTTTTCCTAGAATACCACAAGAAATCTCTAGAGCTCTTCCAATAGAAACTTTTAAGACCAGAAAGTAGACTTGGGGAGGGGAGGGGGGGAGCATTAGATGCAATGATTGCTTTAGTGCTTTTGATTTTTTTTCTCTTGCTGGTGCGTTTTTTTTTTCTCCCCCCAAAAAATCTATTTTAAAAAAGGATTTTTATTACGTGGCCTTGGCGGGTAGTTCTAACTCGGAGTGCGAACCTTTCGACTTATGAAACGCAGACGATAGAAGAAACAACAGCAAAAAGCAGGAACCAAAACTCAGAGAACTGAGAATTTTATAAAGATGATTTCTCCCTTCGTGAAAAAGAAGTATTTCAGGAAATCTGACGTTCGCGGATCAGGAAAAAAAACCCCAACCTTATGCGGTTTGGTGAAGATTATAAACTCATGTGTGTATATATATACATGCATATATTTATATATATAAATATATGCACATTTATGTATATATATATATGTGTGTGTGTTTGTGTATTCTGTGAAAGCTTTTTATTTTCAGGGAACCTGATGTCTCCCTAGACTAGAGTTTAGGGAGGGAGCCAGGGGGAGCCAGAAGGATGCCGAAGACATAAAAAAGTCCCAACAGGAGGTTGAGCTTGGCTGTCCTTTGCGGGATTTTGAGGAAACTTTGGCTCCGGAACTGCCGTTCTAAGGAAAACGCCATGGGCAGGGTGAGGAGCGGTAGAGCCATACTGACGGTGTAGCGGGTAGCCAGGACGCAGAAGATGAGGTACGGCAGGAACAGCAAACTGCTGTAGAGGACGTAAGAGAGCGTGGGGCCGATGAGAATGGCCAGTGTGACAATGCCCGCCTGCCGGTCGGACTCCATGTCCCGAGTGTTGTTGCTGTGCAGGATGGCCTCCGTGCTGAGGGCCAAGGGCACGGCGTAGAGCAAGGGCGAGATGGACAGGTAGCCCACCTGGAGGGCATAGGCGAACATCACAGCCAGGGGCCCAAAGGTGATCAGGATGACCACGTCACCCAGCGCAACGTACTTAAATCCGATGCCTGCAGTAACGACAAGGAGGAGAAATTAAAATAAATTCAGCAGAGGAGATCTTGACTTCTCCTGAGGCAGAAGGTTCCATGGACAAAGGGCCGGGGATGCCACGGCCAACTCGCCACAGGACAAGTCAATGCTGTATTCATCATTTCGTTCAGTTACTTTTATTAGTGGCCACCGCATTTTTGTTGAAATTAACTCTGGTATTTCTGAATTGACTTTCTTTCTTTTATTATTATTGGCCACGGTTCCATTGAAATTCATTTCACTTTAATTTGTTGAGTTGTCCTGGGCGAGTTGGCCCATTCCACACTGACAAAACAGCTCCTGCTAAGGAAGAATCTCCTAATATTCTACCAAAAACAGCTGTATAAGACTAGAGTCCTGGGGTAACTTAAGAACATGCTTGCTGGATCTGAGACTACCCCGCTCCAATTCTTCCCTTCTCCAGGGTCTTTCCACTGAGGAAAATTCAATTCACTGCCTTAGAGCGCCGTGGTGGCACAGTGGTTAGAAGGCGGTATTGCAGACTAACTCTGCCCACTGCCAGCAGTTCAATGCTGGTTCAAGATTGACTCAGCCTGCCATCCTCCTGAGGTTGGTAAAATGAGGACCCAGATTGTTGGGGGCAACAGGCTGACTCTGTAAACAGTATATAATGGTATATAAGTCTAAGTGCTATTGGGTATGTTTTCCCTGCAGGATTAATGGCTCCTGCAGTTTAAAGAATTTCCAGGAAGAGGTGATGGGAAGTATTTTCCCCAGTGAAGGTAAAAGGTAAAGGTTCCCCTTGCACATATGTGCTAGTCGTTCCTGACTCTAGAGGGCGGTGCTCATCTCCATTTGAAAGCCGAATAGTCAGCGCTGTCCGAAGACGTCTCCGTGGTCATGTGGCTGGCAGGACTCAATGCCAAAGGCGCACGAAACGCTGTTCCCTTCCCACCAAAGGTTGTTCCTATTTTTCTACTTGCATTTTTTTTACGTGCTTTCGAACTGCTAGGTTGGCAGAAGCTGGGACAAGTCACGGGCACTCACCCCATGACACGGCGCTCGGGATTCAAACCGCTGAACTGCCAGACCTTTCGATCGACAAGCTCAGCCTCTTAGCCACTGAGCCACCGCATTCCTAGTGAAGGCAGGGAGAATCCCTACTGGATGTGAGTCTAGATCTAGAAGAACAACCCCTATCTAGCAACTGTCCAAGCTATATTTGTATTCACAAAAAGCACAGAAAGAGCTCTGTGAAACACCAGAGGCAGGATCCATCCTTCTAACCTGACTGCCATTTGCTCCTTTATTCCTGGAAGCAGGATAGCATCACGGAGGTTAAGGCAAATGTTGGGGGTTTCTTTCCCAAGTTTAATTGATTCAGACATACAGGCCATATAACTCCATTTCTGGGCCTGGTCTCTAACATTTAAACGGGCAGCATTTTAATGGGATGCAGGGTTTTGCTTTGTTTTTTTTTTCCCCCTTCCCATGTTCCACAGCGCGGAAGGGAGACCACACAGAGAAGCCCTGCTTACCTCCCGTGTAGAGAAAAGAGCTGGAGAGTCCTCCGAAGTAAATCAAGGCCAGGTGTTCCAATTTGAGGGTGGAGAAGCAATAGAGGCATGCTGCCGAGATGCAACCCAAAGTGTATAGGAAGACCCCAAATCGGACCACATCCTGAGGCTCCAAGATTTGATCCACCAGGGTCCGGTCGTCACTTTTCTTGTGGTCGATGCCTTTGGAAAAATCATAGTATGTGTTCACGAGGTTGCCGGCTCCGTGGACTGCCAAGACGGTGACGGCGCTGCCAACCAGAAGCCCCAGGTCGAGGGTACCCTGGGAGCGGTAAGCCAGGGCGCTCCCGAGAGCCACCGGGGTGAGGGAAGCACTGAAGCTCCAGGGCCGGAGAGCCAAGACGTATGAGGCACATTTATGTGGCCACCTGTTGGATGGAATTCCTTCTTCAGTTGTCTCACTGCTCTGTAGACTTTCGGTCCCAATGCTGATCTTCTCCGTCTCGTCTTCCATTTCCATGGCTGAACACGCGCCTCTTAAGGGGGCAGGTGCTGAAAACTGACCTGAGGAAGGAAGGAAGGAAGGAAGGAAGGAAGGAAGGAAGGAAGGAAGGAAGGAAGGAAAGAGAAAGAAAGAGAGAAAGAAAAAGAAAGGAAGGAAGGAAGAAAGGAAAGGAAAGGAAGGAAGGAAGGAAAGAAAGAAAGAAAGAGAAAGAAAGAAAGTTAGTTAGTTTGTGCAATTGCTAATTTTTTTAATGGTTTCCCCCCCCCCCTCTTTTTTTTTTTTAACCTGGAAGATGCTTTAGGAAAGAAAGGAGACACTTTACGGACTGTATTTGGACAAGGAAAAATTGGGCAAACAGGGTGAGAAGGAAAAGAGGAATGAGAGCCTCCTCAGGTGAGAGGACATGCTTTTCAAAGTCCAGGGACTGACCTGAAAGAGCTAAGAAAAAAACCCCAAGGAAGCAAGTGGAAAAATTAAGACAACTAAACGATAAAAAAAATATTTATTTATTCAATTTTTATGGCCGCCCATCTCAGTCAATGACTCTGGGCAGGCATAGAAATAGAGATAGCTAACTAAATACCCAATTTAGCTAAATAATTGCTGTAATATATCTGAAGCTGCGCATCCACAATGCAACTGATAGTAAGCCCTTACCTGCTAAATGACTGTGTTAAATGATCAGTTTGGCGAGAGAGAAAGAGAGAGAGAGAGAGAGAAACAGACAGACAGACAGACAGAAAGAGAAAGGGAGAAAGAGAAAGAAAGGGAGAGGAGGAGGGAGGGAGACAGCAAGAAAAAGAAAGTGGGAGAGAGAGAAAGGGAGAGAGGCGAAAGAAAGAGAAAGGGAGAGAGAGAGAAAGAGAGAGAGAGAAACAGACACAGACTGAGAGACAGAAAGAGAAAGAAAGAAAGGGAGAGAGAGAGAGAAAGGGAGTGAAGGCCCAAATTATCATATGATAATTTGGGCGAAAAATTTCAGATACAATATTGAATTAGAAAAATGGGAGAAATTATGGAATATAAATTATAAACTAACAATGTCTGTATCCTATAAAGAAAACATGTACAAGATGTTTTATAGGTGGCACCTTCTGCCTGCCAGATTGGCAAAGATCTTCCCGAACACCTCCCCGCTACGCTGGAAATGCAAACACCAAAAAGGAACCTATTACCACATGTGATGGTCTTGTCAGAAAGCAAAACAATTTTGGCAATCAATTAGAATACAAATAGAAGAAATTATAAACCAACAAATAGAAATAAGGCCAGAAATCTTCTTATTGGGAATAATTATCAGGCCATATGAAAAAGAAATAAGATATTTAATCATTCATATATTGACAGCAGCACGAATAGTTTTCGCTCAAAATTGGAAAAGCAATGATATACCATCAGAGGATAAGGTGATTAGTAAAATTATGGACAAGCTCACAAAGAGATGGAAATGGACAAGCTCACAAAGAGATACAAGAAAAAGATGAAACGGATTACTATTTAGTATGGGAGAAATGATATAAATGGTTGGAGGAGAAAAAGGAAAAAAGATATGGAAATAAATGAGAAGATATAAATTGTGGATAGGAAATTAAGTACCAATTTATGTTAATAGTAAATCAAATATGTAGATTAAGAGAACACATATAGATGATATATTAGGAATATAGGGATAAGGGATAAGTTAAAGTAAGAAAGAGAAAATGTATAAATATGAATATAGACTACTGATGCGACATGTTGAAAAGAAGATGTAAAGATGGATTTTTATTTGTGTGTTTTGTTGTTTGTTTGTTCGTATCAAAAAAAAGTTTAATAATTTTTTTTTAAAAAAAGAAAGAAATAAAGGGAGTGAAGGAGGGAGAGAGCAAGAGAAAGAAAGAGGGAGAGAGAGAAAGGGAGAGAGGGGGAGAGGAGAAAGAAAGAGAAAGAAAGAAAGGGGGAGAGAGAGAGAGAGAAAGGGAGAGAGAGAAAGAGAGAGAATTGTTTTCCTTCATTAACCCTCAGTGGAGAGAAGTAGCTGCCTTGTTCATTTAGAAGTCTGATTTCACCCTGTTTAAGAGATGACCCCAAAATGGGCTCCCCGATGAAATCTCACTCTTGCTCATAAAGCCTTTACTTTGTTTCAGGCTCAGAAAGCCAACTCAAGGGTGCAGCAGTCTCTTTCACCCTGAATCCCGCTCTCAAATGTGGGCGAGAATTCTGCTCCAAGAATTCCAAGTGGATGGAGGGGGGGAAAAAAAAAAAGAAAAAAAAATCATGTCTTTTTAAAAATAGTAAGGGGGGTCTCCAGAAGTGGTAGGACTACAATTCCCAGCAGCCACTCAGCACAGCTAATGTGGGGGAGGGGGAAGTGGGGTAATTCCATAGCAGCAGGAAGTCTATCAATCATTTTTTTTTCCTGTTGAAACTCAACCAAAGAATTTCCTGAGCAAAAACGCTTTTAATCAAAGATCAAGCCCTATAAAAAAAGTACAAGTTTCCCTTTTTTTAAAAAAAAACAACCTTCTACCAAATCGTTTGGCACAGAGACAGGTAAGCTGACAGTCTCCAACTGTTGAGGACAACTTCATCACTCTTTCACCTCTGGCCATGCTGGCTGGGAGGATGGGAGCTGAGGATCAAAACATCTCAAAGGCCACTACTGCGGTCTTCCACAGACCAGGAGCAGCGTTTCCCAAATCTCAAACCGGAGCCCTAGCAGCCTTACCTGGAGGGGCTGGGATCTATTCTGCGCAGATCAGACGTTTTCTCCGGAATTGCAGAGGCGTGGGGTTGAAATTATGCAGACCAACAGGCTCTGTATCCGAAGCCAGACATTTTCTAGTAGTACAACTGGATCGCGTAATCAGGACAGTTCTTAACTCCAAATCTGGAGAAACACGGCGAGGTAGAACCGGATAGATTAGTGGCAAGACATGAAGGATCCAACTGGATGGACTAATTCCCGGTGTCATCCGAGGCTGGCTGAGTTGCAATTAAAGCACCCTCCCAGTAAGAAGGCAGACCGGGTTTTTTTCTCCCCCTCACCACTGCTAGCATTCAGGGTTTTTTTTTGTTTTATATGTTTTATTTATACATTTTTCTTTAGTAGACATAAAAACTCAGTATCTACATGATCAGTGTGTTGTCTGAGTACAGTTGGTTTTGAAAGGTAATAATAGTAATAATAATATCACTCATAATCACATAGTAATAATAATTATTATAATTATAACAAGTAAATAATAATCATATTTGCTTATCCATACTAGTAACCTTCATTCTTTTAAGCTTTTAAGTTTCCAACTTCTGTTTCTGTTAACTAACCATTGGTAGAATAAATCCCATGTTAAAAAATATTCTGTTTCTTCCTTCTCCTTTATTCTGAGTGTTAATCTATCCATCTCTGCGCATTCTGGTTTTTTTATTATTACACGTTCATCTGTCGGGATTTCTTCATTTTTCCACTGTTATGCAAATACAATTCTCGCTACTGTTAACACATGTAGAATTAAATATGTATTCCCTTTATCAGAAACCCTGAAAGGGACCCCAAGGCCCAAAAGGCACAGCCTGAGGCCTGGTTTGGGGGTCCCTCCCCCTCCCCTGAGAAGGAAGGGCTGGGATGACAGTTGTAAGCCCCCCCCGGACCCCCCCATTTCCCCCTGGTTTGGGGGTCTCAGGAGCCCCTCCTCCCCTGAGAAGGAAGAGCTGGGATGACAGTTGGAAGCCCCCCTACTTTCCCCTGGTTTGGGGGTCCCAGGAGCCCCCCTCCCCTGAGAAGGAAGGGCTGGGATGACAGTTGTAAGCCCACCCCGGACCCCCCCATTTCCCCCTGGTTTGGGGGTCTCAGGAGCCCCTCCTCCCCTGAGAAGGAAGAGCTGGGATGACAGTTGGAAGCCCCCCCTACTTTCCCCTGGTTTGGGGGTCCCAGGAGCCCCCCTCTCCTGAGAAGAGCTGGGATGGCAGTTGGAAACCCCCCCTGCTTCCCCCTGGTTTGGGGATCCCAGGAGTCTCCCCTTCCCCTAAGAAGGGCTGGGATGACAGTTGGAAGCCCCCCTTAGCTTCCCCCTGGTTTGGGGGTCCCAGGAGCCCCCTCCTCCCCTAAGAAGGAAGGGCTGGGATGACAGTTGGAAGCCCCCCCAGCTCCCCCCTGATTTGGGGGTCCCAGGAGCCCCCTCCTCCCCTGATAAGGAAGAGCTGGGATGACAGTTGGAAGCCCCCCCCAGCTTCCCCCTGATTTGGGGGTCCCAGGAGCCCCCTCCTCCCCTGATAAGGAAGGGCTGGGATGACAGTTGTAAGCCCCCCCAGCTTCCCCCTGGTTTGGGGGTCCCAGGAGCCCCCCCTCTCCTGAGAAGGAAGAGCTGGGATGACAGTTGTAAGCCCCCCCCAGCTTCCCCCTGATTTGGGGGTCCCAGGAGCCCCCTCCTCACCTGAGAAGGAAGGGCTGGGATGACAGTTGGAAGCCCTCCGCCCCCATTTCCCTTTAGTTTGGGGGTCTCAAGAGCCCCCCCTCCCCTGAGAAGGAAGGGCTGGGATGACAGTTGTAAGCCCCCCCCAGCTTCCCCCTGGTTTGGGGGTCCCAGGAGCCCCCTCCTCCCCTGAGAAGGAAGGGCTGGGATGACAGTTGGAAGCCCCTCCCAGCCTCCCGCCCCCGTTTCCCCCTCCGGGGCCTCTCCGCGGCCTAGGCCGGCTGTGGACCATGGGGCTCGGGGTGCGAGGCCGGGGGCGTCTCCTCAGTCAGGACTCACCCAGGCGGGACGGCGCGGCTCTTTGCCCGGGAAGCTTTCTCCCCTGCCGCCTCCGCCCCTGGCCGGGGAGGGAGGGCCTTGGCGTGGGCCTCTCAAAGGCTCCAGGCCGGAATCCGGACCCCGCAGCCCGTGGTTCCGCTTCTCCTCAAGGGCAACGCGCTTCATTCTCCCGAACCCCGCAATAAAACAACCCCCCCACCCCCCGCAAATGCCTCAGAAAAAGAAGCCTAGCCCCGAATTAGGAAAAAAAAAATTAAAAAAAATTAACAAAGTATGGGGGGGCGTCTATTCTAGGAAATACGGTAGCGAGGGTCAATCATTCACTACTGGAACTAAATGGGCGATGACCGTTATTTCCTTTGCCGCCATGGACGCCTATGAAGGATTTAATTTAAAAAAAAAAAATAAGCGCGCGCCTATTCTGGGTATTACGGTAGAGGGTATTACGTGACCTTCACGTCGGCGAGACGTTGCGGATTCTTAAGGGGGGAAAGTTTTCGGCAACGTACGTTCAACCAGAGACGGGCCGCTAGACGCTTGCACATGCGCAATCTTAACGTTTGCCTTTTCAAGAGGCGGGCCGAACGCTCGTCTCCTCGCCTTGCTATTCATATGGGAGAGCGCCGCCTATTTTTGTGGGCGGGCCAAGGACGACTGGCAAAGGCGGGGCCAAGGATCAAAAAAAAAATAATTAAAAAAGCGCTTGCCGCTGCTATTGGCTAACGCCGTTGCCTATCTGCTCGGCTTGAGGAAGCCGATTGGCTGATTTGCTACGGAGGCGGGAGAGAAGGAAAATTTTAAAAAGCAAAACAAAAACAAAACTTTGATCAATATCGATTGTGATCACTTGTGCTACTGGGTTATTTTTTTTTTTTTAGCTAACTTAACACGAGTTCGTTTTTTAAATTTAAATTTAGGTACACAGGCCTAGTCAGACTTAGCTTGTCGATCAGAAAAGGTCGGCAGTTCGGCGGTTCGAATCCCTAGTGCAGCCTGAGCAGGGGGGTTGGGCTAGATGACCTCCCAAGGTCCCTTCCAACTCTTGTTACTGTTACTGACCTCCCTCCAAACGCCAAAACCAACCTTTCCTTGTTTAACCCTCTTGCAAAACGGTCAGAGCTGATTGTCAAAAGATTTGCACTATTCCGAACTTTCAACAAAGTTGGATTGAGAGACTTTAGGGAAATATCATTTATTAATCTAATTAATTCTGATTAACTCCTACTCCCACCCGCCACTTCCCACTCGCCGTCCAAAAAACTTACATTGCCTCGAGTCTTTTTTTTTTCCCCCTCCCGAAACGCGTAAAGAGTGCCCAGGAGTATTTGTAGCTCCTGGGCACTCTGCACATGCTCAGAGGCTCGGCAAACCAAGCCCCTTCCCCACTCCCGGCGCTTTAGTTAGCTTTGCAAAAAAGAGGGATCGGGAGCAATCGCCTCTCGCCCCCCCACCACCACAGGCTTGGTCACCCCCCCAGTCCTGGTGGCTTTAACAGTAACAGAGCTGAAAGGGACCTCGGAGGTCATCTATCCCAACCCCCTTGCTCACGCAGGAGACCTGTGCTAGGGATTCGAACCGCCGAACTGCCGACCTTTTCTGCATTTTTCTGATGATTTTCTCATTCAGCCACTGAGCCACCTGGGCTTTCTATGCGGAAAGGCTGGGCCGGCGGGGGATGATGGGAGCTGGAGTCCAACCAGGGTATGGGGAGAAGAGAGGGGCCTCGGATTCCCTCCTCCCCCCCACCCCCCAATTCTTGGCTGCGGAGCTCAAGTCTGCAATCAGACACGCCTTCCTGGCTGCAGGCCACGCCCCTCCGCGGACCACGCCCCCCCGGTAGCCACGCCCACCCTGACATCAGCTGGGCTGCCTGGCATTAACAGGGAAGCTTCCACCCATTTCCTTGACCGCCACCGAGCGACCCATGTCCCCCCTGGTCTCCGCCGCCTGCTGTTGCTGCTCCAGCCGCCGCCCACCGCCGCCTTCCCGGGCCAGGTAAACCCCGAAGTTAAGGAGCAGCGGGCGGGGAGGGGAGCAGCCCAATTCGAAAGGAAAGGAGGCCAAGCGGAGAAGCCCGGGGGTGTCGTCGCTCCTGCCACCCCCCCTCCCTGCAGCAGCACAGGCAAGCAATTGGGGATCCTTAAAAGCACCCCAGGGTGGGAGGTCAGCCAGGCCAAATGCCCCTCCTTCCCCCAAGATCCTGGCAGAAGAGCAAAAGGAGCAAGAGTGTCTCTGAGCATGTCCAGAGTTGTAGCAAAAGGAGGAAGACAGAGGGGGAATTCAAATTTTGTTACTACCTGTTCTGTGGGCGTGGCTTGGTGGGCGTGGCAAGAGAAGGATGCTGCAAAATCTCTATTCCCTCCCCACTCCTGGGGGAAGGATGCTGCAAAATCCCCATTCCCTCCCCACTCCTGGAAGAAGGATGCTGCAAAATCTCCATTCCCACCAGGATATTGCAAAATCTTCATCCCCACCCCACTCCTGGGGGAAGGATACTGCAAAATCCCCATTCCCTCCTCACTCCAGGGGGAAGGATACTGCAAAATCCCCATTCCCACACCACTCCTGGGGGAAGGATATTGCAAAAATCCCCATTCCCTCCTCACTCCTGGGGGAAGGATACTGCAAAATCTCCATTCCCACCCCACTCCTGGGGGAAGGATACTGCAAAATCTCCATTCCCTCCTCACTCCTGGGGGAAGGATATTGCAAAAATCCCCATTCCCTCCCCACTTCTGGGGGAAGGATACTGCAAAATCTCCATTCCCACCCCACTCCTGGGGGGAGGGATACTGCAAAATCCCCATTCCCACCCCACTCCTGGAAGAAGGATACTGCAAAATCCCCATTCCCTCCCCACTCCTGGAAGAAGGATACTGCAAAATCCCCATTCCCACCCCACTCCTGGGGGAAGGATATTGCAAAAATCCCCATTCCCACACCACTTCTGGTGGAAGGATACTGCAAAATCTCCATTCCCACCCCACTCCTGGGGGGAGGGATACTGCAAAATCCCCATTCCCACCCCACTCCTGGGGGAGGGATACTGCAAAATCCCCATTCCCACACCACTTCTGGGGGAAGGATACTGCAATATCCCCATTCCCACCCCATTCCTAGGGGAAGGATACTGCAAAATCCCCATTCCCTCCCCACTCTGGGGCCAGCCAGAGGTGGTATTGGCCGGTTCTCCGAACTACTCAAAATTTCCATTACCCGTTCTCCAGAACCTGCTGAAATAGCACCCCTGGAACAAGAGTGTCTCTGAGCATGTCCAGAGTTGCGCCCTGTAGCTTTAGGAGCCAGATGGCTTTTTGCCCACTTCCTATATAGTACCGTGTAGCTTTTGGCTTTTTTTTTTTCTTTGCTCCGTTTCCTGTTGCAACACTTCTGTGTCCTTGGGATTGGAGGGCGCTAGTCCTCATGATGTTTGCTCAACGCTCAGTTCTCTCCAGAGGAAGGAACTCACCCTGCAGGATTTGCCGGAGGACACTTTGCTGGACGTCCTCTCCTGGGTTCCCAAGCGGGACCTGATCCACAACTGCCGGCTGGTCTGCAAACGGTGGCGTTACCTAGTGGACCTTCCGGTGGTCTGGAAGAGGAAATGCGAGCGGCTCGGCTTCCACCTGGAGCCGCTGGAAGGCAGCCTTCCGGATTGGAGGGAGTTTTTCTTCAGCTTGAGCAAAAGGAATCTCCTGAGGAACGTTTGCGGAAGAGGTTGGTCCTTGCTTGAAAGGCTGTTCGGAGCCGGACGACAATTCCCGGAGTCTTTCCAGAACAGGGATCTCCAACCTTGGCAACTTTAAGCCTGGCGGACTTCAACTCCCAGAATTCCTCAGCCGGCTTTGCTGAGGAATTCTGGGAGTTGAAGTCCCCAAGTCTTAAAAGTTGCCAAGGTTGGAGATCCTTGGATTAAAAGACTTCCAAGATCCCTTCCAACTCTTGTTATTCTATTCCCGGGATGGCAAACCTAGCGTGCCACAGGTGGCACGCGGTGCCATATCGGTGGGCACGCGTGCTCCACTCCGGCGCACATGCACACGCTAATTTTCGGGCCTCCTGGTCCCACTGGAAGTCAGCAAATGGGTCATTTCTGGCCTCCGGGGTGGGGTGGGGAAGGCTGTTTTTGCCCTCCCCAGGTTCCTAGAAAGCCTCTGGCGTCTGGGGAGGGCAAAAAACAGGCCTACCGGGCCCACTGTGCCATCGTGTGCCAAAAGTGTGGGGAGCAGGAGGGGGCGGGTCATATATGCATGCGTGGGGGGCTGGGGCACATAGAATTATGGGTGTGGGCACGCATGTGCGCGACCCCCCGAACGCCCCCCCCCACACTTTTGGCACGCGATGGCAAAAAGGTTAGCCATCACTGTTCTGTTCTATTCAAATTCTGTTTTATTCTATTCAAACCCAGTCATTCCTTGTTAATTTGCCTTTTTTTCTTTTTGCTTCTTTCCTGCAGCGGGGCTGAGATACTGGGAACTGCATCCCGCGGACTGGATGGCCGACTGGATGCCTGAGGATATTCCCAGTGGGTTCAAGAGGCGTTTCTTCAAGATATTTAAAAAGAAACGCAAATCCCCTCTTCCAGACACCGTTTGGACGGTCTTCGTACCAACCTGGCACCAAGATGGCGGCCTGAGGTATTTTTAAATTTTGATAGCAAAGAGTTAGGGAGCTCATCCGGGAATTGGGACGTTTGGCATGGTCCCCGGTGATCTCCCCCAAGTCAAAACCAGGCCTCTGCAAAAGAGTCTGAGATTGTACAGGTAGTCCTCGATTTACGTCCGCAATAGAGCCCAACATTTCTGTTGCTAAGTGAGAGCGTTGTTAAGTAAGTTGTGCTCCATTTTACGACTTTTCTTGCCACATTGGTTTAAGCCAGTGATGGCTAACCTTTTTGCCATTGTGTGCTCCCCACGCTTTTGGCACGCGATGGCACAGTGGGCCCGGTAGGCCTGTTTTTTGCCCTCCCCAGGCTCCAGGGGCTTTCTAGGAGCCTGGGGAGGGCAAAAACAGCCTTCCCCATCCCCTGGAGGCCAGAAACCGCCTGTTTACTGACTTCCAGTGGGACCAGAAGGCCCGAAAATCAGCTGGCCAGCGTGTGCATGTGGGCCAGAGCGGAGCTCACGTGCCCAGTCATAGCTCTGCGTGCCACCTGTGACACGCGTGCCATAGGTTCGCCATCACGGGTTTAAGTGAATCACAACAGTTGTTAAACTGAGTAACACGGTTGTTAAGTGAATCTGGCTTCCCCATTGTCTTTGCTTGTCAGAAGGTCGCAAAAAGGGGCATCGCATGATCCCGGGATGCTGTGAGCGTCTGTTCTGCCCCAGCTAAGGACCTCAAAGAACATAGCACACATAAAGTTTGTACAAAACTTAAATTTACTAAAATAATTCAGTCTTTTCCAAACAAAGGCTGTTAATAAACTTCCTTAACAGTCTACAAGAAAACAAAGATAAAGTAATCACAATCTTACTAAGGTTGGCAGAAAGCCCAGAAGCAATTTGCAGAGAATCCAGACCGAAGGAGAATGAACTAAAGTTGTTCCCTACAATTTGCTTCAGTTGGTGTTCCTCCTTAAATAGGCTAAGGTAGTGGCCAATTAGACCCAAGCCTTACTCTTGAGGAGACCTCTTCCTGAGGAGCCACTCCTGCCTTTTGGCAGCTCTGCACGTGCCCGTGCATCGAGAAGAGGCTCCTCCTCTTCTTCCTCTTCACCCATGGAAGCTTCTGGAGGTTCTGAAGGCCCTGGCTGAATCCCTGCCTCTGGCACCACATCTTCTCCAGCCTCCTCATTGTCTGACTTGGGTGCCAGCTGCACCACACCAGCCTCCTCGTTGTCGGAATCAGCTACAATCCGCACAGGCCATTGACGGGCCACAACAGCGTCATAAATATGAGTCAGTGGCCAAAAGGGTCTGAGTTTTGATCATGTGACCCTGGAGATGCTGCAAGGGTGGTGTGGAAAAACCCTCGCCAAGTTGCTTTTTTCCGTGCCGTTGTAACTTCAAACAGTCACTAAGTGAATTGCGGTAAGATGAGGACCACCTGTATATCTCTGCTGAAGGTGGATTTCCCGCAGGAGCTTCCAGCTTCTAACCCTCTCCGGCTCCAGTGTCTTTTCTGTAGACGAGGATGGCCTTTCTTCATTTCTGCCTCTGTTTAGGTTTTTTGTGAAGAAGAAACAACGCGTCACCTTGAAGGACAAAGGGATCCCGAACTGGGTAATGGATGAAATGAAGCCCCAAATCACGGTGAAGGATTGGTGAGTACTGGAGTGGGGGCGAATTGTACGATGATGAACGGGTTCTCTTTCTTCAAAAGGCCCCAAATATTCTCTTGAGAAGAGAACTCGGGTTCCCTAAATGGTGTATTTAGGTGTTCGGACCTAGACTTCCTTAGAAATTAAACAGCACAAACTGAGTCCCGGCAAACCTCTTTAATTCATACGGCGGTAAATTACTTTCACGTACAGTCCGCAAGGCTTGATAAACAGTCTTTCAGAGGAAGGTTTATCAACACCCACCTTATCTCCCTTGGAATGCTGCCAAAGAACTAATTTCCAGACGCAGGGCAAGGCCAAACTTGGCACAGAGTCACAAACAGAATTTTCAAATCTTGAATCGGCCAGATGAACTAATTGTTTCCTGCAAAAGCTCATGTCCCGTTCGCTCTTCTTTTATGTCTTATGGGAGGGGACAATCATCTCTAAGCCTTACTCCCAAGTCGACCCTGTTTCCTTAATTGTTCCTGTTTCCTGGCAGCTCTGCTTTTGTTCACACTGGGAACAGGCTCCCACTGTTCTTCTGCCTCGCTGATGTCAGACTCCGGAGACTCGGGAGGCAGCAAAGAACTACCAGATGACCTTGGCCCCCTCTCTACCTCCGACTCAGAGCCCTCATCCGAGCCTTCCCCAGACTCCAGGACTGGCCCACGTTCCTCCCCAACCTCCTCACTGTCCGAATCTGCTGCCAGCTCTGCTGGCCACTGGCGGACCACAACATTAGGAGGGGGGGAAATCAAGTTATGTATGCCAAATAGGTTTTGGATTCTTCATGCCCAAAACTCGGAGAGCAAGATAGCTGGTTAAAATGAGATTGACACTTTTATCATTCTAAAACAAGGTTCTCCAATCTTGGCCACTTGAAGATTTGTGGACATGGCTGGCTGGGGAATTCTGGGAGTTGAAGTCCACAAGTCTTCAAGTGGCCAAGGTTGGAGACACCTGATTTAGAGGATGTAAGTTAGGCTGGAGTAAAGGTTTTTCTTCTTCTAACATTAGGCTGTCCAAAGAGATGGTTTTACGCAGGGGTGAAATCCAGCAGGTTCTGACAGGTTCTGGAGAACCAGTTGCCGAAATTTTGAGTAGTTTGGAGAACCGGCAAATACCACCTCTGGCTGGGTGCAGAGTGGGGTGGGAATGTAGATTTTGCAGCATCCTTCCCCTGGAGCGGGGTGGGAATGAAGATTTTACAGCATCCTTCCCCTGGAGTGGGGTGGGAATGGAGATTTTGCAACATCCTTCCCCTGGAGCGGGGTGGGAATGGGGATTTTGCAGCATCCTTCCCCTGGAGCGGGGTGGGAATGTAGATTTTGCAGCATCCTTCCCCTGGAGCGGGGTGGGAATGTAGATTTTACAGCATCCTTCCCCTGGAGTGGGGTGAGAATGGGGATTTTGCAACATCATTTCCCTGGAGCGGGGTGGGAATGGAGATTTTGCAGCATCCTTCCCCTGGAGCAGGGTGGGAATGGAGATTTTACAGCATCCTTCCCCTGGAGAGGGGTGGGAATGGGAATTTTGCAGCATCCTTCCCCTGGAGCGGGGTGGGAATGGAGATTTTGCAGCATCCTTCCCCTGCCATGCCCACCAAACCACGCCCATAGAACCGATAGTAAAGAAATTTGAATTTCATCACTGGTTTTACGTTGCCTCCTTCAATACCCTCGACGTTATTTGAGGCACAAAATGGCCTTTGGAAGCAGCCAGCTGATGCTGGCTGTTTTCTGTCCCGTTTTTCTCCCTTGTAAACACAGGTATTTTAATGTGGACAATTCCCACTACCAGCTGACGGTGAATCTGCTCTCTGCCAATTGCGAAGTCCTCCAAAATTACTGCAAGATGTTTGAAGTCCGAGAACGAGTGCCTACTGTGGAAGAATGGCGGGAGGTAAAACAAAACATGGACATCCCTTTGTCTGAAATGGTACAGGGTAGTCCTCGATGTGCGACCACAATCGAGCCCAAAATTTATGTTGCCGAGCGAAACATCTGTCAAGTGAGTTTTGTCCCGTTTTACGACTTTTCTTGCCACGGCTGTTAAGTGAATCACTGCCGTGGATAAGTTGGTAGCTGTTGTGACCTAGGCTTCCTGAGTCCTTAAAACACACGAGTAGTCCCAAAAACCTCTCTTATTGCAACAGCTGTGAATTACGTTCATTCACAGCTGAGTCCCAATTACTTGCAAAAAGTCCTTCGGGAGAAGTCCTTCGGGATAATCACCAACCTTTATCTCCCTCGACATGCTGCCAAAGACCTACTTGGCAAAGCCACACGGAGTCCAGAATCAAACAGAGATGCCGACTGGGAACAGAGTTAACAACGTTGCTTTCCTGCAAAGAGCCCACGTGCCTTTGCTCCTCTTTTAAGCCTTACGGGAGGGGCCAATCATCTCCAGGCCTTACTCCCTAGTCGTCCCTTTTGCTTTAGCTGCTCTTGCCTTCTGGCAGCTCTGTGCATGCTGGCCGGCTAGGGCAACACTCGCGTGCCCACAGATATGGCTCCGCGTGCCACCGGTTCGCCATCACGGGTATAGGGTCTCCAGGTTGGACTAGATGACCTCCAAGATCCCTTCCAACTCTTATTATTCTGTATGCATTTCTCTCCTCTGTAGGTTTCGTACGTCTTTGAAAATTATCCGTCTGGAGTGCGCTATGTGGATTTTGAACACCGAGTGGGCTGGCGGTCGGCAGTGAAAGTAACCAACAGCAGTATTGCAGTGGATTTAGTATGACGAGGGGGCAGGGCTCCATATTTAGCACTTTCATGCCTTGATATCGTTTTAGAAGGGAGGAATTTTCTCTGCTTTGAAGTATTCTCCGAAGCTGTATGTTTACACTTGCGTACCAACCATAAATGCTGCTGTGATCATTTTACGGGACGATGGCAATATTTTCAAATCACGGGGAAGCGGGGGGAGGAGTAGCAAGTAGAATGGATTATTGGAAGTCACTTCCATATTAAAGTTTCCCGTTAAAAGTTTGGGAGAGCACAAATGGTTCTTTTGCATACACACATTTTGTGACCAAAGAAACGCACTTCACAAGCCTCGTTGGGACAAGCGAGAACAACTATGAAGCTGGAACACATGCAGGCAAGAGGGAAATTTGATTTTTTTTTTAAAAAAATGTGTTAAATGCCTTGATTGCGACTTGCTAATTATCGATATTCAATATTTGTACTTTGCCTTTCTCCCATACTGTTTCTTTTAGGCAAATTTAAAGGCGGGTTTGATCCAAAATATTACCGTGTTTACCGAAAATAAGACCCTGTCTTATATTTTTTTGAACCCTGAAATAAGCGCTTGGCCTTATTGCCCTGCACTCAAAAGCCTAATTGGGTTTATCATCAGGGGATGACTTATTTTGGGGGAAACAGGTTAGATGATAGATAGATGGATAGATATATGGATAGATAAATAGATGATAGATAGATGATAGATGGATTGTTAGATGGATAGATAAATAAATAGATGATAGATAGATAGATAGATAGATAGATAGATGATTGATAGATGATAGATACTCTGTTTCCCCGAAAATAAGACCCTCTCTTATATTTTTTTGAACCCTGAAATAAGCGCTTGGCCTTATTGCCATGCGCTCAAAAGCCCGATTGGGCTTATCATCACGGAATGTCTTATTTTGGGGGAAACAGGTTAGATGATAGATAGATGGATAGATAGATGGATAAATAAATAGATGATAGATGGATAGATGATAGATAGATGATAGATGCATAATTAGATGGATAGATAAATAGATGATAGATAGATGATAAATAGATGATTGATAGATGATAGATGCATAATTAGATGGATAGATAAATAGATGATAGATAGATGATAAATAGATGATTGATAGATGATAGATGGATAATTAGATGGATAGATAAATAGATGATAGATGGATAATTAGATGGATAGCTAGACGATTGATAGATAGATACTGTGTTTCCCCGAAAATAAGACCCTGTCTTATATTTTGTTTGAACCCTGAAATAAGCGCTTGGCCTTATTGCCATGCGCTCAAAAGCCTGATTGGGCTTATTATCAGGGGGTGTCTTATTCTGGGGGAAACAGGGTATTAAAAGTAAAACCTCTGAAATTCCAGGCCAAATTGTCGAAGGTTATTTATAGTTGTCTGAACAAGTCCAAGGAAGGGTGATCCGATCCTCTCTTGCGGAGAACAGGATGTAGTTAAAGGTGGTATATTTAAAAAAAATGTGGAAAGAAACTATATTTTATATAGAATTTCCTTGCCAGGAATGTCTGCTCAGGCTGCCTTCTAATTCTCAGTTTTCCACCGTTGAAAACGCTTTGTAAATGTCTCATGTCTCTTGTTGCCATTTGATGCTTTTGAATTATTTTGTAAAATTAAAGTCACTTGGGATTTTCTTAAAAAAAAACCAAAACTGATCTAGACTGCTTTGAACGCCTTCTTTCTGTAATATATTTATTATTATTATTTGTTTAATTATACATTTATATTGTGTGTGAACAGAGTTGGTTCTGGGTATATCAATAACAATATTATTGATCTCTATCACAATTTCTCAAATTTAAGTAATCCTTGTTATATTGTTCATACATATTCAAAAAATGCCTAACTCCTCATCTTTATCTCTACCTTCATCTATATCTTTCTTGTTCTATCTAAACATTTCTCTTATGTATGAACAAATTTAATGAAATTTCATTTATATTGATCCAAGTCACGCTAACGTCGTTAATAATCTCTGTCACATTTATCGAATTTATACAATCCTCCTTTATACATCTCCTCTTCAGTACTTCAATTCTTATCCGTTTTTTTTTTCATATTAATCCAATTCACAATAACAGTATGAACCAATTTAAATAGATATCATTCATGTTGATCCAATTCACATTGACCTTATTAATGATCTCTATCGCATTAATCAGATTTATATAATCCCGTTATGTTGTTTATACATTTAAAAAATACTTTTTTTTATTTTTTTAATGAATGCCTTCTTTGAAGTCCGTGAAAATGGGTATAAAATTAAAGGGGAAAAAAACTTCCTTTTTCTAGGTGAAAAAATGGCGATGTTTGGATAAATCAGGAACTCTGTTTGTTTCTGTGCCTTATCTGTCTGTGACTACATCGCTTGAGTTGTACTTTGAGGCTTTATCAAAAGAGGAAACAGTTAAAGTTGACTCAACCATTGGCCGCAGAAGGAAATAATTTAGATCCCTTCTAAAGACAGACATAATTTTTCAGAGCTCATAAACTTTAGCCTACTGTCTAATCTTCAGCACAGGTAGTTCTCGACTTCATTTTGTGACCGTTGAAAGTCACCAAAGCGCTGAAAATTTTTCCTACTTAGGACCTTTCTAGCATCCCCACGATCGTGTGATCAAAAGTCAGGTGCTTGGCAAGTGACTCATGCTTATGACCGTTGCTGGGTCCAAAGGTCATAGGATCCCCCTTTGTAACCTTTTGACGAGCGAAATCAAGGGGGGAGCCAGATTCACTTAACAACCGGGGCAGTGGTGGAATTCAAATTTCTTTTTTTTACCACCGGTTCTGTGAGCGTGGCTTGCTGGGCGTGGTGTGTGGCCTGGTGGGTGTGGCAGGGGAAGGAAACTGCAAAATCTCCATTCCTACCACACTCCAGGGGAAGGATACTATAAAATCCCCATTCCCACCCCACTCCAGGGGAAGGATACTGCAAAATCCCCATTCCCTCCTCATTCCAGAGGAAGGATACTGCAAAATCCCCTTTCCCTCCTCACTCCTGGGGGAAGGATATTACAAAATCCCCATTCCCATCCCACTACAGGGGAAGGATACTGCAAAATTCTCATTCCCACCCCACTCCAGGGGAAGGATACTGCAAAATCCCCATTCCCTCCTCACTCCTGGGGGAAGGATATTACAAAATCCCCATTCCCATCCCACTACAGGGGAAGGATACTGCAAAATCCTCATTCCCACCCCACTCCAGGGGAAGGATACTGCAAAATCCCCATTCCCTCACTCCAGAGGAAGGATACTGCAAAATCCCCATTCCCTCCTCACTCCTGGGGGAAGGATATTACAAAATCCCCATTCTCACCCCACTCCAGGGGAAGGATACTGCAAAATCCCCATTCCCACCCCACTCCTGGGGGGAAGGATACTGCAAAATCCCCATTCCCCACCCCACTCGGGGGCCAGCCAGAGGTGGCATTTGCCGGTTCTCCGAACTACTCAAAATTTCCGCTACCGGTTCTCCAGAACCTGCTGAATTTCACCCTGAACCGGGGTTACTAATTTATTAACTGTGGTGATTCACTTAACAATTGTGGCAAGAAAGGTCATCAAATGGGGCAAAACTCACTCAGCGACAGAAATTTGGGGCTCAATTGTGGTCGTACGTCGAGGCCAACCTGTACTGTATGTGCGTCCTCCAAGGGCTGAAAGCTACGCAACAAATCAGATCTAAATTTTAATTCCTAGCAAGCCAGCCCAGCTTTTATTTCCGAGGGAAGGCAGCACTCTGCATATGTTTGAAAGAACAAACATATGCTTGTTTGTTCGCTCGCAAACCAAGTTTTAATGCTCAGGGAAAGTGGCTAAAGCTCCTTCAAACTGCGAAGCAGAGGGTCCCTCTTCCTCTTTGGGGGCTGCTATTTAGAAGCTCCTTCCCTCGTTCCCAGCTGTGCATAGAAGCCTTTTATAAATCCATGGAAAAGCCAAAAGCCGTAAATGCAAAATAAATCCAAAGTCCATCGTAGTGGCTTGTTAGCTCTTTTGGAGTTCTTCAGAGGGCGTCAACATGCAGGAATCAAACAAACAGCTCCACTGTTGTGTCCAGGGTCCACATGACATCAAACAAGCTGCGTCATTCTATGCAAATGAATCAGGAATTCCCACCCTCCCTCTTCCTCCTCCTCCTCCTCCTCCCTGGCCAGACAGACCTTTGAGAAGTGGCTTGTGGGTACCAACATCTCCAATGCTTTCTCTTTGTGTCTTTTTATTTTTGCACCTTTCTACCTTTCGGCAGGGAAGTATCAGGAACCTGGGGTTGGGAGAGTGGAGTTTTGGAAGAGATTTGCAATCAGACAGGAGCTGGTCAGGGTCTCCCTAAAAAATCTGCAAAATTAAGAGCTACTGGATCAAGAAGCAAAGGTCCAAGAAAGAAAGATGCACGGAGAGAGATCCTGACTCATCCTTGCCCACCGGTGGTGGCCTGAATGTTGACACACCAGAACGAGAAGTCCTAGGGTAGACATTCCCTACTTCCTCGTCACGTGTTTTGGGAAAAAACTGTGGGCGGAGAGGCATCAGCAATGGAATATTGAAGCTCAAGGCGGACCGGAAAGCTAAGCTAGCTTTTGCTGCCCAGCTTCCTTTCCCCAACCTCGTGCCCTTCAGTGGTCCTGGACCAGAGGTGAAATCCAGCAGGTTCTGACGAACCGGTAGCGGAAAGTTTGAGTAGTTCGGAGAACGGGCAAATACCACCTCTGGCTGGCCCCAGAGTGGAGAGGGAATGGAGATTTTGCAATATCCTTGCCCCAGGAGTGGGGTGGGAATGGGGATTTTGCAATATCCTTGCCCCAGGAATGGGGTGAGAATGGGGATTTTGCAGTATCCTCCTCCCAGGGAAGATCAACTCTGCTGCAAATCCCCAGATCCTCTTTACATTTGCATCCCGACTCTGGAGATTTCTCTCTCGATTTTTACTATTTCAAGCTGATCTCCAGAATTTACAGCCCTCCAGAATTTTCCAGCTTTAAGAATTGTGCTGAGTCATTCTGCATCCTGATTGGCTGAGCTCTGTAGCCAATGTATTTAAGGAGAGCTAAATTATGGTTAGTGTGGACACTACACCATTTTACCTGCTGCTATGCTGTAACTATTTTTGATCTCTCTATGGTCAACTGTTTAGTTTAGTTTAGTTTAGTTTAGTTTAGTTTAGTTTAGTTTAGTTTAGTTTAGTTTGATTTGTATACCGCCCTACTCCCGAAGGACTCAGGGCGGTGAACAGCCACAAGAGAAAAACACATAAATACAAAATTTAAAAACAGAATAAAACCGAATTAAACAATGTGGCCGAAGACAGATTTAAAACACCCCAATAAATTAAAACCAATTAAAATTTGTGTTTTAAAAGGGAAAAATTAGGCCAGGCCAGCCTGATGGAATAAAAAGGTTTTAAGAGCGCGGCGGAAGGTGCGTAGATCCGGGATCCTCCGTATCTCCGGGGGGAGCTCATTCCAGATAGTAGGTGTCCCCACAGAGAAGGCTCTCCCCCTGGGGGCCGCCAGTCGACATTGTTTGGCCGACGGCACCCGGAGGAGCCCCTCTCTATGGGAGCGTACTGGCCGGTGGGAGGCTACTGGTGGTAGCAGGAGGTCTCGTAGATAACCAGGTCCTAAGCCATGGAGCACTCTAAAGGTGGTAACCAGGACCTTGAAGCGCACACAGAAGACCACCGGGAGCCAGTGCAGCTCGCGCACGAGAGGTGTTCCATGGGAACGCCATGTCGCTCCCATAACCACCCGCGCGGCCGCACTCTGCGCCAGATGGAGCCTCCGGGTGCTCCTCTAGGGGAGCCCCATGTAGATCATGATTATCCATTTACTGCTTTCTGATATTTATTGAACTGTTTTCATATTGTTCCTGACTGTTCCTTGTATTTTTCTAGATTTTATATCCCTGAATTGATCTTATATTGCACTTTATATGGCTAAGACTTGGATTGTTAAAGGATTATGATTTTGCTTTTCCCTAAAAGTAAAATACTATAAAACCCAATTTGTCTATATGTTATTCACAATTACTACTACAACTACACAAATGGTACTCTGCTTTATAAGCCACAACTTCGGGTGTAACTCAAAAAAATATCCTTAACTTAAAGCATCATGCATTCTGAACCCGGGGGGTGGGCTGGGACTATGTAGCAGGCTGAAATTCAACTGGGAGAGCTTTTCTCACCACAAGCCACACCCTCCCTCCCTCCCTCTGCAGAACCGGGATACCTCTCTCCTTGCCCTGGAAAGGAAAAGGGGGGGTCTCATCTATATATCTATTATATATCTGTGCTGTTCGCATCTCTGTTTAGGAGAGGATGAAACCATGCTGGGAATGATGGGAGCTGTAGTTTTCTGGGTCTGGAAAGCATCCGGGAAGTTTACAGATAACCCGAAAAACAATCAGGGACCAGGGCTGGCTGATTATCTTCCCTTGGGGGTGGTGGATTTTCTTCCTTTTCTTCCTGAACTCCAGCCAGGGAGAGGAGGTGGGTTGGACTAGATGACCTCCGGGGTCCCTTCCAACTCTGTCCTATGATTCTGACACCCAGATTTTTTTTGGGGGGGTAGGTGGGTGGGAGGCCCTCAGCTTAATTCACACCGTTGAGAACCCCAAATGGACTGGGGACGAGGCCTGGAGAAGCTGAGGCCAGAGGATCATACAGATGTGGAGTGAGAGAGCTACATTCTGCCCTCCGCCCATGCTCCACAGCCACTCTTTTCTCTTTTCCATGCCTGCTTTCACAGCTTGGTTAGGGTAAAGCTTGGGAGGGGCATGAGTGGGGGGGGGGGTTGAACTATTTCCCAGGCTTCCCTATCCCCCCTCTCATCCTCCTGCTGTGGCCGCAAGGGGGGAATCAAGAGGCAGGGAAGAAGGGAGCGTCCCTTGGCATCATCATCCTCCCTCCCTCCCTCTGTCTCTCTTTCTCTTTCTCTCTCTCTCTCTCTCTCTCTAATGGACGCTTTACGATCTGGCGCTGCTCACAAGCTGAGACGTTAAACATCTGGAAGGATGCCCCAATGGGAGCGAGTAGCGGTCATCGCCTAGTAAATTTCCACAGCATCCGGGAAGCTTTTGGACCAGGATGGGAAACGGGAGATGCGTCACTGAGCGAGCAGGGAGCTTCGCCTGACAGGCTCACTCACGCTCCTACAGCTCTCCACCCACCCACCCACCCCCGTGTCCCACCCACCCCGGCCTCTTAAAACAGCAAAGCAGGGAAACGCCTTCCTCTCCTCCGCATCTTTGCAAAGTTATACTTGAGTTACGACACCCTGTTGCTGATCGGGACGGGAGGTGGCGGCCGTTTTGCCTGCCCCAGGGGTGGGGCACGAGTTCCTTTCCTGCCTCTTCCTTGCAAGCCAGGTAAATCCCCCCTCTCCCCTCCCCAGCCTTTCTCAGCCCAAGAGCTGGAATCCCCCCCCATCGGGCAAGTCAAGTGGGTGGGCCGCCTTAATCCAGAATTTGGATCTTCAAGAGTGAAGGGGCCAGGCAAAGACCCCTCTCTCCTTCTCCGCAGAGATATTTGTTGTCGTTGTTAGTCGCGAAGTTGTGTCTGATCCATCGCGACCCCCATGGATCACGTTCCTCCAGGCCTTCCTGTCCTCCACCATCCTCTGGAGTCCACTTAAGCTCACGCCGACTGCTTCGGTGACTCCATCCAGCCTCCTCGTTCTCTGCCGTCCCCTTCTTCTTTTTGCCCTCCATCGTTCCCAGCATTCGGCTCTTCTCCTTCCTTCTCGTTAGGCGGCCCAAAGGATTTGAGTTTCCTCTTCAGGATCCGGCCTTCTGAAGAGCTGTCAAAGCTTTTCTTTCTTTGCAGACAAGAGCTCAGCTTAAAGGGCTGCCAAAAAGGAAGAGGTGGGAGGAAGGTACAAGCTACCTCTCTCGCCTCACCCTCTGCCTTACCTCTCCGCGTTACACTCTTATCAAACACAGGCTCGCATTTATGAAGGCACGATTTAATGTGATCCCCTCGAATGTCCTCGACAGTAGACTCTCGGGGGGAGTAAAATCCATCTATTGTACATGTGACGGCCGATCCCCGGAATCTCTGTTCCATATTACATTCGTATGTCCCCACTACCGGGACATAAGATCAAGATTCATTTCTCCTATTTCCCAGAGATTCCCTGGTTCACCTGATTCGTTCACCTGATTTATTTCCTACTCCAGGACGCAGACCCCAATATAACTCTAAAGGTGGCAAAAAAAATTTGGCTGGAAAAAAAAAATGGGGGAAGAGACGGGTAAGCCCTACGGCAGAGGATCACTAGTATTGACAGTACAGATTGTATCTGAGGCAGTAGATAGTGTACTGTCACATGATCTATCTATATTTGTAAAATATACTCCCTTTCTATGTGTATTTTAATTTGGTCTCTGACCGTAATAAAAGCTTACTTACTTACTTCTCCCAAACACCTGAAGGCAGGACAAGAAACAATGGATGGAAATTAGTTTAAGGAGAGAAGCAATCTAGAAATAAGAAGCTTTGGGGGGGGGGGCTGAAGGAAAGTGGGGGAAGGTTGGAGGGAGGAAGAGAGAGAGAGAGATGACGCGGAGGCCAGTGTTGATAGGACTGAAAATTGATTGGGATTGATGGTTGGGATTGTCTACCACGTCTAGGTGGGGTTCTGCTCTCCACCGGCCCAACTCAAGCGTTTCCTCGCCTCCCGTGTCCACCCGTCTCTAGTCCTCCTTGGCCAACATGGCAAGCATTCAAGACCTGCCCGATGACGTTTTGCTGGCGGTGTTGCGCCTGCTCCCCATAAACGAGCTGATCTGGAACTGCCGGCTGGTTTGTTCCCGTTGGCGAGATGTCCTGGACACCCCTTTCCTGTGGAAGCACAAGTACCAAGAGGAGGACGCCGACCTGAAGATGCCGAAGACCTTCTACATTTTCTGCCACTTGGAGAAGAACTTAATCAAGAACCCTTGTGGCGAAGGTGAGTCCCAATTGCAACCAGGGGGGGTTTACAACAACCACCCTGGGGGGGGGGGTTCTGAGATAGCTTCCGAAGACCAACGGGGGATGACAGGTCTGCTCTAGCAAAAGGCCATCCTGGTGGGTGAAAAGCCCGAGTAACTGTCTTTCAAAGATGCTTTTTTTTTTGCAACAGGCAACTGGACTTTCTGGTTTTTTTCTTTGAAGGCGTTTCGCTTCTCACCCAAGAAGCTTCCTCAGCTCTGACTGGATGGTGGGGAACGGAAGGATTGATACTCCTTGCAGACAGCCGGTCATTGGCATTCTTTTATAGAGAGTCATTGAGGCCACTTGGGAGGTTTTACCTGCGTCCTCAGCGTCACCCGAGTGATGCAAGTGGGTCTGGGAGCTTCTTGGAACGGCTGAAAGGACTGTGAGATACGATGATGTCATACCCTTCTAACAACCAGCTGTTTGCAAGGAGTATAAATCCTTCCATTTCCCCCACCATTCAGCCAGAGCTGAAGAAGCTTCTTGGATGAGGAGCGAAATGTCTTCAAAGAAAAAAAAAAACAAGGAAGTCGTGTTGCCTCTTGAAAAAAACGTGACCTTGGATGACTGAGAATCTCCATAGATTTATCTTTCCTTCTTTGTCTCTCTCTTTCTACAGCTTGACAGTTGAGTCTGTAGGGCTGCGGGGGGAAAAAATTAACTTTTAAATAAAAGCAGCGGCCGTGCTAATAACAAATTATAGATCTTTTTACCATTGAGGATAGGCCTTTTTACATGTTGACCGGGGTCTTCTATCGCCCTGGGAACTGATATGAATTAAGAGACCCTTGTATAAATAATAAAGTTAATATTCATTCCAGCGATGAAATCCAATTTTTTTTTCTACCGTTTCTGTGCGTGTGGCTTGGTGGGTGAGGCAGGGGAAGGATACTGCAAAATCCCCATTCCCTCCCCACTCCTGGGGGGGGAAGGATATTGCAAAATCTCCATTCCCACCCCACTCTGGGGCCAGCCAGAGGTGGTATTTGCCGGTTCTCCGAACCACTCAAAATTTCTGCTATCGGTTCTCCGAACTGCTCAAAATTTCCACTACCGGTTCTCCGAACCGCTCAAAATTTCCGCTACCGGTTCTCCGAACTGCTCAAAATTTCCACTACCGGTTCTCCGAACTGCTCAAAATTTCTGCTACTGCTTCTCCAGAACCTGCTGGATTTCGCCCGATTCATTCTGTCTGTCTGGTCATTCCTCAAAAGCTGCCTAACTGCTGTACCGTTGTGATTGTTTTGACTCTTCTCCGTATGGATCCGATTTAGCAGGAAGGGCGAACGTAAATTGTGTGCGCTTTGTAAACTCAACCTCGGAGGTCAAATTCGCAGCTCATTCAACAAAGCAGCAACATTTAAGAAAATCCTATTTAAAGAGAAATACAGATGTGCAGGGAGGGGGCACGATGCTTCTCCTTTGACTTCCTGTGGCTTTTTTCACAGAAGGATTAGACTTCTGGGATATGGCCACGCCTTCCAACGGACAGTGGAAAGTTAAAGATATTTTTGAAAAAGACTCGGCAAAGCTGCAGGCCTGGGACTTCCTTCAGAGGAATATTTATATCAAAGATGAATGGATACCCTACCAAGAAGTTGAAAAATGTTTTGCTGCGTACAACGGGTGAGCGATTATCGTGACGTTTATTCTGACATTTAATTGACGGGGGGGGGGGAAGGGACGGACCCGTGGGAATTCGCGGCGTTCTGCAGGCAAGCTAATCTGCCTTCTCTCAAAACGATACAAAGGGGAGTTTCGCTTGATATGGATTTATTCCGTCGAGCCAGAATTTTGATTTTAAGATTAGCCCAACTAAGGAATAGTTTTCCGAGCCGGAGGAGGAGGATTTTATTTAATTTAATTTAAATCGGGCGGTGTGGATTCTGCTCTATCCCAAATGGCTTGTGTGCTTTCTTCTGATTTTTTTCAGTTCATTAAACGCTACGGTTGAAAATAATTTCCCGTGTCTTTTGCTCCTGTTCGGTGCTTAGGAACTGAAAAAGACCGGTCTCGCCCAATTAGACCCCCCCAGTTCCCTCCGCTCCAATGTATTCGAAGTCTCCTTAGACCCAGCTTCGGAGGCTCTCCAACCTTCAGAAAGTGCAGGATTGCGTTTCTGAATTTGTGGTTAATTTCTCTGGTAGGCTCTGCAC